>NW_026585644.1:19630558-19636612 GCF_907164565.1 Psammomys obesus
CCGGGCCTGGCAGCTTATCATCTCAGTGTTGGTAGGCAGAGACAGGAGGATCCCAGGGGCTCACTAACAGGGCACTCTAGCCAAACTGGGAGCTCCAGGTTGAGCAAGAGACCCTATTTAAACAAAACAAACCCTAAAGGTAGAGACATCCAACAATCCAACACCTACTCTGGTCTCCAAACACTCACACTTCCATGCGCGCACATGCATAAACTACACTGCTCACACACACACACACACGTGTGTGCACACACACACAAACACACACACACACAAATAAAAATACTCCTTTGGCTGCTTGCAGAGAGATGGTTACACGGGGCGAGGGTGGAGGCAAAACAGATGGATGAAATACTAATTGGTAATAGAATACTGGATCACGTCCAATTTTTAAAAATGTATTAGCTTATGTTATTTGTACAAAATAACGGGTTTCGTTATCAAATTAAAAATGTGTGTGCTTCAAAGCACACACTGAGGAAGTAAAGGTGGGAGTCACAGCAGGCTCCAGATAAATGAGGAGTGCTGACTCCACTGCCCGCTGCTGAGCAAGCAATGGAGATAGGCACCATGAGGAGCTGCCCGGCCCAGGATGTCATTAGGGAAGAATGCAGAGTGTAGTTCAGTGGGAACAGTAGACTGTGCATTTAGCCTGCAAGAAGCCCTGCATCTTAGTCAGGGTTCCTGTTGCTTCGATAAACACCAACTACCAAATCCAGGCAGTGGTGGCCCATGACCTTAATTCTGCCCTGGGGAGGCAAAGGCAGGCCAGTTTCTGTAAGTTCAAGGCTAGCCTGGTCTACAAAGTGAGTCTAGGACAGCCAAGGCTATACAGAGAAACCCTGTCTCAAAAACAAACAAACAAAAAACTCTAAATAAATAAAATTACCCAGGAAACCCTGGTTTTATGCCCAATACCACAAAACAGGTAGGTAGGTAGATATATAGCTGATAGACACGGATAATACATAGATGACAATAGTAGATAATAGAAGACAGATGACTAGATAAACAGTAGATAAGTAGATAGATAAATAGATGATGTATAAGGTAATAGATATAGATAATAGAAAATAATGATATTAGTAATAGGTAAAAAGATAATAGAAGATAGGTGGATGATAGATAAAATAATATCTGTAAATAATAGAAAATAATAAAATGACAAGTAGATAAACAGATAACAGAAGTTAGATGACAGAGAGAGGTAGATAAATAAAGACAATCCATAGATGGATTAGCCTGTTATGGTGGCATGAGTCTTTAATCCCTGCATTCAGGAGGCAGTCAGCAGGATCTCTGTGAGTTCAAGGCCAGCCTGGTTTACACAGTGAGTTCCAGAACAGCTACAGAGAGAGCCTGTCTCAATGTCCCATCCCCCATTTCTCTTTCAAACCACTACAGCAGTCACAGTTAAAGAACGACCCACCTCATGCTGAATGACCTCATCTTTACTCATCTGCAGTGACTCTGTTCCAAATATGATCACATAGCGAGGCTGTGAGAGGTTAGGATTTCAATCTATGAATCAAATATTTCTGTGGTCAGGAGTGCCGTTGGTCAGGCCAGTCCAACATCTCCATCAAAATCCACAAGGCCCGGGGTCAAACATGCGGAGGAATCCTACAAAGACCTTCAGCCCACACTTGCAGGTGATACAGCCATTCTAGGTGTTGTGTGTGACCTGGAGGCCTGGTGACAAGATGAGACAGTATCTACAGAGGTGCTCAGCCTTCATGACATGAATGGCCTTCACAGAGGCAAACGTCAGACCACCAAATCGGGCACAGGATGACCCGGAGAGAGATGCTGGGTCACACTGTAACATGCTCTGTAGACTGACATGATCTGCTTCTGAAGGCATGCTAAACCTGTCCTTAAATGCGTAGGCACCTGTGATGTCATCATTGGTCGCCGCTCACAGGGGCCGGGATAAAAGGAACCCTGCCTCTTACCTCTCTCTTGCTTTCCCTGTTTCTGTCTTTCTCCCTTTTCTCTGTCAGTGTGCTCCCCTCCCCCATCTCTGTCTCTCTGTCTCTGTCTCTCTCTCTTTCTGTCTCTCTGCCCTCATGGCTCACTCAGGCCCTAACACTCTTCTGTTTCCCTTCCCCCAATAAACTCTTTTTATATTGTATCTGTTGTATATACGGTACCTCTTAAAAAAAATACTAACAAGCTTGCCTCAGGATTCATCATTCCAGCAGCAGCATCCCCATGTTCTTTCAAAGGTAGTAACCAGTGATGGGCTATGAACTCTAACGCACAGAATAGACAGCAAAAGCCCAGCTCCCCACCTAATCAGAATGCTGTGTCTTTCCTCACGGCCAGCCTAGACTTCTCTACTTCCGGGTCCCCACAGACACAGTCCTCAGGATCTTGTCTCACTTACAGGGCTACAGTTGCAACGACCATGGTCCAGGTCCAGGTGTGCAAAAATACAGTTTTTCTGTGCCTGCCCTTGCTCTAAATAATGACATGGAGACCTTTATACTTATTAAAAGCTTTAAATGGGCGGATACTCAGCTATTCTAACCTGACAATTCTGGCCTGGCCTACTTCCCAGCCACACGTCCCATCTTAGTCTTGCCCCGGCTGCTCCCGTCTTCGTCCATGTTCCAATGACAACTCCCTCTCCCCTGGTCCCCACCTGAGACCTTCTCACTGGACTCAGAAGGCCCGCCTTAACTCTTCCGCCCAGCTATTGGCTGTTCAGCTCTATTTGACCAATCAGAAGGCGATGGAGAACAACCAACCAAGACAGAAGATGCTTCATAAGAACAACAATGCAGAAGTCGGGTCAGCAACCAGATCTCGGGTACAGAAATCAGCAATTGAAAACACTGTGTACAGCCAGGCGTGGTGGTGCCTTTAATCTTGGCACTTTGGAGGCAGAGGCAGAAGGATCGCTGTGAGTTTGAGGCCAGCCTGGTCTACAAAGGGTGTCCAGGACAACCAAAGCTACACAGAGAAACCCTGTCTCAAAAAAACAAAAAGAAAAAAAAAAAGAAAACACTGTGTACAAAAATATTCTCCAACACAAGTGCCCACTCACGCCCCTCAGCTCAGAAGCACTGTGGCTCTCCCCTAAATCACAAGTTTCTAGGGACCCTTTTGCTTGCTTACTTTCTAGATTTGTTTTACTTTTAATTATGTGCATATGTGTGAATCTGTGTGTGGGTGTGTATACACGGGCATGCAAGTACTGCAGAGTCCGGAAGAGGGCGCTGGATGCCCTAAGATCACCTAATATGGATGCTCTTGACTGCTGAACCTTCTTTTCAGCCTATTTCTTTGTTTAAATGTGTGTGTGTGTGTGATGTATGCGCACGTATGTCTGTGGGTGCCCACACCCATACACACACGCAAAGGCCAGAGGAGGATGTTGGGTGTCCCACTCTGCCATCCACACTCTGTCCCCTTAAGAGACCGTCTCTCGTTGAATGAGAGGCTTGACTGGCAGCCAGCAAGCCCCAACCATCCTGTCTCCGTGGCACTAGCATTAACAGGAGTGTGCATGGCCATGCCTGTTTTTTCTACATGTGTACTGGGTTTTGAACTCAAGTCACATGTGCACACTAGGTACACTTGCCCATCTCCCCACACCTCAGGGACCATTTTCAAACAATCTAGATTCTGGGAGGCCTAACTTAGACCTGTAAGCTTAGTCTTCAGAGGAGGGGCTCAGGCATCTGGTACACCTAATCGTGCTTTAGGTATTTCCCATCAGACAAATTTCTGCAGCTGTACGTGGCATTTGGGTGGAGATGCTCAGAGTCAAAGCTTTGGGAGTTTCTCTAGGGGTGTATGTAGGTCTGGGGTAACTGCTGGAGGTAAGTTTGCATGTGAGCGCTGAGCCCCAACCTAGAGTCCCCACACAAGCAAACCCCTGAGGGTCCATCTACAAAATAATGATTCAAGAACAAACATGGGCCAACAAGATGGTATGGTGGGGAAAGGCCCTTGCCACCAAGCCTGGTGACCTGAGTTCCGTTCTCAGAACCAGCAAAGGATAGAAGAGAGAACCAACTCTGACTTCCCCTTCAGTGCGCACAGAAATGTAATGAGAAATGGTTTGGTTTGGTTTTTTTTTTTTTTTAGACCAAGTGTGTTCCCAGTGGATGTGAAAGTAGTTGATGTCCATGCTTAGATAACTCCCCCACCCTCCTGGTATGTGTCGGGGGGGGGGGATTCCCTTGTCGGATTCTGAGCTGCCTGTAAGTGGAAGCAATGGCCAAATCACAGAGCAGACCTAGTCCCTACACAGACTGTTTTCTCAGTCCTGTGGAATTCCTAGTGTCTGATGCCCTGTGCAGGGCTTTCTTTGCAGAGCTTATAGATTGTTTTCTGAGGCTTTTTGGCTTGCTTGGAAACCCGCCTCTGGCAGCCTGAGGGTCAGGCATCAGCCCCCCAACAGCAGTGGGGAGTCAAGCGCTTTGCCCCAAAATGCTCCCTTTTCTGTCAGGGCTTTAAAAACAGGGTTACACTTTGGTTCTGCTTGTTCCAATGTCCCCTCTTCCCTCTCTCTCCTGGCCTCTTCCACTCAGCTTGGGGTTCACAGCCAATGCTGACCTCACTGGCTGATTCTGCATTGCATTTTGGCGAGTCCCACTTACCAATGCCAAGAAGTGAACACTGCAGTTAGGTCAAAGTTTCCTAGGGGCTCCCAGCCTCCCCAGGGTCATGCCCTGAACCCTCCTCTGGGCAGAACCCTGAGTGTGGCAGAGAAGGTCCCTGGCTGGGCCAGACCTCTAGAAATGGCTGGTTGGGCAGGCACTCTGGGTCCCTCTGAGTAATTAGCTGGAGGTGGGAGCCCAGCAAGGCAAAGACCAAGGGATCTGACAGCAGGCCCGCCAGCTGATCAATGCTGCCTTTGTGCCTTGCTCCAATAAAGATGACACAGCAATCCTGCCTGAAGCTCTTAGGAGCAAACAGCACCCCTGGAAGACGCTGCACCCCTCCACGGCCTCTGCATCAGCTCCTGCCTCCAGGTTCCTTGCCCTGCTTGAGTTCTTGTCCTGGCTTCCTTTTATGATGAACTGTGAGGCAGAAGTGTAAGTCAAATAAACCCCTTCCTCCCCAAGCTGCTTTGGTTATAGAGTTTCATCACTGTCCCTAAGACAGGTCCCTCTCTCAGCTTAACTACCCAGAGCAGCAGAAACACAGCTCACTTTAATGGCGGTCCCAGTGAATGCCAACCCACAGGGAACAATCTGCTTACCCATTGTTAATTTTCTTTGCTACTTCCCCTCTAGTTGGCAGGGCAGAATGTTTAGCACCACTTTGAGGCCTCTTCCTCCTCATCCCACAAATCCAGTTGTCTTCAGCTTGGCTATTTCTATGTATTATCCACAGGCACTATGGTCCTGAACCCTCATTTCCCACTGTGCCTCTTATCCATTTAGGCCTCTCCTCATCTGCAAATGTTACTTTACAATCAATCTTCCCATCTCTGGGTTAGTCAATTCCCCAACCACCTTGTGTGCTGGGAGCCAGAATCTTTCCAACAGTGACCCTTCTAAAAATGCAAATGTAGTTTTAAGTGGTTTAGAATCTCCCAGTGGCTCCCTACCGTCTACGAATAAGCCCTTCATTCTTCAGTGTGCTGTCAGAGATCCTTCACGGCCCAGACTGCCTGACTGTGCTGCCTAATGTCTCCTCCAGCCTTGCTTCTATCCAGAGATCGAAACGTAGTCCACTGACTCGGTCAATCCTTCATTCAGTTCCTGCTCTATTTATCATTACACAACTAGCGTATTTCAGGTTTCAGGTGCGGGAGAGGAGGAGGGAAGTTGGGTGCACACAGGCAAGGGAGTGTGTACATGCCCTGGCATGAGAGCCGAGGACAACTTGCGGGAGTTGTTTAGTCTCTTCTTCCACAGTGCGGGTCACAGGATCAGACTCACCTGGTCTGCCGATGGAAAGTCACCAAACCACTTTAAGATTTGTGCTTTCAAAACATCTGCCTGGCTGTGAAAGAAAGAATGCTTTGAGAGCTGGGCACGGTGGTACACACCTTTAATCCCAGCACTGGGGGGGGGGGGGGGGGGGGGGGGG
>NW_026585644.1:19637012-19654336 GCF_907164565.1 Psammomys obesus
AAAAAAAAGAAACGTGTTGAACCACTTAGAGCTTCCCAGATTACCACATGGTCTCCCTGGTCATAACATAAGCCTGTAAGCCTTTCATTACTAGGAAGGTCCCCCACCTCGGTCTACCTGGCGAGTTCATTCCCATGTTCCAAAACTCAGCTTGCAAGCTTTAAAACTCAAGAAGCACCCCTCCCCTTCCTCCCTCTTGAGCTGAACATATCTTCAACCCTGTTTCCGTGGCACCTTGTTCTGTTACAGCATGCAGTAGTTTTGAAGGCTTCCTCCCTAGATGGGGCCTATGGAAAAAAGTTAGGTCACTGAGAGCGTGCCTTTGGGGGATGTTGGGACCTTGCTCCACTTTCTCCTACCTTTCTCTGCCATGAAATAAACCTGCTACAAACTGCTACATGCACAAAGCTACAGGGCCAGAGCAACCATGGACTGAAAACATGAGCCAAAATAAACCATTCCTCCTCTTAGGTTGATTCTTTCAGGCATTTTGCCACAGTGACATAAAACTGGGTAACACACAGCACTTTCCACTTACCTGTCTGTCTTTGTCACTAGATTATAAGTTTGCCAGAGGTAAGGTATATAATCCTTTCACCTAAGAACCAGCACTTGAATGGATAAATTTATCCTGGGGTGTGAGGGTGTGGGGAGTCCAGAAAGGTCCCTTTTTTGAATCCTAGATAATTCCATTTATTCACTGTCTTTCTTTATTGGATTCCTGTCCATCTAAGACCCAGGAATCTCTTATGGGATGGGTGGGCCTTATGTGTTTCTCATGCATCACGTTTCCTCAGACAGGTGTCTAGAGGAAAGGGGAAAGAGGGAGACTCACTCCTTGGTGTTTATTTTTGTTGTTTTGGTTTGTTTGGCTTGGCTTTTGTTGGTGGTGTTGTCCTGGGGAATCAAACCCAGGGTCTTAAGCTTGTGATCCGAGCACTCTGTCCCTGAGCTGTTCCAAGCTGTTCCAAGAAGGAGGGTTTTGAGTATTCTCCCAATACTGTATGACATGGAAAAGAAGTCCCTCAGCTGAGTACTTAGGGCCGGACACAGGCCTGCTTAAGCCGTGTAAACTCACAATGGGTTCCAGTGATGCAGGGCAGAAGGCCATTCAAACTGTGTGGGTTGTGGAGCTAGGGGGTCCTCCTGTCAACGAACAGAATCATGCTGAAGACATCCTGGGCTCTGGACAGTAGGTAGCATTGGAAATGAGAGGAATAGGAACTTTCCGCCATGATGCGAACAGCTCCTTGGGCTAGGAATAGTAAAGCTTGTGAGGCTTGAAGACCAGGAGGAGTGTGTATGGGAGAAGCTTGACTCTGTTGTTATTGGTGAGCACATCCTAACAGTTTCCAGTCGGGGTTAGCCAATCCAGAAGAAGCGAGTTGGGACTCTGGGACCTGGAGTGCACTGAACATCCTTGCTGAAACGGTAAGCTGATTTCTATGTACGAATCCTCGAAAGCTGAGATTCATTTACCCAGGTGTGGCCACTCACGACCACAGACCACGAACAGTGGATCCTGGGATCGGGGAGCAAGGCAGGATTGGCTGGAGGATGACGAGAACAGAGGAGGCAGATTTCAGTGAGACGACTAATTTAATTGGGGGTGGGAAGGTGGGGAGCAAAGGCTATTTAAACCTTTAGGGAGTGGGGGAGGGTACATCACTAGCCAGGGCCACTGTGTTGGGAACGCCTTATTTGCATGAAGAGGAATTCCAGACACTGCCGGATGTTTCCTCAGGAGGGGAAAGGAAGTTTATTCTGTGACCTGGCTACCAGGCTAAGTGACCACCTCGAGGGTGGCAGAGGTGGGGTCTAAGGCTGCATGTGCCGGAACATGCTGGCCCAGAGCAGGGAGGGAATGGTCCTACGCCTGCCAGTCTCAAGATGAGATTTTCGGGGTTTGGACATGCCTGAACCTCACTCTTGCTCCCGGCCGGCTTCCCAGGTCGCATGGCTCCTGGGCCCTATTCATTCATTCATTCATTCATTCATTCATTCATTCATTCACTCAACGTGTTCATGATGTACCACTTTTCTAATATTTTTTATTTTATTTAACATTTATCATCATCATCATCATCACTATTATTATTATTATTCACTCACATGCCACAGTATGCATTTGAAGTTCAGGGGATCACTTTTAGGAGTCAGTGGGTTCCAGGGATCGAACTCAAGGTGTCAGGCTTGCATGCAGGCACTTTTACCTACTGAGCCATGTCACTGGTCCAAGCATCACTTTTGTGCCTAGCAAATGGCTTTGCACATTTTATCTGCACAAAGCCTTCATAGTGCAACTTACAAAGCTAAATAAGTATGCTTAGTTTAGAACAGAGTAGAACTAGGGTTTCCATCTGAACCCTCTCCCTTCAAGGACTGAAGCAAGCAGGGCAATACCCATGACCTACAATAACAGAAGGTCCTGTCCTGGAACTCACTGTGTAGACCAGGCTGGCCTCGAACTCACAGAAATCTGCCTACCTCTGTCTCCCAAAGTTCTGGGATTAAAGGTGTGCAATTGTGTTTGGCTTTTTTTTTTAACATTTTTAATTTTTTTTTTTAAAGTTTTGATTATGTGTATGTGTATCTATGGGGTTCATATGAGTGCAGTTTCCCGTAAAAGCCAGAAGAAAAGAGTGTTATCTCCTTGTTTGTGAGTTCCGGGAGGGGAATGCTGGGAAATGAACTCAGATCTTCTGAAGGGGCAGTAGATCTTGACCACTGAGTCATCTCTCTGGCTCCGAGAAGGGCCTTTCTGACTGTCAGCACGTGAGGTAGCTTCTTGGCATTGCCAGAACCTGGAGATGCAGAGACGGGGATGAGATCACAAAGCAAGTGGCCTCATGCCACCCTGGTGGTTCTCAAGCTCTGCCATCCTGGGAGGGTGCAAACATCAGGAAGTGTTAAAAATATAAAGGTGGAAGGATTTAGTTATGCAAGCCCTCCCTTGGCACTCACCTTTGAAAAGCAACAACCTCTGCCCAATTTAGGAGGCAAAGAAGGGGCCCCGTGCCACCCAAGCACATTCGAGGTAGGAGGGCTTCTAAGCAGGGCTTCAAATTAGCAGAGCAACCTCCAGATCAGACGCCATGTTTGATTTTATCTTCCTGGGCAATAAAACGTGAAGCGCATTCTTTGGCAGTCGGGAGAAAGGCAGATTGTGGGCTTTTCATAATTCTTTGGAGTTTTATAGCATGTCAGTTATTATAGCTGTGCTTACCACACAGCCTGCACCCCTGGAAGCTGAAGGCTGTGTGTATAAAAGGAAATGTGGTTAGAACGGTAAAGCTCATGGTGGAGCACTTGGCATCCGGGCCCTCTTAACTTTTTCAAAATCTGTTCAGTGAGTGAATGCATGTCTAACGTGGATTATAGCTCAGTTGGTAGAGTGCTTGCTCAGCCCTGGCTTCAAGTCCCAGCACTGCATAAAATGGGTGTGGTGGTACATGCCTGTCATGCCAGCCCTTGGAGAGTGGAGGCAAGGTCAAAAGTTCAAGGCTATCCTGTGTGTAGCAAATTGGAGGTCAGCCTAGGTTACATTGAGATCCTGCTATTGTAAACAAACAAACAAACAAATAAAAAGTATGTGTCTGGAATCCTTTCCAGGACTCCCCTAGGAAACATTCCCTTTGTCCTTAGGGATCTGTTTTACATGAAAGCTGTTACCCTAGGGTCTCTGCTGTTAGGGATGCGTTAGTGTGGTCCATGGTGTTTGTGTCTATGGGGTTTGCTACCTGCCATTCAAATTTATTATCCTTTCAAAAATACTTGGCACATGGGATTTGCTTTCAATCTTATAATTTCATAGCCATCTATTGTATAGAGTTTAGCATGTAAGCAAAATAATTATTGTGTGTGGCCTGATGATTATCCCCTCATGATAAATAACCTCTTACAAGAAACAGTTTTTGTGTAGAGTAATTCAGAGTTTTCTGGGTCTGGAACACAAACACTCAGAAAAAAAAGAAGACAGGATTGCTGGGGAGAACATTTTTGGGTGCTAAAAAACCTGTGTCCAAGCCTCTGTCTTCAGGATGCCCAAAGTTGCTGGACTCAAAGATGAGAAGTAGGAAGGGCCCTGCAGGAGGTGGACCTGGATCATTCAGTTCCACACCTGTTGTTGCTACTCCCTAGGTATGGACCTAATCTCTAAGCCTAACCCAGAGGGCTGGGTACCAAGGTCTAAGCTGAACAGCAGCCATCACGGTACTGGAATGCTGCCTAGAAAGTCCTGTTCCTATTGTATGTAGAACACCATCATCTGACCAAAATGGACATGACCTTCATCAGATCAGCTGTGCCTGCTCTCAAGTGGCCGTCAGAAGCCGCCTGTGAACTGTGGACATTCCCTCCGAGAAGGGTCACTGGACCCTTACCTGAAACTCCAGCTTCTCTTTGCAGGCATTTAATTCAACTCTGCCCTAATGGTCCTTGGCCTGGGGCTTAGCAACTACTGCAGCAGAAGGGCTGTAGAGAGCTTGTAGTTATGGTGACATCTCAGACATGCTCTGTGAGGGCCTTCCAGTGAGGCTGCTTTGGGTTCACCCATGCAGCTGCTGCTAACTCCCGTCCCCACTCTGTAAGTAAACTGTCTCAGTTGCCTTCTATTGCTAAGATAAAGCGTTATGACCACAAGTAACTCGGGAAGGAAAGGGTTTATTTCATTTTACAGCTTGTAGTCCATCATGAAGGGAACTCAAGGCAGGAACTACAGGCAAGAACCTGGAAGCAGGAACTGATGTAGAAGCTATGGGGGAGTGCTGCTTACTGGCTTGCCCCCAGGGATTGTACAACCTCTTTTCTTATACCACTCAGGAGCACATGCTCGGGAGAACACAGCCCACGGTGGGTGGGCTCTTCCTGTATCAATCAAGAAAATAACCTCACAGACATGCCTACAGGAAACCTGAGGGAGGCATTTTTCGTTTGACTCCAACTGTGTCAAGTTGACAGAAAACTACTCCGGACATAACCTCAGAAAATTCATTGGTTCCCCTGGATGAACCTCAGTGGAATCATACTTTGGGTTGTCATTGGGACCTTTGAGGAAGGGAGTAGATGCTTTCTATGTCTCTCTGGGGGAAGGAATTCTCAAAATAGTATGAAGCCCAGAGAGAAACCAAGCTCATCTTTACATAGCCGGCCATAGAGCAAGAAGGAGGGATTTCCGAGACCAATACCGCTAAGCTGGAACACCGAACCTTCGAGAAGCAAAATCTGTGTTTCGTGTTTTATCCCCATTGATTCCTTAGGAAGTTTTTGCATCAGATATCTTCCAACAATAGAAAGGGAAAGGGTGTCAGCTACTCTTCTGTCACTATGGCAAACCCCTGACCACAAGCAACTTCTGGAAGAAAGAGTTTGTTTCAGGTTACAGTTCCAGCGGGAGAAGAGCCTGTCTCATGGTGGAGAGGCTCAGCAGCAAGTGGCAGGCCTGCAGGCTGGAACAGGAGGCCAGAAGGTCCCATCTCCAGCCCCGTGCAGGAAGCAGGGAGCAGAGTGTGCTGGAAGTGGGGAGCACTTGTAAACTCTGAAACCCCGCCCTCTAGTGAAGAGCTTGCTCTGACAAGGCCGCACCTCCTGAACCTCCTCTGAGAGCATTACCCAACTGAGGATCTGCTGTTCAAATCCCTGCACCTGTAGTGCAGTGGTTCTCAACTTGGGGTCATGACCCTTTCACGGGGGGGGGTGTCACATATTACATATCCTGCTGTAAGATAGGTACATTACATTCATACCAACAGCAGAATTCCAGTTATGAAATAGCTTTATGGCAGGGGGTCACTATAATGTGAGGAACTGTATTAAAGTTTGCCGCATCAGGAAGGTTGAGAGCCACCGCTATGGGAGATATTTCTCATTCAAAACAGCACAGAAAGGAGGCGTGACCTGTATTCTATCGCATGTCATCATTCTAACTACCTGTGTCGTAGGCTCTCCACACACATCTTACAAACAAGTCAACTGACTCCGTGAACTAACGTTACTTCAAATGGGTGTTTTCCCATCTGTAAAGCCCATGTGCTTCCCTGCTGGCTGGCGTCCTTCTGTGAACACTCTATGTAAGTCAGACTCTAAGGATCAGGGTCTGTATGGACACCTCACCATTGACTCTACATACGGTGGTAAAACCTAAGCTAGAGGAATGTGTCCCTTTAGGTTTCAAATTAAGCTGGCTCCACATTGCACCTTCCTTGGCAAGGGGGAAAAAGTACAAACCCCCTGAATCAGATGGGAGAAGAGACAGCTGTATTTGGATTGTCCATGGGAGGAACATGCCAGAAGCCTACCTACTCTTGGAAACAGCACAGAGTTTTCCTTAACACCCTCATTACCTGAGGGAGAGGGCTAATACCGAACCAAACCGTTACTTCTCCCAGTGAAGAGGCCAGGAGTAGGCATGAACTTGAAGCCTGGCCCCTCCCCTGCCCCCACTCCCATTCTCACCCTTGCCCCCATCCCCACCCCACCCCTACCCCCGCCCCACTTTTCAGCATCAGTATTAAGGATTTCTCTGTGGAAGCTGGATGGTCAGTCAGTGCCACTGAGGCTAGACACAGCTGCCTGCCTGAACTGACTAAAACAGAATGTGATTTCAAATAGGTCTCAGCCACCCGCTTGCCCGCTTGCTCTGTCTTCACATCCAAGGTGGCTCTGCAGGGCGGGGAGCCAACCTGGGCTTCTGAAGCCCACATCAGGGAGGTATTTTTCTCATTCCCTGCTGTTAAAATTCAGGGTATAAACTGTTCTGATCCCAGATGATTTAACAAAAGCCACACAGAGAGTAAAGGAGCACCAAGGGCCCTGAGGCTCCTCCTGGGCCCACAGCAGAGACTTTGGGGGTCTAAGTGTGCTTGGGAAGCAGGTCCAGACTTGGGTCCCCAGATGGGTAGGGGCTGGGGACAGTCCAGCTGGAAAGGCAGTATTTAAACATGGCAAGGTCTTTGCCAAGGGCATGCTACTAGCTCCCATCCATCACCCAGGGAAGGCAATGTCTGGGATGAGATAATTGACTTCTTTTCATGTGACAGATGAAGTTTTAAAATGCCACGTTTTGTGAGTGACAGGCTTTGCCTTGGGACAGCAGCACCACAGAGGAGGTTGTGCACACTCAAACACTCTCCATCATGGGGCCGGGTCTAGCTTAGACCTGCAAGGTCATTTCCATCATTTAGGCCCCAGAGTCCTTTATAATCATCTCCAGAAAACTTAATGATCCCTGAAATCCCAGTCCAGAAATTTCTATTATATTTTCATGTTTCTTAAAAAAAAAAAAAAACTGGGCGTACATATATTTTGTACACTTTTATTACCTCACTAATAACAGATGCGTAAATGGCGTGCAACAAGTGACAAGATTTTATCCGGGCGACCTGTAAGAAGACAAATTGGGGGCACACTAATGACCCCTCTGAAGTTCAGAAAGGTGAAATGGCATATTCATTGTCACAGAGCAAAGCTGGGCTTGGCCTCATTCTCCACTTCTGAAGTACTGCCCAGACGCTGTGCCCAGTTCAGCCACGGGAGCACATGGGGAGGCATTGTCCCTCAGCTCCCTACTTCCTGCTCAGTGGCCATGTGACCAAGATACCTGCCCGTCAGCCTCACCCCTTGTCCTGGGCCTCTCCGCATTGGCTCACCCCGTGTTTGCTGTGAGCACCTTACGTGGGTAGGGACCTCACACATGATCAGCGGTCAATGCCTGGGGGTAGATTGAGATTAGAAGGCGCTCCCAGAAAGGACCGCACTTGGAATATGGACACAACACCTAGGTGGCATGCCAGCTCACAGGACCCATACAAGGCTGCCCCTTCATGGCCCAACACCTCCCAGGCTCTCCTCTTCCTACCAAACCAGTGGTTGCACTGGCCAGTTTGGCATTCCACACGCCGTATAAAATCCCTCTGTATTAGTCAGGGCTCTTTCTGTTCTGAGAGCTCACAGCCTGCTTCTAAGGGACTGTGATAAGAAAGAGGCATTGATTGGCCTGCATGCCTATCACCTAGAGAGAGGGGTACTGGCAGGGCAGGGGAGTTACAGGGGGCTTCCACACGTCTGGCTTCCCGAGGCAAGATCTAGGAGCTGTGTATAGTCACAGGGAATTTGAAGAAACAGGGTGGTGGGACACGCGGGGTGGGGGGCACTGGTTGTCCCTAGCTCTGGCTTTGATGCCATTGCCACACAATGGGTAAGGAAGGCAGGTCAGCCTACTGCCACCTCCATGGGTAGACCCCTAGCCGGTGTTAAGGACTTTCTAGAGGACAAAGGGAAACAACACAAACAAGGACAGGAGGTAAGGTGGTCAAGAGTGCCTACTAAGAGCAAGTCATTTACAAGGACCCCTGCCCTCCGTGTGGATGGCATTTCCTTCCTGTTAAGGAGCCGGGTAGCAAGCAGTCCTGCTCCAGGACTGCAGCACACACTGGGGCCAGAAATCAGAGGAAGCTTCCTGTGCCTCCACTGTGATTTGTTGTTGTGATTTGCTTCCCCTCTGTCAACATGGGATTTCCCCCATTAAAAGAGGTTGATGCAAACCAGGCGCATTTCCTGGAAACCCCCTGAAAACCCAGGACAAGCTGAGCCCGGTGATGAAACCGAGGTTGACAGCCACAGGAACTACTGCCGGCGTTTGTCTAGGCTTGGCAGGGAGTATTGCGGTTTGCAGCTGGTGGGTTCCTGTTGGCTGTGCGTCTGTGTGAGGGACACATTCACCATCAGCGTTCATTCAGGCAGATTTCCTAACAGCAAGCAGGTCAGGATGTGCTGGAGGCCCACAGAAACCTTGGCTGCTTCCTTTGCTCTTCCACCCAGCATTGTACACAATGAAGCCTGTGAGAACGGGATAAGGCCAGCGGCACACACGTAGGACTCACCAGGGTCCAGATCAGCTCAACAGCCTCATCCCATAACTGTCACCCACCTCCTCCTGCAGAGCAGGAGATCAAGCTTAGAAAGGTTATCTCCTTTCTCTGTTCCCTCCGGCCTCACTCCAACTAGGAAAGTCCTATAGAAAGTCCTTAACACTGACCAGGGAGCTACCCATGGAGGCAGCAGTAGACTGAGCTACTCTGCCTATGCCTATGTGGTAATGGCCTCAAAGCCAGGGGAAAGATGGCTCAGCAGTTAGGAACACTGGCTGTCCTTCCAGAGGACCTAGGTTCATTTCCCAGCACCCTCATGGCATCTCATTAACCACCTGTAACTCCAGCTCCAGGGGATCCAATGCCCTTATATGACCTCTTCGGGCATGAATGTGGTACACATACATACATGCAGGTAAAACACTCATACAGATACATTAAAAATAATTTTTATTTTAAAGGAAGACTAAGTGATTCTCCGCCATCACACAGATTATAGGAGTTGGAACATAGATTCTAACCCAGGTTTCCTGGCTCCATAGAAATGCTCTTCCAAACCTGCACACACCTGGAATCCCAGCACTCAGGGTCACAGAGGCAGGCAGATCTCTGTGGGTTCGAGGCCAGCCTGTCTAAAAAGTAAGAGCTCAGGACAGCCAAGACTACACAGAGAAATCCCGTCTTGAAAAAACAAACAAACAAAAAAAAAAAAAACAAAAAAAAAAAACAACCAAAAATCAAAAAACAAACAAACCAAAAGAAGCACTCTTCCAGAGAGCTGGCGTGCTGGAGTACCGGCTGCTCTTCCAGAGGACCCAGGTTTGAGTCCCAGCAGCTGCATGGCACAACTGTCTGTAACTCCAGGCCCAGGGAGAACCTCTGCCCTCTTCTGGCCTCATGTGGAGTACAGCCATACATACAAGCAAAAAGCCATCCTCATAAAATAACCAAGAAAATGTTCATCGATTGGCTACGGTCTGGAGCAGCGGTTCTCGACCTTCCAAATGCTGCAACCCGTTAATATAGTTCCTCATGTTGTAGCAACCCCCAGTTACGTTCATTGCTGCTTCATAACTGTAATTTTGCTGTTGTTCTGAGTTGCAAAGTAAGTATTTTTTGGAGATATCTGGAGGTTTGCCAAAGGGGTTGTGACCCACAGGTTGAGAACCACTAATGTGGATGGCTACTGTATCTAGTTGCCTGGGTTTCTCCACAGAGACATCCTCTATATGACCTTGGGGGAAAACCCTTATTCTTTTTGAGCCCAGTTCTTCCTACAGGAGGCTAGGAAACTTGAATTACTACACACAGAACTGTGTTGTAGTACAGTTCGTACTACATAAAAGAACTCATGACTGTCCAATACACTGTTACAGAAAGCAATTTGCCTAAAAACACAATAGACTATAGACACAGGCATCTTTTCTAAACAGCCTTGGGAAAGCTGGCTTCCCTTTCTTGCCAGAGTCAGGCTCCTTACCCCTCCACCCCAGCCTGGGCACAGGACCAGGACACAAGTTCTTCATGGTGAAGGTCAGTTGGGAGCACTTGCCCTGATTGGCCTAAATTAGTTAGGCTGATGGCTAGTTCAGGGGGAAAAAAAAAGGCGCATTCTTCATGTATTTTTCCCCATCAAAACATGTCTGTTTCGCCCTCTTGTGAAGGGCATTTATGAGTCATTTAACAGGAACAATGACGCCTCAGTCTGTGACTTCCATGGGGACCCAGCTTCAACAGTGTGGGTGCACAGAGTCTTCTGAGATCCGAAAACACGCCTCGGAGCCGCCAGAAGCACCCGAAACAAGAGGCCGTCCTGACAGCCGAGTGACAAAGATGGAGGCAGAACTCTGAGCATCCTCTACTCACAGCTCTTGTCCGGCAGGGAAGCAGCCATACTTGTCCTGTCAGGTAAGACACAATGTGCTTCCCCCAGGCTAGCTCGCTGCTGGAGCGTCAAGCTTCAGTAGTGAGGTCAGTCTCCACTCTTTCAGGGGGCAACTCTCCCACTCAGTCCCCAAGGGATTAACAGACACCTAAGGTAGATGGGATGAGAAGAGAGAGAGTGAACTCTAGCCAGTCCCCTGGGGTCTGACACTTTCACCCTCTGTCTCTCCAGCAGGCCTCTAGTTGTGGGTTCCCTGTACGTTCTGTTCCCCGAGCCCAGAGGTCAAGAACACAAGTTGGGTGCAGGCTTTCCTCCATTACCTAGTGATCGTACCCAGCTGATCCACTTTTCCTCTCTTAGTCTCATCTGCCTCCAGGTGGTTGTGAGGATGGAAAGGAACTCACACACAGAAAGTATGTGTCCTTATCTGACACAGAATGAGCCCAGAGCAGAGGTTACACACACTTCTTGAGAGAGCAAACCCTGTCCTTGTTGCCACCATCACCACTGAACCTCTTTCTCTTACTCTCAGCAGTTCCAAAACATTCTCTGCTCCCTAAATTCACAGTGTGCTGGCTGGTTTTATGTCAGTTTGACACAAGCTACCGTCATCTGAGAGGAGGAAACCTCCATTGAGAGAATGACCCCCAAAAAAAAAAAAAAAAAAAAAAAAAAAGGCAAAAGCAGGTTGAGTGAGCCATGGGGAGCAAGCCAGTAAGCAGCACCCATTCATGGCCTCTGCATCAGCTCCTGCCTCCGGGCTCCAGCCTGGAGTTCCTGTCCTTACTTCCTTCAGTGGTGGATTGTGATGTGGAAATATAAACCAAACAAACCCTTTCCTCCCCAAGTTGCTTTTGGTCATGGTGTTTCATCATAGCAGTCGTGACCCTAACCAGGAGAACATGTGGTTTCATTTCCCTAAAACCCTCAGGACAAAAACATAAGTGGTCTGTGCATAGTTTACCATACCTTCCATGCTCTGGCTCACTTGCTCATTCATTCATTTACTCACGCATCTGTTCACAACACTATGGAACGGGGTGAGACTATTGTATTTCAGGTGCTTTGTTCATCCAAGACAACAGAGATACAGAAAGTCCCCATCTCTGCCTCATATGGCTGATGTGACATATTCTAAAGTTTTTAATGGGATGAGAGAAGGAGGGAGCAGAATGGTAACCAGCAAAAGCGAGCTGCCTGGAGGCTGAGCCAGGATCCCAGGGGCCTCCAAGTGAGTGTCCTGCAGTTCTGAAGATGCCCATTGACTCCTTCAGCCTTCCCTATATCATCCAGGGGACAACATCTATGCCCTCTAACTGGCACAAGGTTCTTCCCTGCTGATTCTTGCTGGCTCTTCCAGCCTCGATGGCCCTTGTTTTCTCATCAACATCATGGTCCAAGTCCTCTGGTGCTCCCTCAGCCCATTAGCACCTTTCATTACTTGCTTCCTCATCTGTGTGTTTTCCTTGGCCCATTGTCTGCCTCCACCAGACTGTGAAATCCCTGGGGGAAGGGACTCTCTCACTGGTGTCTGGATCCCGGGAGCTACACAGGCCATTGTGAGGAGTTTTCTGTTCTCAGGAATCACTGGCCCAATGGTCGGGTTTGTCTGGGGGTACCAAGTTCATTCACCACTGGTTATCTAATTTGTTCTGGATGAATATACTCTTAAAGAGCAATTAAATCCAGCTTTGGACTCAGTTTCTGTTAATTTTTTCTGGATCCCTCTTGAGAAATGCAGCTTGTTGGGAGTTTGCTGTTAGGCAAACCTGTGTGGTGTTCAAATTATTCAGCCATCAGGAGGCCTAGACACAGATGTCTCAATAGACAAGTCTTCGTGAGAAAAGGGGCTGCTGGAATCACCTGCTTTTGGAATATATCTGCCATCAACCCTAGTGTGGTGGTTTGAATGAGAATGGCCCCTACTGTCTCATATGTTTGAATATTGGGGCTCCAATTGGCGAAGTTGTTTGGGAAGGATTAGGAGGTGTGGCCTTTGTTGGAGGAGGTGTGTTATGGGGGTGGGCTTTGAGTTTCAAAAGACTCCTGCATTCCCAGTGATTCCTCTCTGCCTCCTATGGCAAATCAAGATGCGATTGCTCAGCTGCCTGTTGCCATGACTTCACTCCACCATCATAGACCCTAACCCTCTGGAGACAGAAAGCCAATTAAACTTTCTTTTATAAATTTATGGTACTTGGCAAAGTAACAGAAAAGTAACTAAGACACCTAGCCACTCTAGCAGCAAGCAATGGAAGGCATAAGGCCAGGTACAGTGGCTTGAACCTGAAGTCTCAATACTTGGGAAGCCAAGGCAGGAACATTGTCACAAGTTCAAGGTCAACCTCGGCTACATGAGGAAGTCCAAGCCACCCTAGCCTGGATTACAAAGTGAGACTCTGTCTCAAAAC
The DNA here is from genome assembly GCF_907164565.1 of Psammomys obesus. Taxonomy (NCBI): domain Eukaryota; kingdom Metazoa; phylum Chordata; class Mammalia; order Rodentia; family Muridae; genus Psammomys; species Psammomys obesus. Next base: position 19,650,176 of record NW_026585644.1, read on the forward strand.
AAAACAAAACAACAAATAAGAAAAAAATAAGATGAGGCCTGGAGAATCTACTGACATTGAGAAGACACTGCACAAACTCTGGGGCCCATCTATCTTCATCTCTGCCGGGTAGGAGTGCCCTGAGAAGAGAATAAATTCTAAAGTCACAAAAGAGCCCTAGAATCCCTGTCTAGCACATCCCTCTCAGTGCTCTGGGGAAAAATACTACGATTCTCGACTTTTCCCAGTCCAGTGTATGCTTGCCATCACAGCTACTCAGGAGGCTGAAGCAGGAGGATTGCAAGTTCAAGGCCTACCCAGGCAACACAGTGAGTTCTTGTCTCAACTCTTCAAATAAGCAGAGAGATAGAGCACTCGCCAGACACACATGGAGCCCTGAGTTCTTCTCCTGACACCACAAAGAGACGAGAACCTGTTTGAGTTTCAATTTCCTTTTCTGTCGCATGGATCAAAGGTCCTGTGCAGTTAGTGAGAGCATACGAGCGAAGCGCATGTTATGGCAACAATTTGCTGTTTCCCCTTGGGTGACCTGGCAGCCGGGCCCTCCTTCCTCTAGCAAATGTCCTGTCCTCCAAGCTGCTGTCACTCAGCTCCTAAGAGCCCAGCATGGTGCTCACTGTGACACTCTTCATATCCTTGTGCTTAGAGCGCTAAGTGGATGGAACCAGGAGGTATAAATAGAGTTATGCAGGGCCAGCAGCTTCCCCTCAGAGCAGCGGCCTTCGCCCTCTCTAATCCTGCGACCCTTTAACACAGATCTTCATGTTGCGGTGACCCCCAACCATAAAATTATTTGGTTGCCGCTTCGTACCTGTGATTTTGCTACTGTTATGAGTCATAACGTAAGTATCTGATGGGCAGGACATCTGACTCCCACCGCCTACATGAAAGAGCATGAGCAAGCTGCCCACGAGCTCTGATCACCCCAGCCACCTCTGCTGCGCTCTCTGCCTGCCCGTAAGCATTTAAGTTCAAATGTGCATTGCACTTGGCCAACTGGTCAGTGTATCATCGCGGCGGCAGAAGAGTAACCAAGACACCGTCTTCGTCCTCAAGCGGTCGCAGCACCGTTTCCCCGCTTGACACTCCAGATTGTCCACAGTTGATGGCCACTTCCTTGTCATCCCACCAGGGACTTGGCTATGCTGTCGACCTTCGGATGGCTCAGATGAGAGAGTGGGCATCGGAAGTGAAGGTAAATGTTTAAGAACGGGCAGAGAGGGATGGAGAGGTGACGGCTCAGCAGTTAGATTTTTTTTTTTTTTTTTTTTACTCTTGAAGAGGAGCTAGGTTCAGTTCCCAGCACCCACATGGCAGCTCATAGCTGTCTGTCACTCCAGCTGCAGAGGATCAGACGTGCTCTTCTGGCCTCCGCAGGCATCAGGCGCAGGCGTGGTGCACATGCACCCATGCAGGCAAAACAGCAAACACATAAAACAAAGGGAGCTTTTTCTTGAAAGAGAGAAAAAGAAAGAAAGAAAGAGAAAGACAAAGAAGGAAAAAAGGCAATTAGCAGTTTCTGTCTCATATTTGTGTCCCTGTTTTGCAGTGAGGAAACAGACTGGGGAAGGACGCATGGCTCAGCCAATATCCAAATGCAAACTAGCTGCCTTGTCTGGCCCAGTGCAGAGGATGCATTTGGCTACTGATGAGTCATACATCTCTTAGGGGCATCTGCATGGCGGCTGCTCTGAGGTTTACCCTCCCCTACACTGAATTAAGAGCTCCAAGATGGATCTAGGTCCCATTTATCCATGGCAGTTTTTTAATTAGTTTCCATTTTTGAAAAATGTCTATAACAGTTTGGGTCATTATCATGACATCACTCTTCAGCGCATTTCTGTTTAAAAGGAAGACTTGTCAAGGGAAAGTGTCTGCAGAGTTGGGTCTGACTGTTGTCAGCACAGGACAGTCCCTTGTAAGGATGGAAAGGAAGTGGCCCCCACTGTGAACAATCTGGAGTGTCAAGTGGGGAAATGTCATGACTTCTTATGGGAAGAAGATGTGTCTCAGTTATTTTCCTACCGCTGTGGCTGTGATAAAACACTGACAGGCCAGACATGGAGGTGCAGGCCTTTAATCCCAGCACTCAGAGGGGCAGAGGCAGATAGATCTCTGTGAGTTTGAGATCAGCCTGGTCTACAAAGCAAGTCCAGGACATCCAAGGCTACACGAGAAATCCTATCTCAAAAACACAAAAACCAAACCAAACCAAAACAACAAAAAATCAACTTAGGGAGGAAAGAGTTCATTTCAGTTTATAGTTTAGAGTTCATCTTGAAGGGCACCAGGGCAGAAACACAAGGCAGGAGCCTCGGGGAGGAACTGAAGTGGAGAGCATGGAGGAACGCTGCTTCCTGGCTTGCTCAGTTCGAATTCTTATAGACTCTTGTGCCACCTATCCAGGGTTGGCATTTCGGAGCCTTCCATATCAATCATCAATAAAGAAAATGCCCTACAGACTTGCCACAGGCAATCTGAAGGAGGCATCTTCTCAGTTGAGGTTCCTCTTCGCAGATACTAGCTTATGTCAAGTTAAAAAAAAAAAAATCAGCCGTAACAATTGGCTCTTGTCAACCTCACCCAGCAGTACAGTGCTACTAAATTACAACTCTTCCTTTCTTGTTTATCCTCAGTACTCATATTAACATCAATATCGCAATATAAAGCATAAACAGCTTTACATTTTTCATCACTTAAAAGTCCAAAATGGACTGGAGAGATGACTCAGAGGTTAAGAGCACTACCTGATCTTCCAGAGGTCCTGAGTTCAATTCCCAGCAACCACATGGTGGCTCACAACCATCTGTAATGTGATCTAATGCCCCCTTCTGGCATGCAGCTGTACACACATAAAATGAGTAAATAAACACATAAAATGAGTAAATAAACACATAAAATGAGTAAATAAACAATTTTTTAAAAATTTCAAAGTCTCTTAACTGTGGACTCCTGTGAAATAAAAAATATTAATATTTTCTCATTTCAAGAGGGAAAAACCAGGGCATAGTTACAATCTGGAAAACAACAACAATAAAAGCTCCAATTATGCAAATAACTGAATCCCCAATGCCTGGGACTCATGACCTTCTGGGTTCCAGAGAGCCTATGCAGCTCGACTTTTCAGGTTCTTCCACTTATAGCACACATAGCTCAAAGGCTCAGGCCAGCTCCACTGTGGCTTTAGAGCCACCACTATCATTGGAGTGCTCCTACCATCCTGTCATCTCCCCTATCCTGGGAGCTCCACAGGCTGCGTCTTCACCAATAGCCTCTCACAGTGTCAAGCCTCAGCTGTTCTCCGTGACCCCTTTGTGCCTTTAGAACTAGTAGATATGAGAAACTCTGACACATTCTCAAGTTTCCTTACCAGCTATGGCCTTGGCTTCCTCTGGACCATAGTGTGCTTATCCTAAGGAAACCCTCCCAGGCTTCACCTAAATGATGTTGGGCTCCTTCTTCTTCTTCTTCTTCTTCTTCTTCTTCTTCTTCTTCTTCTTCTTCTTCTTCTTCTCCTCCTCCTCCTCCTCCTCCTCCTCCTCCTCCTCCTCCTCCTCCTCCTCCTCCTCCTTCTTCTTCCTCTTCTTCTGAGACAGGGTTTCTCTGTGGAGCCTGGCTGTCCTGGACTCGCTTTGTAGACTATGCTGATCTCAAACTCACAGAGATTTACCTGTCTCTGCACTCCCCTGACACCAGTACTGGGATTACAGGTCCTTATGCCACATTGCCTGGCTATGCTGGTCTCTTCTTAATGACCATTAATTTCTCAGTTCCAGCTGACAAGCATCTATTTTCCCTGATAAAGCAAAGGTTTCAGTTTAGTGGTACTGGGTTCTTATTAATCACAGCTGATTCTTCAGTTCCACTTGACCAGACACCACAAATTCTTAATTCAAATATATCATACAAACTGCCCTGATAGAATCTTCAAGGGATTCTTAAACTTCCCTCTGAATCTCCGCAAGCCAGGCCTCCATCATTCTCCTCCAAGCTCTGACAGAACAGCTCAGTAAGCTCTACAAACTACTCAATGGCTTTTCTAGCCATTTATACATTTATTATTATTGTAAGATGTGTTACAATATCCCTGTCTGCTATGGTTTTATTCTATCTGTCTATCTATCTATCTATCTATCTATCTATCTATCTATCTATCTATCT
>NW_026585644.1:19654346-19655831 GCF_907164565.1 Psammomys obesus
TCTATCTATCTATCTATCTATCTATCTATCTATCTATCTATCTATCTATCTATCTATCGTCTACTTGACATAAGCTAGAGTCATCTGAGAAGCAGAAACCTCAATTGAAAAAAATGCCTCTATTAGACTGCCTATAGGTCTTGACTGACAATTGATGTGGTTCTGGGGTATATAAGAAAAAGCAAGCTCAGCAATACAGTGGGAGTAATCCAGGAAGTGACATTCCTCCAGTAAAACAAGCCCCAGGATTCTGCCTTGACTTGGTAGCCTGACTTCCCTTGCAGATGGTCCATAAATTGCAAGCTGAAATGAACACTTTCACCCCCACATTGTTTTCTGTTCAGTGTTTTATCACACCAAGAGAAAAGTAACTAAGACAGAAATTGGTACCGGGAGTGGGGTATTGTTGCAGAGCTGGCCCCGAGTTTTGGGAAGGATTGTGGGAGGAGTTTGGAACTTTGGGCAGGAAAATCCACTGGGTAGTTTGTGGGGCTTACTGAACTGTTCTTTGGGAGGTTGGCAGAGAATGTTGAGAGTGATTCGGATGATGAATCCTGGCTTGTGGAGTTTCAGAGGAAGCTTAAGAGTCACTTAAAGGCTCTATTCAGAGCAGTTTGTATGTTGTGTTTGAAACGTCCACTGTGCTGAGGTAGAGAATCCCTGGGGTGGGACGATTCAGTGATTGAGCTTAGATAATGATGACAACTGCTGCTTTCATAGGATTGCCCCACCAGAATGTGGGGTTGGGGTCCTCTCTTCTCTCTTAATGTTTCTGTGTTTTGTCTTTAAGGAAAAAAAAAAAAAAAGGTTCTGTAGAGCCTGCGAGTTGGCCCAGAGATAAAGGTACTTGCTGCACAGACCTGACACCCATCGTCAGGACCACATGGTAGAAGGAGGAAGCTGAAAGTTTTCCTCTTACCCCCAGTGTACCACAGTGCACCCAAACACACACACAAATAACATAAAATTTTAAGTGGCCTTAAAAGCTTAGAGGTAGGGAGAGGGTGCTCATTTGATGCTTTCTATTGATAATAATACAAACAATCAAATGTTTAAAATTCAATTCTTGAGCCAGGTATTTTGACACACGCCTTTAATCCTAGTGCTTGAGAGGCAGAGGCAGGCAGATCTCAATGAGTTTCACGCTGGTCTGACCTACATACTAAGTAGTAAATTTCAGCCTTGTCAAGGTTACACAGAAAGAACCTGTCTCAGAAAGAAAAAGAATCATGGTATAGAGGAAGTCAGGATGTAGCTCAGTGGAGTGTGTGCTAAGCATCCTTGAAGCCCTGGCCTCCACCCTCAGCACTACATCAATCAGGCACGTGGCTCTAACCCTAAAACTCAGATAGTCAGGAAGATCAGAAGGTCAAGGTCATCTTTGACTACACTGGCATTTCAAAGCTGGTCTGGGTTCCACTCTGTCTCATGTAAATAGAGATAGATAGATAGATAGATAGATAGATAGATAGATAGATAGATAGA
>NW_026585644.1:19655841-19679707 GCF_907164565.1 Psammomys obesus
AGATAGATAGATAGATAGATAGATAGATAGATAGATAGATAGATAGATACATACATACATACATACATACATACATACATACATACATACACAGGGATAGATAGGTAATTAATTAATTATGAAGCACTTGTTGTTCACCTTTGGTCCAATGAAGAGGAACTGAGAAATCATACAAGTCAGGGATGGCAAACCCATGTCATCTTACGACAGCCACCTGCTCCTCCTGAACTGTAGAACACTTTCAACTCAGAGGACAGTGAACACCAACCAGTGAATGCAGATCTCAGTTCTTCCTGTCAGTGGCTTATTAAGACAGTGCAGAACTGAAGCTTAGAATCTAGGCTTGTCACCATAACCCTGGGCTCCCTGCACATGACTTCTTGTACCTGGAAGTCATTTAACATCTGTATTCCCTGAGAAAAGCTCTGTGGAAGGCCTCGGCCCTGGTACTTCAGTGTGTGGCTTTATTTAGAAATAAGGTCTTGGCTGAAGTGAGCACAATGCATCTGCTCCAGCAGCACCTGTGTCCTTCTGAGAAGAGAAATTTGCCTTTCTTCTTTCTCAATTTCAGTTTGGTTTAAAAGCCATTATAAGCAAAGATTTTTTTTTAAATTACTTTTTTTATGTAAGTGTGAATGGGGGGGGGAGGTCTCTCTCACTGAACTTGGAGCTAGGCTGAACTTGGAGCTAGGCTGGCGCAAGCATCTCCAGTGGTCCTCCTTCCTCCACCCACCACAGTGCCAGGTTTACAGAACTTCTTATGCAGGTGCTGGGATAAGAATCCCACAGCAAGTGCTCTTATCCACCTCATCACCACTCCAGCCTGTAAGGATCTTTGCTTCATATAGGAAAGGAATTTTGGACACAGAGGCAAGTACACATAGAACGAGGAAGACAAAGGAAGATGGCAACCTACAAGAAAAAAAAAAAAAGGCTGGGGCAGGGTTCTGTCTCTGAGCCTCACAGGGGACCAGCCCCATCAACACTTCCATCTCAGCATCTCAGCTGTTAGCATCTAGACTGTCAAGATGATCAATTTCCAGTGAGTCACCCTGTTAAGTGTTATTTTTTTTTTTTTTACAATAGCCCCAGGAAGTGAAGAAAACATTGATGGTGGTACAGCCATCTTAAACCATTGTTATTGGATGCACTGGGTTTTTTGTTTGTATGTTTATGGTTTTTGAGACAGAGTCTCATATATGCTGGGCTGGCCTGAAGATAAAGGTAATTTTGATCTAGGCTGATTAAAGGTGACCCACACCTTTGATCCCGGCACCGGGGAGGCAGAGGCAGATGCAGACAGATCTCTGAGTTTGAGCCCAGACTTGTCTACAGAGTGAGTTCCAGGACAGCCAGGGCTTCACAGAGAAACCCTGTCTCATGAAACAAACCAAACCAAACCAACAAACACAAAAGAGAGAGCACTAGCATCATGGGCAGGTGCCACTACACCCACTTTTATACGGTGCTGGAGCCCGGGGCCCAGCAATAAGGACACCAGTGTCTAGCCACTTCCTGCAAGCAGCAAAGCCACTATGAGAACCCTTGACTCACAGTCCAGTGCTCAGCACCAGTATGGATCAGCACCTACTTACTGACGGCTCTGTGGTTAATAGTCAGCTTGAGGGTATCTACAATCACTCAGATGATAAGCCTATGGACACATCTTTGAGGGAATTTCTTTTGTTTTGTTTTGTTCGTTTGTTTGGTTTATTTTGAGACAGGGTTTCTCTGTGTAGCCTTGGCTGTCCTGGACTTGCTTTGTAGACCAGGCTGGCCTCGAACTCACAGAGATCCATCTGCCTCTGCCTCCCCATGTGCTGGGATTACAGGTGTGCACCACCATACCTGGCTCTGTGAGGGAATTTCTAGATTTCTCCAATACGAAAGGAAAAGACTCCCCCTAAGTGCGGGTGGCACGCTTCCATGGGTTGGGGTCCCGGTCTGAATAGAGGAGAAAGCAGGCTGAGCACCAGCATTCTTCTCCTTTGCTTCTGGACTACAGACATATTCAGGTGTGTAGATACCAAGCAACCTCGTCCAGGTTCAGCCCATGGTTGACCCCTCCTTGTCTCAACCCCCCACCCCCCCTTCCCCATGTCTGGCCTGTAAGTTGTCAGCACTGGAGACAGACTCCTTCTTTGGCTAGGGTCCCAGCCCTTTCCTTTTCCCAGCGTGAGATTCCTGGCGGAAATTCCAATTCCTTGGGGTCCATTGTCACAGTACTCTGATAGCCGAAGGGAGGGGCACAGTGGCCTGTCTGTAGACCAGCTTTGGTCCTGCCAGGATGGTCACAGCTTATTTCTGTTGTGCAATCTGATGGCCTTACAGGAGTTTGCGTCCCCACTCACCCTCTCTGTGCTTTTCTAGTGGGGTGCAATCTAGAGTGATGGCCACAGGTTCCTTCCTCTCAGAACAAGGCTCCACATCTTCTACAACCCTCTGTGCTCCACTCCCACCCACGTGAGTTGACTGCTCTTGAGCAAATCACTTGCCTCCTCAGCTTCCATTTTCTCATTGAAAAATGAACGTTTCTACAGTTTCTTCCAGCTCTGCCTTCTCACAGGCTGCCTCAGGCTTGCACGGAGGGTTGAGACAAGGGCTCTCAAGCTTCAGGTCACAAAGACATTGCCTCAGGAGCGGTGTGGTGCAGGAATTCAGGTGCCAAACCCCAGTACTGTGATGCCACTGGCCTAGGGCCAGGGCTGAGGAGCTGCATTCCAGGAGACACAGCCTCAGGCACACTGTTGCCTCTCAAACTGCTAAAGACTGACAGGCCAGCCCAACTGGTCTCCCACGCCCATGGTCCCAGTGCTCCAGGAGGCAGAGGCAGGTGGATCTCTGTGAGTTCAAGGCCAGCCTCATCTACAAAGTGAGTCCAGTACAACCAGGGCTATACAGACTTGACACAAGTTAGAATATTCTGTCTCGAAAAAAAGAAAGGAAGAAAAAGAAAGAAAACAAGCCCGTTGATGACTCTGCCACTTCCCATGCCGGAGGGGAACGGTGTGATGTGAGCCCTCCATCCAAGAACAGACTTACATTCTTTATTGTCAGGCCTCATGCCTGGGACAGCTCTCGCTCAGTACTCCTCACAGCTCTCCCAGCATCCCTCAGCACCTGGGACTTCTCACCCCTAAACCTCTCCTTCTCAAGATCTAGACTTCTGTTTCCCATCAACAGGCCCCATCCCTGAATAACTCAGCCATTTTGGCTATTCTGCTCTCTCCGCCCTGGCCACCTCTCTTGGCCGGTGGCTCCTCTCTTGCTCTCCCTCTCCTGTTCTCTTATGGTCCAGTTTAGTCTACTGGCAATGTTCATCTAACCTCTTTCCTCTGCCTTCTTTCTCCCTTATATATTCAATAAAAATCTTCCCCATACTTCAGATTGTGAAATTGATTTCCATCCTTGAATATTAGAATATTGAATATTAGAATTACCAGAAAGATTTAAACATTCCCAGCATAACCAGATTGAACCAGAATCTCGGGAGCTGAGGCCTGCACATGGTTGTCATTATTTTTTTTACATCTCATTTATGTATTTGTATATTCGGGGAGTGCACACTCAGAGGGCAATTTGCCAGAGTCAGTTTCTCTTCCTAACACGTTTGTCGTAAGGATCAAACTTAGGTCATTAAGTTTGGCAACAAGCTCCTTTACCCACAAAGCCATCTTGCCGGCCCCACATTGATATTCTTAACATTCTATTCAATTTATCTCAGCTTGCATCATGGCTGGGAACAGTATCACATTGTCTCACAGTGATATGGTCGCCATGTTTGTTTAGGTGGAGAAGTTAGAGCAGTAAGTGACTGGGCAGCAGGGGTCCTGAGCTGGGGGAAAGGAGACAGCCAGGGAGGGGGCCGGTCCTTGCTTTCCTCTGACTCAGCCCAGGTCCAAACCAGAGCTCAGGGAAAGTTATTTGATCTCCCTTTAGGCAGCTGGGTCTGACTGGGCTTCCAATGTCGACTGTGTCCCTGGGCACAGGATTTTCCTTGTATGACTGAGGCAGGTTCAGTCTGGATACTGAAATCCATGATCATGGAGAGTCCTTGCAGCCTGGAAGAAATTTGTAATTTGGTTCGGTAGAAGTGGTGGCCAGTTAGACTGGGCAGATGAGTGGACAGACAGAACGGGCCAGTCGTACCACAGACACACATGCTGGGATTCCCGCATCCATCGTTTTTCCGTCTGTGACGCCCAGTGACTTGCAATACCCTGTGAGGGTTCCAGCACGCTCCCCTGGAAGACAAGATGAATTTTCTCAGCTCTTTGATAGGGATTGTGCTGGTTAGTGGTTTTGTCAACTTGATACAAGTTAGAGGATCCTGAGAAGGGAGACCTTCAATTGAGAAAAGGCCTCTCTCGCATGGCCTGTAGGCAAGTCTGTGGGACATTTTATTGATGAAGTGATCGGTGTGGGAGGGCACAGCCCACTGTTGTTAGTGGCCCTGAGTTATATTTGAAAAGCTACCTGAGGAGATGTTGAGATGGCTTGGTGGTTAAGAGCACTGGCTGCTCTTCTAGAGGACCTGATTTCAAAACTCAGGATTGACCGTAGCCTGCAATCATCTGTAGCTCCATTCCAGGGCGTCTGGTGTCCTCTTGTGGCTTTCTTGGGTATAGCGTGCACATTCTACACAGACTTGCAGGCAAAAACATCAATACACAGAAAACTAAAAATAAATAAATCTTAAAAAAAAAAAATCAGGCTGAGCAAGTCATGAGGAGCAAGACAGTAAGCAGCTCTCCTCCGATGGTCTCTGCCTCAGTTCCTGCCTCTAGGCTCCTGCCTTTTTCCCTTCACATTGGGCTGTAGGTTGCTTTTGATCATAGTGTTTACCGCAGCAGTAGAAAGCAAAGTAGGTCAGCGCGTTAGATTGTTGCCTCCCTCTGCGTCTGGGAACAACTGTGTTCAGTTAACGCTGGAGGGGTCACGCAGCCGTGTGGACGTCCAAGGGATGCCAGCTCAAGGCAACGACATGCCTCCCTTATGTCTCAAAACTGAAACCGTCTCCAGGCAGATCACAGACAACTCGAAAGAGAAAGTGGGGAAACAGATAAGCAGAGATTGTTCAATTTTATCACAAGCCAACCGAGAAATGTCTCAAATTGGCAGGATTTCCTGTACCTCAGAGGCCTGGGTGCTAAAGACAGAAACTTAGTCTAGCTTGAAAACTAAAGAAATTTATGTTCTGAGCACCAAGTGCTTCCTCAGCTAGCAGTGGTGGTGGTGGTGACGCACACCCTTGATCCCCGCACTCAGGAGGCAGACTCGGACAGATCTCTGGGTTCGAGGCCAGCCTGGTCTACAGAGTGAGTTCCAGATTAGCCAGGGCTACAAAGATAAACCTTGTCTTGAAAATACAAAACCAGGGGCTGGAAAGATGGCTCAGTGGTTAAGAGCACTAGCTGCTCTTCCAGAGGTCCTGAGTTCAAACTCCAGCAACCACATAGTGGCTCACAACCATCTATAATGAGATCTGGTACCCTCTACTGGTCTTTCTGAAAACAGAGCATTCATATACATAAAATAAATAAATAAAAATTAAAAAAAAAAGAAAATACAAAACCAACTGACCAACCAAAAACAACCAAAAAACCCAAATCAATTCAAATCAAAACAAACCAAAACAAACTTTCTGGGGCAAGAGAGATGGCTCAGAAAAAGCACTTGTTACTCTTGCAGTGGACCGGGTTTGATTCCCAGCACCTGCGTGGTGGCTCACAACCACAGCTAGCTCCAGTTCTGAGAACTTGATACCTTCTTCTCACCTCCACAGGCACCAGCCATGCAGTGTACACTTCTATCAAGACTGCATAAAAATTATTGTTTCCTTGTACATTTTACATCAGCAATATATTTTATTTAAAAATTCCCCAAAGCCAGGCATGCCTTTAATCCTAGCATGTGGGAGGTAGTAGAAGAAGGCATATCTCTGTGAGTTCGAGGCCAGCCTGATCTACAAAGTGAGTCCAGGACAGCCAAGGCTGTTATACAGGGAAACTCTGTTTTGAAAAACCAAAAAAAATTTTTTCCCCTATATTACTTATTTTAATTATGTAGGTGTGTGTGTGTGAGTGTGAGCCCACCCATGGAAGCCAAAGAGGGCACTGGTTTTCCTGGAGTTGGAGTTAAGGTGTTTGTGAGTGGCCTGATGTGGGTGTTGGGAACTGAACTTTGGTAGTTTTGTTTATTTGGTTTTTTTTTTTTCCAAGACAGGGTTTCTCTGTGTAGCCTTGACTGTCCCGGACTCGGTTTACAGGTTAAAATAACAATAATTTTAAAAAGTGGCCAAGCAAAAACCACAGAGACTGGATTTCTCAGAAATTGTGGGTGGGGATGTAAAATGGTATAACCGCCTGTGATGGCCACTTTTGGCTCTCAATTTGACTATATCTGGAATTAATTAAAACCCAAGCTGCTGGGTACACCGTGAGGAATTTATTGTCTTTTGAAGTGGAGACTCGCTTTTAATCCAGGTCTTTTGAGGAGGGAAGAGCCACCTTTTAATCTGGACTACACCTGTATGGCAGCATGTATAAAGAAAGAGGAAGAAGGAACCCTTTGCCCTTTGCCTGCTAGCCCCTGCTCTCTCTGCCAAGTCCACTCCTGCTGGCACTGGAGCCTGCTTCTTTGGGATTTCAGAAAATAGTAAAGGCCAGTCGAGATGCCCAGCTTCATGAACTGAAGAACTTCTGGGTTCTTGGACCAGCTGATAGCCCTGATAGCCATTGTCGGGCCAGCTGGAGTAGCCCGTGAGCCACATAATAAATCCTCCTTCTGTGTCTCTAGGTAGATTCACTCTTTCACTTCTGTTCTTCTGGAGAACGCTGGCTAATCCACCATCCTAGAAAACAGTTCAGCTGTTTTGTAAGAAACAAAGCATAACACACAGGCTGATGAGGTGGCTAAGTGGGTAACAGTGCTTCCTGCCAGGCCCAATGACCTGAGTTCAAAACTCAGGGCCTACACAGTAAAGAGAACCAACTCCAGAAAGTTGTCTTGCACGCACACACATGAAATAAGTAAATGAATAAAATTTAAAAAAAATTAAAAATTGCTATAAGGTCCAACTGTTGCACTCCTGGACATTTTTCCAGAGACACGAAAACTTGTGTTCACAGGTATGCCTTTTCAAAAATGTTCATAATGATTGTGGTTGCCAGAAGCAGCCGTCCAGATGTCCTTCAGTGGTGATCTTTTAAACCAGCTGCCATGCATGAGTGCTGTGGAATGCAGCTTAGTGATGAAGAGGACCCTAGAACATACCTCTTGGGTGACTCTCTAGGGAATTCTACATAGTGGAAAAAAAAATTCCAGAAAAGAAAGAAAGGATAATGGGAAGGTGCCTGTGGGTGCTGGAACCATCCGTAAACCACGTGCAAACGGAGTCTTAACTCCATTTACAGATGTGTGAGTAGAAAGATGATAAAACCGTAGAGAGTGCAAACCACACCCACACAAATGAATGCAAGTGAAGGGGGCGACTGCTGCCAGGTGGGTGAGCCGCGCACTCCGTGGCCCGCTCTGTGAGCCAGCCTTGTCACCTGGTAAAATTTACTGCTAGGGGGACCCGGGCGAATGCACCTCTCACAGCTGTGTGTGAGTCGACGCTTAGTTCAATGGCACCGTCGTTAAGAAGGCCACTAGCACCTGTCATGGTAGCACCGCACTCGGGAGGAAAAGGCAGGCAGGTCTCTGTGAGTCTGAGGCCAGCCTGGTTGACAGAGTGAATTTCAGGCCAGGGCTATACAGAGAAACGCTGTCTTGAAAAACAAACAAACAAACAAACAAACAAACACAAAACAAAAAAAGGAGGAAGTACTAGTGACAGCGCATGCTGATATGCAGAGCAAGTGTGTGAAAGGGCAGAAATCAAACAGCTGCCAGCCAGCCACTTTAAATTTCTTATGTCTTAGTGTGTGTGTCCAAGTGGAGGTAAGAGGACAACTTTCAGGTGTCTGTACTCTCCTTCCCCGTGTGGGTTTTCAGGACCAAGCTCAGGGCATCAGGCTTGCTTGCAAAGGAATCTCCCTCTGAGCCATCCTGTCAGCCTCCTAGTTACTCTAGATGTATTTGATCTAAAGTAAATTCTTATTTTTATACTAATTTTAATTGATTTTCTTACAAATATTACCTATTTGTCTATCTATCTATCTATCTATCTATCTATCTATCTATCTATCTATCTATCTACCTACCTTCCTCCAGGGCAGGGTCTCATATAGCCCAAGCCGGCTTTACACTTGCTATATAGAGAAGGGTGAGTTTGAATATACAACCCTCCTGCCTTCACCTTCTGAGTATTGAGATTATGGATGTGTGCCAATCCCAGTTTTATGTAACGCTGAGGACCTGACCCAGGGCTTCATGAAAGTTAGCCAAGCCCTCGACCAACTTTGCTATATCCCCAGCCAGAATGTGATTTATTTTTGTAACTGCAAGGAAGATCTTGCTTTTAAAATAAACCTCTCCATATTTGTAGCAGTTGCTTAAGCCTTGCTAAGCTGGAGCCGGAAGATCTTGTTCCTTTCTTGGGCTGCTGGGGGTGGGGCGGGAAGAAGGCAGAAACTTCTTTTGCCAACGAGGACGTGTAGATTTCTACTTAATAACTTCCACCCCCACTGGGGTTCATGTCCCATGGTTTCTGAGAGCTCCTACAGTGTTAAAGGCCCCAAGGATGCCTGTATTTCATGACCCATAGGCATGTTTCCTCGTTCTTCCAGCCTCATTTTTCTCTGAAGGCCCTGGCTTCTAGAAGAGGTGTCGGCTGCTGGTGTTCCTGTTCTAGTCCCCTCTCCTGTCCCCAAACATCCTCTTTTGCACTATCAGGGCCAGGCCTCTCCTCTATGCCTAAGGATGACATATTTAGTTATTTAGAGGTTGTTCTGTCCGGATATTGTCATCAGCTCCCTTGGGAAGGAGGGACCCACCTCACGGCTAAAAGTTTTCCCTTCTGAATTCCCATGAGCGAGGTTGTCCTGCCCAGGACTGAGCTGTCTGTGAGCAAGGAAGAGCATCAGCTTGTACGTAGGCTGTTGGTTTGAGGCCTGGTGGGTCTGTGTCTCCTGGAGCAAGGCCAAGGAAGCAGATTCGTAGCTTTAGTCTAGACTGACCTTGCTTCGTCTGTCTTCCCACGCAGGAAATGTCACTGTGCTCGCTTTATGGGGAAAAGGGGGAGCTGGGACTTTCTTAGGTCTGTGTCACTTTGTGCAGCTGAAGGGGGCCTGGCTCTCTCCAGATCTCAGCAAGGACACGTTGCTCTCTTGGATTATCCACTTCTGGGTCTTGTTACTACGGGAGAAACGTTCTTTCTCATCCACAAGAGAATAGCTCAAAATAGAAAGCTACGTCCAACAGAAGCCCCGGAGAAGAAAGGACTCAGGGCTTGGCAACGAGGCTTTGATAGCAGTGTGGGAGACAGGTGAGTGAGATTGCTTCACTTTAATTCTAGTTGTTGCTTTTAAGACTTTTGATCTGTTGCCGTGAAAACAGATATGCGGAAGGAACAGAGATTGGTGACCAGGAAGGCGTTTTTCTTCTCCCTGGCTTCAGATGCTATATTTCCCTCTGGCTTCTGACAAGTCCTTGCCAGCAGATAGACAGACAGTGGGAGGACAGCCAAGGCTCTTTCCCAAGAAGAGGCCTCAGCCCAGTCAGCCGGAGCTCACTCGATGGCTATGGATCGGGTCAATTTTAAACGAATTGATCAATTGCTAATGGCTGTGCGAAGTCCATTCATTAAAACACCCTCTTGGAGATGATGAAGCCGTGAAGCTGCGGGAGCCAGGAGGAGGCGTGGAGATGCTGCTCCTGGATGACTCGCCAGGCTGTCTTCCCCAGACAGGGGACAGCCCAGTCTTGGTGGCAGGAGGAGTCGCACTGTCACTCCCAGGCTGTCTAAAGCTCCTGGGTCCTCTTCTACACAAAGAGATGGCAACTCCCCCAATAGGATGGTCCTATTTAATGTCACTACTGCGGCACCGTCTACTGGGGACTCACTGAAGGCCTGCCCCCGAGGACTAAGACAGGGCAGAGGTGTCTGGGATGGAGTGGATGAGTGGAAGCAGTTGGTCCCTCTCTGTGAGGCCTCTAAGTGTCCTTCTCTTGGTGAAGGGACTGGTCAGCTCATATTGATGTATTAGGTCTGTTTTTGCCACAAGAAAAGAGAACCTGTATGAATCAGAAGGCTCTTTGGTGACATCCCCATAGTTCCTGCCAGGACAGGAAACCCCTAAGTATTCCTACCAATGTCATCCTTTCAGAGACCAAAAGTTGGGCTTTTCTCCTACCCCACAGGCAGGCAGGCAAACGCTGTGTTTTCTCTGCTGACCCCGCTCTTAGCCAGGCTTTGCTGACAGCGCTGGGATAGGCAAGTGGGCAGAGGGAGGAATGAGGCCCCTGTGTGTGTGGCGTGAACTGAGAGCACAGAGCACCTATCTCGGTGTGTTCTGAGAAACTCTTTGGACTAATTCTCCCTCCATTAGTTGCTGGTCTGTCTGTGTTGGAGGCCAGCACGGGGTGTGGGGGAACCGAACCAGGCTGTCTGCAGGAGCAGCCAGTGCTCTGAATCACCGAGTCATCCCTCCCGCTTAGAAGTCACATTCCCCAGGCTCCCAGGCGTGCCTTCACACAGTGGGATTTCTCCCAGGGGTACCCTCAAACTCCAGCCATGTTTGCTCTCCCAGCATTCCTGTGGCTCAGGAATGCAGTAGGTCAGCAGGCCCAGACTCTGGGCTCCCTCTGTGTGTTCTCAGGGGGGCTGATGTCAGGCTCTAGGTTCCTGTGGGCTGTTGCTACCTGGGCCTCTCTGTAGGGCAGCTCACATTGGTAGGTGGCCTCCCTCAGAGCGAGCAGGGACAAGATTGGTAGAGACCAACTCAGGCCTGTTTTTATCACCGAATCTTAGAAGTTACCTGTAGCTGGAGGTTGGGACCATTGGGGACCGTCTGAGGCTGTTGCCTCCCATGTCTGTCCTGTTTTGGTTTTCGTGTTTTTCAGATTTTGAGACAGGGTTTCTCTGTGTAGCCTTGGCTGTCCTGGAGCTCCCTCTGTAAATCAGACTGGCCTCGAACTCAGAGATCTGCCTGCCTCTGCCTCCTGAGTGCTGGGATTAAAGGCATTTGCCACCGCTCCCTGGTGTCTTCTTATATACGGGAGCATCCTAAGCATTTTCACGGGGCTATTTAGTCATTTCTTAGAGTCCTGTGACTGTCTGCATATTTTTATATATGTGTGTGTGTATCACATATTCTGCAGACTGCATTCCAGTCAGTCCTGAATGTTTGTGGTGTAAATGCATCTCCGAATGTGGCTCTCTGTCCTCCATTTCTTTCCCACACAGCCCTGGGCATGGTGGAATTTCTTGACTGCATGTCTACGGACTGATGTTCAGTTCCTGTGACGAAGGGCGCTCTGATGAGCACTTGCCATTCATGTCTGGAGGGCTGTGGGATAAAGCGCTGTTGTCAATCCGCATTCCTTCTTTCCTCTCACCTCTAACTGACACGCACCCTGGCTCACCTCACAGTTCCTTAACAAGGCCAGCAAGGCCTTGGCAACTGTCTCTTTCCTCCCGTCCCTGTCCTGCCTCTGCTGCCTCCTGCTCTTCCCCAGGCTGCCCTTACAGGTCAGACTGGTTGTCTGTCATCCAGGTCCCCGCTGTGACCTGAGCAGGGTTCCATCGGGAACTTTGAAGCTACCTAAGAACTGCCTGGCATGTCTGCCTGTCTGGGCCTGCTCTCTGGCTCCCAGGTACCAGCTGACTCTCAGAATCGAAGCTTTGCACAGTACTGGTCTTAGTCACCAGTACTGACTAAGCTTAGCTCTGACCGACAGCTAGGACAGCTAGCGCACGAATAATGGATTAACCACACCTTGAACACTAACACCTTTCATGGCTGGAGACAAGCACAGGGAATGGTCAGTTTTGACCATTCGTGTGGTGTCATCGCATCTCCGGAGCGTGGCTCTCTGGCCTCCATTTCTTTTCCAGGCAGCCATGGGCCTGGTGGAGTTTTCCTTCCTCCTCTGGTCCTCTGATGACCACTTCTGCTCAGCCCTAGGACCTAAAGGGGCCATCCATCTCCACACTGAGTAACAGTGCCTGCTGCTGTTTTTTTTTTTTTCTCTAAACCCTAATGGTGTAGCCTTCCTCACTCCCAGGCTCCTGGGCTGCTGGGTATCAGAAATCTCTACTCCCCCCATCAATCTGTACTCTCTGGGGAGGCCCATTGGTGGTGACTTTTCTTCTACATGAAGTCTAAGACTCGGCACAGTGAGGAATAGCGGGCAGATGTGGCTAGAGTTCCATTGGAAGAGATTTGGGGGTGAGCGTCTGTGGTGGTTAATATCAGCTGTTAAGCTGACAGGATCTAGGGATGCTTCTCAACCTTGCCAAGGCTGCGAGCCTTTAACACAGTTCCTTACGTTGTAGCAAACCCCCAACCATAAAATTAGATTGTTGCTCCTTCATAGCTGTAATTTTGCTACAGTTATGAATCATAACGTGGATATCTGAGATTTGACCCCCAAAGGGGTGGAGGGACCCACAGCTCTAGAATCACCAAAGAGCTATGACTCAGGGTATATCTTCAAGGGATTTTCTATGAGGGTTCACTGAAATGGGAAGACCCAGTCACCTTAAATACGGGCAGCAGTATTCCACCGGCTGGGCCTCCGGACTGCAGAAACAGGAGAAAGCCAACACAGTATGTAGCCATCACTCTCTGCCATGCCGCCATGATGGAGCGCATCCTCTTGAACTGTTGACCGTACAAACCCTTTCTCCTCTAGGTTGCTTTTTGAACGTATTTGGTCACAGTGACCAGAAAGTGACCAGAAAGTGACCAGCGCACCTGCCCCCTCCAGCTCTGGCTGTGCTGCTCAGCCACTCTGAGCTGTGACATTGGCTTCAAAGAGACCTGCCCCAGGGGATGCCAGAATGGCTCAGTGATGGGACTGAGTGTGGAACGCTCAGAGTTCCAGTTAGAATGGAGGAGCCCAGCCCCAAGCACTGTCCCTCACTGAGCCTAGTCCTTGGGGAAGACTTCGCACTACCTCTTCAGAGGCTGCCTCCCCGCAGGCTGTGGTTTCATATCACAGTAGACTCCAATGTCCATTTCCACAGTGGAGCCTAAACTCGTGATGAGAGTGGCCGCTGGGGCACCGCTGTGGCCGTGGCTGGCCCCTGAGCACAGTGTCTACTGAATAGACTGATTGTTTTCCTGCTGCTGACCTCCCACCCAAGCTTGCACCACAGTTAACCCTTACTGTGCCCCTCTTCCATGCCAGCATCGTTCCAGGCATCTAACAAAATCCATCCTAGTTAGTGTTGGACCGCCCAACTGGCCCCAGGGAAGGAAGTTCTGCCCAGCCTCCTTTTACCCCACGATGAATGCTCTTGGTCATCAATTTGACTACATCCAGGATCAACTAAAATCCAAACTTCCTGGGCATGTCTGTACATGAGTCGAAAATCCAGCTGCAAATGCAAATCAGAGAAAGCGAGGGCATGGCTGGCCCTGCCTGCTCTCTTACCTCCTTGATCCCAGCCTGGACATCTGTGGGTTTGAGGAAGACTGCCCCCTGCTTCAAGACCATTCTCCATGATGGCTCCCTCCTCAGGCAACGGCCCGAGACTCAGTAATAATGACTGTGGGGACCCCACCTTAGAGTGTCTACCTTCCACCCTAATAGCTGTACATGGCTGGGAGCCATGAGAAGCTGGTTCATGTGATGGGCAGACACCTTGCTTTTTACATCTGAACAGACAGGGCACATGAGGGAAATGTGACTAAGGTACGGGCTGAGGAGCAGGCCTTGGGAGCCTTATCAGGCTAGAGAAAGGGCAGTACAGAATGATGGAGTCTTATCAGGCTAGAGATATGATGTTTTTTTTTTTGTTGTTGTTGTTTGTTTGTTGTTGTTTTCAGGCCCAGGAGCAGAAGGAGCGGTAGTGGAGAGGAAGGAATGGGGCAGAACCTGGCCACGAAGCCCAGACAGAAGCACAGGAGTGTGCCTGCACGTAGCTTTGCCCTGCCAGCCTGAAGGGACAGAAGAAGTCTTTTCACATCTTAGAGCTAATGAATCAGGCTGCCAGGGCAACGGAGCTTGTGGCCAGGGGTCATGGAAGGCCAGGCATAGCACCCGAAGTTCCAGTGTTTGAGTTCAGCCTGCTTCCTGCCCAACCTAACCTCTTACTCCGCCTAGCTCCGCCCTGAGTCATACCAGCCCTCTAGGCACACTTGGCCTTTCTCCCAGGGGAGGAAGAAAGTAGGAAGGGCACTTACCAACAGGTGACAGTGTGGGCTGGGGACCGTGTTAAGTGGTCTGCAGAGGACTTAGTTCATAGGTGTTATTTTCCACCCATTTTATTGGTAGAAAAAAAAAAGGAGGCACAGAAGGCCAGGAGACCTGCTCAAGGTCACACACTTTGCCCTTCATGCTAAAACATACCTGCTTTCTCTGTGTGGGTTCTCCTACATTTCCATCCCCAAGTCTCATGTCGTGCATGATGTTCTCCGTGCCAAGCAACAGCCATCATGAGCTTGGCCGTGTCTGCTTGCAAATGGATGATCCCAGCTGGGCTCACTGACTGTTTACATGCCCTTGTGGAGGGTGGGGAGGTTAACTAGACTTCACCTGTATCCAGGCCCTCCACACCACCTGTTGTATGCCAGGCTGGCCCAGATGCACAGCTGGCCTCAGAGATGGTAAAAGCATATAGGCTGGTATCCATGATTGAAAAGCACGACCAAAGAAACTTGGGGAGGAAAGAGTTTATTGACTTATACTTCAGTATCATTGATCATCATAGAAGGAAGTCAGGACAGAAAATCAAACGGGACAGAAACCTGGAGACCGGAGCCGATGCAGAGGGCATGAAGGGGTGCTGCTCACTGGCTTGCGAGGCCTCGTGTTAATTTTGGCTTGAAAAAAGAAAGAAAGAAAAGAAAATGTACCTGCGTGATTTGTCAATAACATTTAACAGCTGCAGCTAGGTCTAGAGTGACCCTGAAGTCCCTGTCACCAGGCTAAAGCACAGCCTCATGCACAGGTGACACTGGGTGGCTAAAGTTTACAGTTTGAGACCATCTTTCCTTTCTTGATAGTCTCTGAGGACCCTAGCAAGTGAATTCCCGAGAAAGCAAGGGGGAGGGACACACCCTAACTCCTTGATATCAACTTTATGCTCTGTATAGTTTGGGTCTGTCACCGAGGATTATTCCATCCTTTAACTCTGACGTTGGAGGATTGAAAATCGAAGCCCGGACACACCCTGTGGAAAACCAAGTCCTGCATCCTGCGAGGCAACTGAAGTAGTGCGGCAGCGCCCTCTGCTGGCCATTCTTAGTGTTGCGCCCTCGGATGGCTCTGGAATTTCTTGGACTCAATCGCGTCAATCTGAGATCCCACACCTTCCGAAGGGAGTTGAGTCAACCTCAGTGGCTCCCAGACTAAAGAAAGCCTAGTGTAGAGGAGCAGGGGGTCAAGAGGAACCCTAGATAAAGATGACAAGGCCCCCCAAACCCTTTGGAGGGGGACAGAGCCGAGCAGAGTCGACAGCATCGAGGGGTTGTGGGTCAGGCAGCGTGGGGCTTGTGTGCTGAATCTGTCCCTCCTTAGTTACTAGGCCTGGAACAAGCTACTTCGGCATTTCCACTCAATCTGTGAGACAGGGTCTTCCTTAAATTTGAGATTCTCCTGCCTCAGCTTCCCTAGTGCTGGGATTATACAGGGGAACCCATCATGACTGGATTACTTAAAGAAGACTGGAGGCTCATCTTTTTAATACACAGTGGGAAAACAGGACTGGACATCTGACTTAGGGAGAGGGAGGAGAGGAGGGATGGGGCAACAGCAAGAATGTGAGGTGAATAAAGATATAATAATAAAAGAAAGAACAACAACAACAGAAATTTGACCCTAACTAGACCAGCACAACCGTTACTGGCTGTGTGAAATGTGGGGACATGATAGATCCCCTAAATGGAAGGTCAATATAGTTCTTACTAATAAGTAGTGAGACAAAGGAGGAGGTATGGGGCACAGGGAAGGCTGCAGAAATGAGACACAGGAGACGAGGTTTTATAGGATGAACGGTTTTCCATTCAAAGGGGGGGGGCACCCCGGATGCGTGAACCAGGAGTACAAAGGCACTTGAGAAAGAAGTGTCACACTGCACTTAGGACACTTATTCAAGTGTCTGGTCTGGTCTAAGCTTGAAGTGAGTGAGGTGGGGGCTGGAGAGATGGGTGAGTCAGCAGTTAGAGCACTCACTGTTTTTGCTGGGACCAGAGTTCCGTTCCCTGCACCAGGGATGTCTACCAGGGTTCACATCTGCCTGTAACTCCAGCTTCGGGGGTCCAATGTCCCGCTCTGGCCCCCACAAACACCTGCATGCATATCTGCACACGCATGTAGGCTCTCTCACACACACATGCGCACAATTAAAAACAGTGAAGCGAATCTTAGAAATACACTGGAGTGAGGTAGAGCAGGTGGAAGACGGGTGAGTTTGACTGGGACCTCCAGGAGAGCTCAGAGTTCCACCTTGCTTTCAACACTCCCCACCCCCAGCCCAGCCCTGACATTCCCTCTCTGCGCCTCTCTGTGGTCCTCTGCTATCACTGTCACCATGCTGTTCCTGACCCCGCCTAGCTACAGGGTTTGGTATAGGGTGAGGTGTGGACTGGGGCTGGGTTCTCGAGACACACCCTGCAAGTTCTTCACCTTTCCTTGGCTCACCAAGACTTTGTCCCTTTT
This sequence comes from Psammomys obesus, assembly GCF_907164565.1. Lineage (NCBI taxonomy): Eukaryota > Metazoa > Chordata > Mammalia > Rodentia > Muridae > Psammomys > Psammomys obesus. The sequence continues at coordinate 19,672,615 of NW_026585644.1, forward strand.
GGGTGATGCTTCCACCACGTGCTTGGATGGCCCTAGCTTCCTGACAGTTCTGCCATTTCTTCTGAGTTCATCTCTAGGTTTGAAAATGGACTCTGGGACCATCTGGGGACACTGTGATCCTAGGGGCTATGTTGGTAGTGGCCCTGGCCCCTGGGTTTTTCCTCTGATGCATGCCAGCTCCCCTCTGATGCGTGGTGGCCCATCTGCCGCCTCTGGAAATGAGGTGGCCAACAGGTGGCGCTGTTGGACCAGACCTTGCGCCAGACACAAATGCACACAAGACAGTGTGAGGCAGAGTTGGGGGACATAGAGACTGGGGACTAGAGGGTGTGGGGTCCATCTAAACACGCTCTGCTTGAATGCGTACTAGCAAACACGTATATAGCACCAAATACATGCCCTCAAGTAGGTTCACACACATGTCATATCTACTAGTCAAACGTATGTGCACTCATGTATTCCTACATTCCTATCAGTATATTTACACACAGGTACATGCATGGCAGTATATTCACACATATGTGGTTGTAAAACAATTGGTATAGTTCTAAAATACTGTATGAACATATGTACAAAACCGCATTGGATAGTTTTATGTCAGCTTGACACAAGCTAGAGTCAGCAGAGGAGGGAGTCTCCATTGAGAAAATGTCCCCAGAAGATCAGGCTGTGGGCAAGCCTATAGGGCATTTTCTTAATTAGTGATTGATGGGGGAGGGCCCAGCCTGTTGTGGGTGGGGCCATTCCTGGGCTGGTGGTCCTGGGTGCTATAAGAAAGCAGGCTGAGCAAGCTATGAGGAGCAAGCCAGTAAGCAGCAGCCCTCCATGGCCTCTGCCTCAGCTCCTGCCTCCAGGGTCCTGCTGTTTGAGTTTCTGTCCTGACGTACCTTAATGATGGACTATAATGTGGAAGTGTAAGCCAAATCAATCCTTTCCTTCCCAACTTGCTTTTGATCACGGTGACTAAGACAATAGTCACCCAGCCATATGCTTTATGACACTGTGATCGTGAGTGGGAGGCTGCGTCTACCTGTCTGTATAACCACGGTCTTGCCTGTTTGTTTCTGAGACAGGGTTCTATGTAGTCCAGGCTGGTTTCAGACTTACTGTGTAGCCAAGGATCACCTGGAACTTCTGATGGGATCCAGGCCTGCATCACTATGCCCCGTTTATTCAGCTCTGGGAATTGGACCCAGGGCTTCAACATGCTGGGCGAACACTATCCCAGCTGAGCCACCCCCCACTAAAACAGTCTCCCTAAGGAGAGAACGATTCCTAGGGCTGGGTGAGCCGGCAGATGCTTAGTTTGGTTGCATGAGCAAGGGGGAAGGTAGCCTGGGCTTCAGGGTTCCCTGTGGGGGCCCGCTGTGAGTCCCCTGGGGAGCCGGGGAAGCTACCCTGGGACCTGCTGCTCACACACAGGAAGAGAACCAGGTGCTTCTGGTCCATTTGTTTCCTGCTGAGCTGGCACCACGGGGACAGAGCTGTTACAGATGCTAGAAGGCATGGCAGCATGTCAAAGGGCACGGCCTCAGACCTCGCTAGCTCATCCGGCTTTGGGTTCCAGGGCAAGGGGCTGCAGTGGAAGGGAAGAGATGAGAGAACAGCCACCGTCCCCGGGCAACGAGGACAGATGAGGCGCCTGAGTCTCAGGCATGGGGCTGAGGCAGCCCATATCACTTCAAGGAACTGAAGGTGAGGTTCATGTTGAGGCCACATGGCAGCACTGGACATGGTGCCTTTGGACACTGTCCAGAGAGAGGCCTGGGGTGACAGATGTCGAGGGGAGAGTCACCCAGTGTCAATCACCATGCAGTTACTCAATGTCAGTGACAAAGTGGCTCCTGGTTTATACGTTCACATGCTATGCTTGGGGCCAGCTTCCTGACAGGCTGATCAATACCGCCAGCTCCGACATGGCAGTGAGGTTCCTGAACTGGCTCAGCTGAGGGGTGAATCCTGCGTTAGGAGGCCCTAAAGCTCCAGTCATCCAGCAAAGAAAAGATCATGTTCAGCTCTGGTGCAAAGGCCGTGAGGCCCCACTGTGAAAAGCCTGAGGGATTCCAGGTACTCCGAGCTTTCCCCCAGGGTTTTGCTGGCCTTTGTAGTTGTGATGCTACTGGGGTCATGCTACCACCCGGGAGGCAGTGAGGAGAGTTCACATCTCAGGGCTCTCCTCTGTGTAAGATGAGGAGGGGTACTTAGAGGAGCTGGACCAGTCTTTCGTGAGTGTGTGTGTGTCCAGGCATGTGCTAGGGCCTGTGTTATCTGCAGGGTGCAGGATGTTGGCCTGAGTGTGTGTGTGTGTGCGTCTCCTGCCACATCCTAACGCCTGTGCTGTGTGCAGCCTATAGGATGATGGCCTGAGCTCTGTGTGGAGCAGACATGAGTCAACCCGACCCTTGCCCCTGGGGCCTCCAGCATCTAGAAAGGTGAGGCCAGCCAGAGACCCAGCCACCTGGGTAGCAGGGTGGGGAGCGGTGGTCTTTCCTGGCTGCTTCTGTAGCGCTTCCTCTTTGCTCTGATCCAAGGGGTGGTAGTTTCAGCACCAGCTGCTGTGTAGCTAGGTGTGTGCTAACAGGCAGTTCCGTGAAGAAAAGTCGTGTATGTAGCTCTGTAGTTAGATTCTGCATTTCCATGGTTTCCTCATGAGCTTTCCTTCAAAATTATTATTACTATTGTACTTGCTATGTCAACAAACTATGACATAAGCTAGGATCACCTGAGGGGAGGGAACCTCAACTGAGAAAATGCCTGTGCTGTGGAAGATTTTCTCAGTTAGTGATTGATAAGGGAAAGCCCAGCCCATTGTGGGTGGTGCCATCCCTGGGTTGGTGGTCCTGGGTTCTATAAGAAAGCAGGCTGAGCAAACCACGAGGAGCAAGCCAGTAAGCAGCACCCCTCCATGGCCTCTGCATCAGCTCCTGCCTCCAGGTTCCTGCCCTGTTTGAGTTCCTGCCCTCTCTGCCTTTGATGATGAACTGTTATATGAAACTGTGAGTGAAATAAACCCTTTCTTCCCCAAGATGCTTTTGTTCATAGTGTTTCATCACAGAAATAGTAACCCTAGTATAAAAGTAACTTATTCTCCTGATGTAATTGTTGTCTCAGAGGCTTAATGCCTCCATCTGCTACCTACAGCTATTCCTGGAAGCTTCTAGCCTCCATACAATCTAATCTCGACCTAGAATGTTTTCAGCCACTGAGATTTACTGCTGAGTAAGCTCACCCTTTCTGGTTCTTTCTGAACTCTGGCTGGCTGGTTCAACTCAGCCGTTTTGGCTCAAATTCTTCTCCCAGCTGATTTATTCAATCTGGCTTTTTGCTCAGCCTCTGAATTGCTCTGTTTGGCCTCAAACTGATTCTAGTAATCTGTCCTAGTCTTCTGTCTCGTTCTCATTTTCTGGCCCATTCTGTCTTCACCTATCTATTTCTTTCTGAACTCTAGCTTGTTTTCTCTTCATCCTGACTCTGTAAAACTCTCCTGGCAGAACAACTACTGTATCCTCTCTCCCTCATTTTTTGTGTTGCTCCTTAAGTAGCTTCCCTTTCTTCTCTCTTCTCCTGAGAGCTGGGTGTATCCTATTCTGTCAAATCTTTCTCTGATTTGTTACCTTTTCTGCCAGGCAATTAGACGTCACTTTCAAACATGGGTGCTTTCTTCTACAAACCAACTTTACCTTCACAGTTTGAGATTAAAGGTGTATGCTAAGGGTGTGTCTGTATTCCAGTCAAAGGGATTGAAAGTGTGTGCTCAGAGCTGAGTCACACCACAACTAGAAACAAGTTTTTTCAGTAAACAACAATCTCAGGGTTCACAGTGACATCAAGTATCCTCCACATCCTAGGGCCTAGCTGTGGTGGTGCACGCCTTTAATCCCAGCACTCAGGAGGCAGAAGCAGGAGATTTCTGTGAGTTCACAGGCCAGCCTGGTCTACAGAGTGAGTTCCAGGATATCCAGGGCTACACAGAGAAACCATGTCTCAGAAAACAAACAAACAAACAAAAAAAAATAGTAACCCTAATTGAGACAACTTGTGATCCTCCTGCTTCTATCCCCCAAATGCTGGGATTACAGGTATGCATTACCACACCAGTTATGTGGATCTAACCCAGGGTTTCATGTGTGCTAGGTATACATACAGTCTGCCAACGGAGCCCCAGTCCCTAACTTCCCATTGCTGGGGAAATGACTGGGAATCTGAGCTCTAGTTTCCTTACATGTGAAATGGTGACACAAAGAGCATTCAGAGCTTTACCCCCCGAAATGATAGGGGCTCCCTTCCTTCTCTTCTGCCTCTGTGGTTATCTTCTTTAGTTTCCCAGTGAGTACCTTTCCCAGGAAGCCTAGGAGAGGCAGAGTAGTAAGGTCTGTGGCCTCATTACTGGGCCTTAAGGCAGAGTAGTAAGTTAAGTGAGGTCAAAGAGGGGGGACCTGGCTCCTTCTGTTATTTGCTGACCTGTTACTGCAGCCATTGGCGCAGGATGAAAAGAGAGGGGAAATTAAGGGGACCTATGTAAGGAAGAAAGTTCCTCATACAGAGTCGAGTTGAATATTCCTACCAGTGAGCGTCAAGGACTTCCTCACAATGAACAGCTCTTGCTGTGATGCTTGCCAGCGACAGTGTTCTTTTATATAGAGAGAAATGTTAAACTAGCAAGGGGCCATGTTTAAGGTCTGAGCACATACGTCCTTTGAGGGATGGTCTGACTCTTTCCCAGATTCAATTTTTTTGCAATCTTCTGGGACTTTCACAAAGTCATTAAATTATTATTATTATTAATTATTGCAATACAGTCTCATGTAGCCCAGGCTGGCCTCAAACCCACTTTTTAGGTGAGGATGAAATCCCCTGTGCTGGGATTGCTGGCATGTTTCCATCATGCACCATATATACATACGGTGCTGGAGATCAAGCCTGTGGCTTCATGTGTATTAGGTACGGAGGAAGGGCTTATTTTGATTTAAGCCCAAGGGGGTGCAATCCATTGTAGCCGGAAAAGTTTGGCAGCCGGAACAGAAAGCTGCTGGTTGCCAGAGGGTGACCAGGACAGGGTGCCTCCCTATACAATTTCACACAGAGTACTCGGTCCCTAGCAAAGCTCCACCCCCTAAGGGGTTGCACACCTTCCCAAAAAGTGCCACCAGCTGGGGACCAAGTCTTCAGAAAACACACAAGCCTGGGGTGGGGTGGGGCGGGGCAGTCCACATTCAAACTGCAACTTGAGGTTCCATCCCTAGACCTCCAAACTATAATCTTTTTGTTTACAATAAAAAAAAAACTGTCCAAGCCACGATGTGATAGCCTATTGGGTACAGTCCTATTTTGTGTATCTCATTTAAATCCCTCAGCAACCATTGGAGATGGAACTTCAGAACCACCAACGGGGGGGGAGGGGGGGAACTTCTCCTCCTGAGCATCTCTCTGTTCACCCACATGCTTAAATCTTTGTTTAAATGATAACCTCATTATTGGCGTACTTTAAAAATAACAACAACAAAAAACCCCTCTTATTTGCGTTTCTTATCTTTTTCTCTCTGCTTCACCCCAATCCCTTCCAATACCCCAACACCAGGTCTTTCTTAGCTGCTGGTTAGGGTTGTCGGGCTCCTTGGAGACAGTCCAGACCTTGTTTCAGGAGATCTCCAACTTCTTGTCTCACAACAGCAACCAAGAACAGCAAGGGGGAAGGAGGAGCAGCCTTGTTCTCTCTCCTCTCCTTTCTGGGCTCTGGCATGCATTCTCTCTCCAGTGTCCTCAGATTCAAACTATCTGCAGCTGGCAAAGAGCTCCTCTCAGAGCCCCCGTGAGGCAAATAGTCTGAGGCTGTGGATCATCTGAATTAGTCCCACATCCCACACCAGGGGCCAAAACAAAAACAAACATGTTTCTATCCACAACACCTGGTCCTAACAAACCCATCTCCACTTCCTACCGCCTCATCCTGAAATTCTTTTCTGCAGCCGTCACTCGCATCCTGGCTTCACTTGATGGAGGTCTATTAGAAGAACTTCTGGAGCAATCACAGACTTAGTGACTGCTGCGGAATTCACAGCGGAAGTCACTCAACACTAAGGTCCACCCCTGCTTCCACAGTCTTTTTGTAGTAGTGCAGAAGTGATGGCTGCTTGGGAGGAATGGTTTACTACAGGGAGGGAGAGAGAAGGAGTTTGGGAGCAGTCTCGAAACTTCCTTCTGGACACTGGGAAGCGAGAAGGGAGAGCTGAGATCTCTAAAGGGGACCAGAGAGATGGCTCAGCAGTGAAGGGCACTGGTTGCTCTTGCTGAGGACCTGGGTTCGAGTCCCAGTTTCTACATGGTGACCCACAGCCCCCCCTTGGCCCCCTTCCTCCTCTTCCTCATTGCTGTTGTCATTTTGGGTGGTACCAGGGATTGGAGCCCAGGCTCTCATTATAAATTGGAAAAAGTTACACACCGTAAGCGCGTAGCTCATGTCTTTTCTCACAGTAAGTACATGGGGGAAGTCAGTTCTAAAATGGCAAGAGAGGGCAAGTGGTGCTTGTAGCTTCCTACCCTTTCCAGTGCCACCAGCCTGATGCCTACCCACAGAGATGAACCTCTCCTTGCCCCAGACTTCAGACAGTGGCACCGTAGCACTTCATGTTGGGGCTCTTGGCTGCTCCTGAGAGGCTCAGCTCAGTGTACAGCTGAGTGGTGCTGGAAGCAACTGTCTTTGTTTAGGCTCCCAAGAGTGCTCCATTGCATGCGTGGGCCACAGTTTCTTTGCCTCTTCTCCCTCCACATGGGTGGCATTTCTATTTTTAGACTCCATGAATAATCCTCTTAAAAGGAGCTGATGGCTCAGTCTCTCTTTCAGGGCCAACTCTGCCTTGCAGCCACTCAGCTTGTAGAAGGCAAAGGCACCACAGCCGCCATATTCTTTCTTTCTTTCCTGCTTTTTATCATTATCTATCTATCTATCTATCTATCTATCTATCTATCTATCTATCTATCTATCATCTATGTACTATCAATCTATTTACCTATTATCTATCTACATCCATCTATCTATCTATCCATCTATCTATCTATCTATCTATCTATCTATCTATCTATCTATCTATCTATC
>NW_026585644.1:19679717-19682059 GCF_907164565.1 Psammomys obesus
ATCTATCTATCTATCTATCTATCTATCTATCTATCTATCTATCTATCCATCCATCCATATAATCTATCCTGCAGATGATGATGGGAGTCTTTAGCTTACATAGCCTCTCTATGTAACTGAGGATGGCCTTGAACTTCTGACTTCCTGCTTCCACCTCCCTAATGCTGGGGTTATAGACTCGCAATCCCACACACTGTTCATGTACTGTGCACGGTAGGCAAGCACTCTACTCACTGACTGTCATTCCCCAGTAGATAATTTTAATGGGACTTTCAGTGCTTGTGCTGGGACCTCAGCCCCACAGCTGGCCTGTTCGTCTTCATAGACAAGGGAGCCACTTCAGGAAGGACTGACTGGACCCGTGAGTGAAAGAGCAGTGCATTCTGGGTAGAGCACGGTTTTTACTTAGGACAACTGCTATGTTAGTCTCTTTTCTTTTCTTTCTTTCTTTTTTTTTTTTTTTTGTGACAAGGTTTCTCTGTGTATCCCTGGCTGTCCTGGACTCACTTTGTAGACCAGGCTGGCCTCGAACTCACAGAGATCTGCCTGCCTCTGTGTCCCAGGTGCTGGGATTAAAGAGCTGCACCACTGTGTCCTGGCTTGGGTTAGCCACTTGATTGCACACGATCACTGTGGCGAGTCCTAGGGACTGGAGAGTCGGCTCAGTCTGTGAGATGCTCACCGCGCAAACGTGAGAAGCTTTGTTTGCTCTTCCAAAAAGCCAGGTTTGGGGACACTCATCTGGAAGCCCAGTACCGAGGAGGCAGAGACAGGTGAATCCCTGAGGTTTTCTAGCTAACCGGCCTAGCCTACTTGGCAAGTCCCAGGCCAGCGAGAGACCTAGTTTCTACAAACAAAGTCGATGGAGCCTGAAGACTGACACTCAAGTTGAACTCTGTTTTCCACAAATGTGTTCAAATATGTATATTCCCGACATGTGTGCCCGATCCCTACATACAATAAATTAAAAAAAAAAAAAAAAGAAACAAAGAAAAGAAAACAAAACCCAAGAGCTAAGAAGGTGGTATATGTACCTGCAATCCCAGGACTCAGAAGGTGAAAATAGGAGGACCTTGAGTTCGAGGACAGCCTGGGCTACACATCAAGACTGCTTCAAGAGCTATATCTAGCAGCTGGAAGAGGTGCTGTCATAGGCACACTCTTTACTCCCAGCACTCAGGAAGCAGAGGGAGGCGCAGATCTGAGTTCCAGATCTCTTGGTCACAGCAGCCTTCCCCAGGCTCAGGTACTGTGTCATCTGACACTCCAAACACTCATCTTCTCTCCCCCACAAACTGGGTCGTAACAGGGTTCACTCAGCAGGTTGTGGAGAGAATGCCTCGGCGATTCACAAGGAGAGAGCAGTGTGGCCCTGGCATGGGAAAAACCTCTTCCTCCTTCCTCTTCCTTCTCCTTTTCTTTTCTTCCTCCTCCTCTTCTTCTCTTTTCCTTCTCCTCTTCTCCTCCTCCCCTTCTTCTTCTAAGACAGGGTTTCTCTGTGTACCCCTGGATGTTGGAACTCACTCTGTAGACCAGACTGGCCTAGACCTCACAGAGATCTGCCTGCCTCTACCTCCTGAGAGCTGGGGTTAAAGGCTTGTGCCGCCAGCCCTGTTTGTGTTTGTGCTTGTTAAGGTTGTAAGTGGCCTGGCTGGGATTTGAACTTGCATGCCCCCATCATCCCACCGCAGCTTGCACTGCCCCTTGCTGCCTGCCTTCCGAAGGTTGGGCAGATGGCAGTCAGATCTTTGCAGCCATACCCCTCCACATCTTGTCTTCTCTCCCAGGGGAGGAGCATGAGGGCACCCTGAGTCCCCTGTGCTCCCTGGACCCCTTCCTTTCCTCTGAACCATGATTAAATAGCTCACTTAGAGCTGGCCCTGGGACAGGCCCCCTCTTCTAGCCTGCCTCACGGGGGAGAGGATGGGACAGATTAGAATACAATTGTAGTGGCTCGTGCTCACTAATTTCATTTTCTGTGTCTGGAGTAATTTGGCTTCTTGAATTTATTATGTTAATTTCAATTCAAGCAGTAAGCAGCTTGGCCTGTGGCCCTGAGCTGGGCTCTAGGCAAAGCCTGGTTGCTCCCCTTCAGCTTGAGCTGGGTCAGTGCCAGCTGGGACTAGATCAATGCTGACTCTAACCTTGACACCCCAACCCTGAAGCTAAGAAAGCTGCTTACCACCTTCACTTCCAACACACAGTGTGGGTGTCCCAGGGAGAAGGCCAGCCCAGAGCTTGGCCATGAGTTGGCCTCTTCTTGAATTAGTACTTTTCTTTCTTTCTTTCTTTCTTTCTTTCTTTCTTTCTTTCTTTCTTTCTTTCTTTCTTTCTTTCTTTCT
>NW_026585644.1:19682069-19715474 GCF_907164565.1 Psammomys obesus
TCTTTCTTTCTTTCTTTCTTTCTTTCTTTCTTTCTTTCTTTCTTTCTCTCTTTTAAGGTATTTCTATTTTTATTTTATGTGCATTGCTATTTTGCTTGCATGTATGTATGTGTGAGGGTGCTAGATCCCCTGGAACTGGAGTTACAGACAGCTCTGAGCTGACATGTGGGTGCTAGGAATTGAACCCAGGTCCTTTGGAGAGAGCAGCCAGTGCTCTTAACCTCGGAGCCATTTCTCTAGCCCAAATTAATAATTTCTATGACAATTGCCAGGTTTTGCTTTGGTTTTGAGGCAGAGTCTCACTCTGCATCCCTGGCTGGCCTCAAACTCAATATGTAGCTAGGAATGACCTTGACCTCCTGATCCTACCGTTATACACACTGAGCACTGGGATTGGAAGGGCAGGTGGAGGCTCCAGGACAGCTTATAGAGTCCATTCTTTTCTTTCACCATGTGAGTCCCAGAGATCAAACTGAAGTCATTAGACTTGGCTGCAAGCATCTTTACCCATTGGCCTCTGCTTTTGAATTTCTGAGACAGGGTCTCACTGGGGAGCCCAGGTTAGCCTAGAACTCATGATTTTCCTGCCTCAGCCTCCCCAGGGATGCTCCTATTTCTGTCCTCCAGACTACCCCACATCTTGCATGTTCTTTGGGTTCCCTCTGAGTGACACCATTTGAGAAGTCTCCCTAACTGTGCTCTGACACATACATCCTCCTTTTTACTCCCCATTATTTGGATAAGTGAACCTGAACTTGCTATGGGACCTTAGCTAAGGCATGCCCTCTGTCTGGTCCTGATGGACTCACTGTTTCTTCTGGGCCAACAGCACCTTTCTCTGTAATGTGAGGTGGGAGCAAAGCCGATGTCTGGATCTCAGAGTCCCCGCTGCTCACCCGGAGCAGGGGCTTGGCAGGTGCTCCCTGAACTCCATCAGACTGCTCTGTCTGGGCTTTAAGCAAGTGGACCAAAGGCACCTGCTGTGCGTGGAGCCCATCGCTTCCTCCCCAGACTCTGACAGATTCTCACCCATTTTATACAGTCAAGGTTTCTCTCTGTCTCCACCCCTCCCCCTGCTTCATTCCTGCCTTCACTGTAGAAGTTCAGGGTTCTTCAAGCCTCTGCCTCAGGACTGTCTGTGTAGCCCTATGCCAGCCCAGCCCAGTGCACTTTCTTCTTTCTCTCTCCTTTCTCTCTCTTTCTCCCAGAAGCAGGGTTTCTCTGTGTAGCCCTGGCTGTCCTGAACTCACTTTGTACACCAGGCTGGCCTCGAACTCACAGTGATCCACCTGCCTCTACCTTCCGCGTGCTTGGATTAAAGTTGTGCACCACCACTGCCTGGTCAACATTTCCTTTTAAAATATTGATCAATTATGGGCTGGAAAGATGGCTCAGAGGTTAAGAGAAGGCTGCTCTTTCAGAGGTCCTGAGTTCAAGTCCCAGCAACCACATGGTGTCTCACAACCATCTATCATGAGATCCGGTGCCCTGTTCTTGCATGCAGGTACACATAACAAATAAAAAATCGATCACTTAGCTGTGTGCATGCATGTATGCAGTAATGTGTGTATGAGCATGTACATGCATGTAGAGGGGTGTGTGCATGCATGTGGAGAGCAACGCAGATATTGGAGGCTTGGCTTATGATGTTTTAGAGGGAAGAAGGACTCTACCAGGCCATAGTATGACACTTTGTATTCAGGGCCTGCGGTGCTGGTCAGCAGGGACCGAGGAGCCAGCTATGATTAACAAGAGACTACAACCGCTGAAGTAAATTTCTGCTTTGCTGGGACAACACTGGTCAGCTGGGGCAGAAAAATCAGCTGGTGAGTTAGGAAGAGGCCAGCATCACCGACTGAGGCAGGTGACCTCCTCCGGAAAGTACTTCCTCAGGGTCAAGCACGTAGAAGCTGGATTCTGGACAGGGGCAAGGCTGCCTCTCATGCTGGCACCTGAACTTGGTTATGTGTTTGCCATCGGGTGGTGGGTTTTGGCAGCATGAAAGCTGCAGGGTCAAAGGTGTCACAGAGAGAAACCATGTAGCAGGGTCCGAGTCCCGGAAGAGAGGCCAGGAGGCCATTGGTAAAGGCACGGCCTCACTGCAGGGGTAACCCCAGCATACTGGAGATTTACATATTGGACTGTAGGATGTCTGCCAAGGACAGGAAGGTGTGGGGTGGGCCCAGCCTGAGCCCATGAGAGAAGCTGTTTGTGTGCTGTGAAGAGAAGAGCTAGGACAGGAGCTGCCTAAGCCCTTCGGAGCCCAGATGATTGTGAGTCCTGAATGTCAGATACTGAGGTATCTACATTTCAGAACTGGGCTTTCGCTTTGGTTGTGACTGTGCCCTGCTTCTTCCTTCTTGGAGCAAGAAAGTATTTAACTTGTCTTTGTCTTGCAGGAACCTACAGGTAAGAGATTTGGGATTTTAGAAGAGAGCCCAGACATTTAAGGTGTTGAAAGTTTTAAGGATCATTAAGCTCTTGGGAATAAAAAAGGAAAGTTTATCGTTGAATAGTGATGTGTTTACGTGTCAAGTTGACAAGGAGTCAATTCTATCGTTTCATTTTTTGTCAGCCTGACACAGCCCGGAATCATCAGGGTAGAGGGAACCCCGGCTGAGAAAATCCTCCACAGGTAGAGCTCTGTGAGTCTGAGGCCGGCTTCTTCTACACACTAAGCTTCAAGCCATCCAAGCCCACAGGAGGCCCTGTCTCAAGGAGAAAAAAAAAAAATCCTAAACCAGCCACAAAACTCCCCAGAAAATGCCTCCAATGGACTGGCATGCAGGCAAGTATGTGGGGCATCTTCTTGGTTAATGATTGAGGTGGATGGGCCACCCTTGGCCAACGGTCCTGGGCTGTGTAAGGAAGCAAGCCAGGATGGCGAGATGACTCGGCAGTTAACAGCTCACACAGCTACGGCTTGAATCCCTGCCCTCACCGCACTTGATGATGAACTGTTACATGGGATTATGAGGGAAATAAACCCTCTCCTCCCCAAGTTGCTTTTGGTCATGGTGTTTCATCACAGCCATGGCAACCCTAACTAAGACAGTGGGGGACATGGGAGACATAGTGGATCCTAATGATTTCGGAGTACAAGAGGCAAATACCTCCATGGCAGAAGCACTTTCAGGGTCCAGACATAGGGAAGGTACCAGAAGAGGCTAATGAGAACCCAGGTCTGCTCTTCGTAGCTGATGCTCCTGCACCTGTTCTCTTGGATGTGGCTTTCCTGCTACCTGGCTGATTAAACCACCGTGTGTGGGGGGGAGGAAGGCAGCATGTCACAGTCAGACCTGCCAAGAACAGTCATCCTTTATTTTCACAAGTCTTTCTTGGCATTAGGTGGATATTGCAGAACAGGCATAGAATATGTGCAGACACAGTGGCAGCTAGAAGGGTACCTCAGGGGCTGCGTTTACCAACAACAGCAGATGCCAAGGACCCGCTTTTGCTAAAGATTGGAGAGGGGCAGAACCACAAACAGGGTACTCACAGCAAAACAGGACACTCACAGGCCTTGGTTTATTTGATCATTTTAATATGCCAGACCAATCAACAGGAAGGACGGAGCACACACAAACACCTGTATTTGCAGCGTGGAGGGCAGATGTCCACAGCCCTGGGCATGCATGTATCTCCTGTGGAACCAGGCAAATCAAAGAATGCGTAAATACCACAGCACAGCCAGACTTGAAGAAGGGGGAAGGGCGAGGGGGGAGGGAGAGGTGTCAATCACAGGCCACAGGGGACCATGCTTCAAAAGGCAGTCGGAGGCATTAAACACAGGGCCTAGATGTTAGAGTCCACTTTACCGTACACATAACTCATACATTAAAAGTAAGGAAACCGTGGTATATACGTGCGAGCAGCTTTGGTCAGAGAAAACGGACGAGGGAGGTGGAGCCATGCACAAGAAGGGCTTGCCTGCCTACTCTTCATCTTCTTCATCCCCACCCAGCCCACAGAGTCACCTGGGATCACAGAATAAATTAGCTGCTCTCGGTTAAGATACTGAAAAGTCCTGTCTGGTATCCTCGAACGGCCCCTGGGCCTTCTGTGGGCAGGGAGGAGGAGCCCTACAGCCGAGAACACTTGAACCCTTGGAAGGAACCGACCTGGACTGGAGGGGTGGGGCAGCGAACTGATCAGGTAGAGGAGGGAGCTGCAGCCAGCCAGGCCAGGCAGGTGTGATGTGCTGCTTGGACCCAGGTCCCGGGAGAGCAGGAGAGATCACGGAGGAATCCACTTTTGCAAGCAAAGCTGAAGACGGCAGGACAAAGCCTGTGTTTCTTCACAACTGTCCAAAAGCCCATTCCCCTCAGAACTGGCTAGCGCTGCTGGGGTCGCACTGCAGCAGCCGGACGATGGACGGGTCACTCTTGGCACCTTTGATGAATTCTTCCAGGGACAGTTTGCCTGAGGGACGGCAGCAGGAGAAATAGGATTAGCCAGTGTTCTTTGAGCTTCTGAAAGGATTGGGGCCACCCTCCGTTCGAAGTCTGGAACTTTCTGGAAAATGGCCAATGCCCAGTCTCCACTCACTTCTAGGGCATTTACAATTCTTTTTACGTACGAATACACAACATTTATTTACTGTGTGTGTATGTTTGTGGGCACACATGCCATGTTGAGACTCGTATGTGGTCAGAGGACAACTGGCAGGAGTCGGTTCTCCCTTCACCACGTAGGTCCTGGGGATTGAGCTCAAGTCACCAGGTTTGGTAATGAACTCTGTGGCCTGCAGTGAGCTGCCAGCCAGAGGCCTGGAGAGCCACCATGACCTGGGGCAGCTGGAAACAGAGCAAACTATGGGTGCTGGTCAACTTGCATTTTTGTTACTATGATAAGATCCCCTGACCAAGCCAGGCATGGTGGTACACACCTTTAATCTCAGCACTTGGGGGCAGAGGCAGAAGGATCTATGTTTGAGGCCAGCCTGGTCTATAGAGCGAGCTCCAAGACAGCTAAGAAACCCTGTCTTGGAAAAAAAAATCCCCTGACCAAAAGCAACTTAAGGAAGGGAAGAAGGTTTCTTTGGCTAAGTTTTAGGTTACTGTCCATCACTGCAGTAAGTTTAAAACATCACAGGGCAGAGAGAATGAAGGCATGGGTGCTTGGCTACTTGCTGTCACCCTGCGTTTTCTTTTATCACACTGTTCAGGCCCCCCTGCCTAGAGAACGGCCATGGGCCTTCCCACATCAATTAACCTTTATGGCAACCCCTAATAGGCGTGCGTATAGGCTGGCATGATTTAGATCAATGACTCTCAACCTCCCTAAGGCTGGGACCCTTTAGTGTAGTTCCTCATACTGTGGTGACTAGTGCCCCCCCAATAAAATTATTTTTGTTGCTATTTCATAACTGTAATTATGCTACTTTTATGAATTGTAATATAAATATTTGTGTTTTCTGATGGTCTTAAGTGACCACTATGAAAAGGTCAAAGGGTTGAGACTCATAGGTTGAGAAGCACTGAGCTAGATAATTCTTCATTAAGACTCTTCTGAGCTGGGCGGTGGTGGCACACACCTTTAATCCCAGCCCTCAGGAGGTGGAGACAGGAGGATCTCTGAGTTCAAGCCCAGCCTGGTCTAAAGAGTGAGTTCCAGGACAGCCAAGGCTACACAGAAAAACTCTATCTCAAACAAACAAACAAACAAACAAACAAACAAACACAAACACAAAGGACTCTTCTGGGGCTGGAGAGATAGCTCAGCAGTTAAGAGCACTTGCCTCTTTTTTAGAGGACCTGGATTCAGTTCCCAGCACTCACACAGCGGCTCACAACCATTTGTAACTCCAGTTCCAGGGGGACACAGTGCCCTTCTCTGGCCTCCATGGGCGCCAGACATCCAACGCAGTATACAAAAATACCACTCGGGCAAACACATAAAAAATACTAAATCTTTAAAAAAAATTTAGAAGACTTCTGAGGTGGATCTGCGCTGAGTCACGTTAACAGTTAAAACTGGCTGCCACAGCACCTCCTGGAGCAGACTCTTGGCAACTCCAGGGGTGAGCGCTATATCCCTGCCCATCTGTGCTGTCCATCTAGTCTTGATCCTGCCTGTATCTAGCTCTTCTGATAGCCCTACCTCCTCTCTTCCTGAGTGCTAGCAACTGGCCACTGGCTAACAGGGCAGATTCTCTGCCCAGTGGCCTCAGTAGGGAAACACAAACAACTCGGCCATGTGTACAGTGGGGTCGCAGTCCACACTCTGGAGCTGGTGAGGCTCCTGGCCTAGACAATCAGACACAACAGCCACCCATATTAAGCGTGCCACCAGCGTGGTGCTACTTTAAGCCTTACTCGCATACAGTGGACTTATCCCCATTTCATGGAGAAGAAAAGCCGAGCCTGGAAAATTTCCGAGCCTTAGCACAGTCTGTTGGAATCCAAGCCTCAATGATAGACAAAAGAGTAAAAGAACACTTCTGAAACTGCCTCAAAGGCACCAGCAGGCGAGAGGCTGTCTTGCTTTGCGAGTGAACATGTTTTGAAAAGCATTTCCTTGCTGTCTGGAAAGCTTTTTGCTGTCTACGGTTCCGCGGGAACCTTGAGCCCTGCTGTGCTCTGTCCTCAGCTCACCTGCTCAGAGCACTTGAGGCTCCGCCATGCCACTTGCTCATGCATTAGTGTGCATTTAATGTCGGCACAACCCAGGGAGCCTTTTCTTTCCTTAATGCTGCATTTCTTGTTGGAACAAAAGCCAATCAGGCTTGGCTACACAAAGCCACAGTCAGGCAGAATCAACTCGCCGTGCAGCTACCTCTCCTTTGCTGAGGTCCTAGGAGAAACTCACAGCCCAGGCAAAGGAGGACACAGGGCACACCCTCTTGACTTCTCGCCCCATCCCCGTCTCCTGAGACTTGCCTTCCTGCAGTTGCGGCCAGACCTCAGTCTAGGTACCACGGCTATAGGCAGATGGGGCTTCTATGCTTGATGATCCCCACAAGTATCTGGGGTGTCTCAAATCTCAGGGTGATGGTAAGAGAGGCCTGGCCAGCCTCTCAGGAGCCCATGACTCAAAGCCCTTTGATTCACAGTCTCTCACTTCAGGCCATCGGTATACCTGCCTGCTCTTCCCAAGCATACATGTAGAAATAGTAAGACCACTCCCTCCTTTTTAGGTCAGTTTGACATAAGCTATAGTTATCAGAGAGGATAGAGTCTCAATTAAGAAAATACCTCCATAAAAATGTCTGAATGCAAGTCTGAGGGCATTTTCTTTCTTTTTCTCCTTTCCTTCCTTCCTACCTTCTTCTTCCTCCTTTTCTTCTTCTTCTTCTTCTTCTTCTTCTTTTTTTTTTTTTTTTGGTTGTTCAGAACAGCCCTAGCTGTCCTGGAACTCACTTTGAACTCACAGAGAGCATCCTGTCTTGGCCTCTGCCTTCCAAGTGCTAGGTTAAAAGGCATGTGCCATCATACCTGACCAGTAGGACATTTTCTTGATTAGTGATTAATGGGGGAGGGCCCAACCAATTGTGGGTCGTACCACCCTGGGCTGATGGTCCCAGGTTTCATAAGAAAGCAGGTTGAGCAAGCCATGAGGAGCAAGCCAGGAAGCAGCACTCCTCCATGGCCTCTGCCTCCAGGTTCCAGCCCTGCTTGAGTTCTTGTCCTGACTTCCTTTAATGATGGACTGTTATACAGACTGTGAGTGAAATAAGCCCTTTCCTCCTCGAGTTGCTTTTGGTCATGGTGTTTCGTCATAGCAATAGTAACCCTAACTAAAATAACATGTATGGCGCCTATAGCTCAGAGGGTCTACTGACACACCCATGGTCATATGGCCAATAAGAAGGGCACAGGATGCAGGCCAGGTTCCTGACCCTGAATTCCAGCCTTTCTTCCTTCAGCATAGCTGAATCAAGTGGGCCAGGAAGGGCCAGGGCTAGCTTGGAAGGCCTAGGTGCTACAGAGGGCAGAGGGTGTATCCCAAACCTATTTGTGACAACACACACACACACACACACACACATCCAATGACACCCCCCCACCATGTTCCTACCATCATTATTTGTGTCCATCTGCCTGAAGATCTTGTCTGTTCGCTTCTCGGGCGTGGACTCATCTTCAGGCATTTTCATCACGGAGGACACCATCTTGTAGATGGCCTGCAAAGGAGAGCAGAAGATAGGTTCTGACTCAGCCCACCAAGAAGCACAGACAGGCCAGAGTGCTCCCTGTCTGTGTCAGGACCTTTCTTATCAGAACAAACCTCACAGACTGGAGGGTGGGCAAAAGGAGCCAGAAAAGGTTAAGTGACGTTCAGGAGTCCAGGACACAGCTGGGATGGTGGACGAACAGAGGACTCTTGGGCTGGTAGTGCACGGGGATAGTGTCTGAAAGGTTCAAGGATCTTTGGGAAAGGAGGCTGGGAATGCTCAGGTGGGGAGGTCACAGGGGCAAATACAGCAAGCCCTGCCTACCTGTGGGTCCTGAATCTGCAGATTCAACAAACTGCAGAAAGGAAATAGTCTAGAAAAAGAAACGTTACTGGAGCTACGCAGACTTCCTCTTATTACTCCCCAAATAATACAAAAGTATTATTAACGTGTATATCCGCTGCATTAGGCGCTGTATGTAACCTCTCTCTCTTTCTACCTACCTATCTCTCTCTCTATCTCATCTATCTATCATGTATCTAAGGTATAGATATAGATCACATATATCTATATCTATATATATCAAAAGCAACTTGGGGAGGCAATGGGGGCTGATCTTGTGTTTAGGCCAGAAGACAACTTGTGGAAGTTGGTTCTTGTCTCCTATCATGTGGATCTTAGGGATCAAACACTCAGGCCATCGGGCTTGGTAGCAAGTACCTGGCCCAACATGGAGCTGATTTAAAACTCGGAGAGGGAAGAATGCAGGGTGCGTACGAGCACCGCTCCCACGAAGGACTGCCCATGGCCTCATCCATTACTGTGCCATTCTGATCTTTCTAGGAGGCCCTGACACACAGGGACAGCTAACCTGTGTGTTTGTTATATACACATGTGCAAATAAACACCCATACAGAGGTCGCAGGGACATGCTGGTGTTCATCTCATTTCCTTTCGTCTCCTACCGAACCTGGAGGCTGCCATTTTGGCTAGACTGCCTGGCCAGCCAGCTTCTGTGACTCACCTGTTCCCTAGTTCTAGGGCTACAGGCATGCTGAGCCCCTCCTGGCTTTTACATGGTGGTTGGGATCTGAACTCAGGTCCTCATGCTGTGTACCAACTGCTCTTACCTACGGAGCCATTTCCCCAGTTCTTGCTCTGATAATGCTTAAGCAATCATGTATTCGAGCCTCAGATCTCGTTAAATGCAAGAAAGGAGCCACTTTATAGGATTGTGGTGATAAACCTAATAGATGGGCTTAGTGGGGCCTGATGTCTAGCAAGCGATCGATAAATGCTCGGCTTTTATCGGTGTTCTTTGCAAAGACCTGCAGTCCTTTATTGTACCAGGTAGCAAGCAGGCTAAGGGCTGACCGTAGTGATCATAAGGAATACAGGGCTGGGCACGGGGGTCCTGGCTTCCCTCGGCTGGCCCTGCCGAGGGGCTGGTACCTGCACGATCTCCAGCATTTCACTGCGGCTGATGTAGCCATTGCCGTCCAGGTCGTACATGCTGAAGGCCCACTTGAGCTTCTGTTCCAGCTTGCCCCGGGAGGTCACGCTCAGGGCGATGATGAACTCCCGGAAGTCGATGGTGCCGTCGCTGTTGGTGTCGAAGGTGCGGAAGACGTGCTCGGCGAACTTGGAGGCGTCGCCGTAGGGGAAGAAGTTGGCGTAGATCTTCTTGAACTCGTCCACTGTCAGGTGGCCGGTGGGACAGTCCTTGAGGAAGCCCTTGTACCACTCCTGCAGCTCATGGTCAGTGAACTCCGTGTGCTCCCGCAGGTCCTGCAGCACCTCGGGTCGGAGCTTGCTGTTCTGCTTGCCCATGGTGGAGGGAGTCGGAGACTACGCCTGCAAGACCCAGACGAAAGGTGAGCTGGCCTGCCACCCAAGGTCTGCCTTCCAGTCACATCCCACCACCAAGCTGGCTAAGCAGAATCGTCTTCTGTGTGTCCAGGGCCATGGGCTAGAGCCTCAGTTCTCAACCTTCCTGATGCTTCGACCCTTTAATACAGTTCCTTGTGTCGTGGTGACCCCCAACTATAAAATTATTTTCCTTGCTGTAAAATAGAACTGTAATTTTGCTACTGTTATGAACCATAAGGTAAATACCCGATACTCAGGATAGGTGACCCCTGGGAAAGGATCATTCAACCCCCAAAGGAGATGTGAGGCATACGTTGAGAACTGCTGGGCTAGAGGAACTCAGGAGCATGATAGTGCAAGCTCTGACTTTTAGCATGTCCTGGATGCCTCCTGTCAGGAGGTATGAAATGAATCTATACAATATAGCAGAACCCGGAACACTCCAAAAAGAAAGAATGAACATCCCTTTATGGCAAGACGCAGTCTAACTTGGAGCATGCATGCAGAATTGTGAAATTGAGGGTAGGGGGCGATAAATCAGTGGAATGAAGCACGGCCAACATCCAACAAGGGCTAAACAAGATTCAGGGTTAAGCCAAACCTTCAGCTCACCAGCTTAGGGAAAAGGCGTCGGGTGGACCCGAACCAGACCCATGCTCTGAACAGCTAGTTCTTTTTTTCTTGGTGCATCATGTGTGTTTGTTTAATTTTTTTCATGTCACAGGTACATTTGCTCATGCAGCAGTGAATGATGACGCAGGCATCCACAGCAGGCGGACGGTGGCTGTTTGTGCTTCCACCTAACACAGCTGGATTAAGTTTATAGGCAGACTGATACTCATCCTGAGCGGACACAGGGCGCTGTGCATGCTGATGGAGAGCAGGCGCATGGCTCCAGCCTTTCAAAGTTTTACTTCATTTATCAGCAACCCTAATCTCATAAATGGTGGCGGTTATCAATCCCATTCCTACTCAGATTTCTTGGTAAATCTGGGTGTGGTAGGGTTTTGTGGGGACCCAGATATTCTTAACAAAGCTTTGAAGCATACTGGCAGGCCTGAGGCTTCAAGTCCCCGCAGGCCCCTCTTGCTGCCTCCACACAATTGTCTGGAAAAGGTCAGCCGCATATATCTGCCTTTATCCCGGGAAGTGAGGCACCTGGAAACCTTTAGGGACTCCCCACTCTTCATTATGCCTCTGAGATATTGCTCCAGCAGGGAGGATCTGGAATTAACATCGATCGGTCAGTGAATGCTGATATGAATGTTAACAGTTGAAACTGGCCCCCATGGAAATCCAGGACTGAGCTCCACAGGAAAGCATACCCTGCCTGCAGGCACCCCAATCCCCTGTGGGAGGCCCCGCAGTGATTTGCCCTTGGACACTGATACTCTTTCACTCCACTACCTCAGTTTTGTTTTCTTACTTTCATGGCAACACATGTACGCAGCTCAACTGATTTTGAAGTATGTAGAAGAATGAGGGTGGGTGGGTGTAGCCACTTGCCAGGTCCCAAAGGGAACCACTCTGAACTGCTTCAAGGCCTCAGGATTCTAAGCAAAAGAATCCTGTTAAGGATGACAAGACACAGACTTCAATATTACTCGCCTCTTCCTCTTTCTTCTTCACGCCCTTCCCAGTTGTTTGCTTTCTGTGTTCATGCTTTATTTTACTCACCTATATGACTATGATACACTTAAAGTTCCTTGTCCAAAACAGACATATGGCAGCTTGATCTACACATATCTACTTATCTAAACACATCCCTCCCTGTATAAACAACCAACTCAAGTTCCAGAGTATCCTGATAAGAAGTAATCATCAAGTGAGCTGGGCCAGTGGGGCACACCTGTCATTCTAGAGCTGGAGAATGGAGGCGGAAGGATCAGGAGTTCAAGGTCACCCTTGACCACACAGCAAGTTCAAGGCCAGCTTGGACTACATGAGACCCTGACACACAATATATATATATATATATATATATATATATATATATATATATATATATATATATATATATAGAGAGAGAGAGAGAGAGAGAGAGAGAGAGACCCCAAGAGAGCAAGCCAGGTAGTGGTGGCACAGTCCTGTAATCCCAGCAACAGCGAGACAGATGCAGGCAGATGGGAGTTCAAGGCTAGCCTGGTCTACAGAGCAAGTTGTAGGACAGCCAAGACTACACAGGAAAACCCTGTCTCAGAAAACCGAGAGAGAGAGAGAAAAGGAGAGAGACACAGACACACAGAGAGGCACACAAAGACACAAAGACACACACACACACACACACACACACACACACACACACACACACACACCACAGAGAGAGAACAAATAGAAAGAGGTTATTCACAAGAGCATCTTTCAATCACTGGCATTTGTAAAAACAAGTCAGATGTGCCAGTGTATGCAGGCTTCCTCTGGAAGAACTTTCTAGAATGGTAATGTTGGCTGAAGAGAAGAAATGGCTGGATGGACAGGGGTCTTGGAGGGGTTTTTGCGGTGTTTTCCTTTGTAATCTTATCTGTTTGTTTGGTTATGGTTTTTGAGATAGGGTCGCATGTAGCCCAGGCTGGCCTGAAACTCACTGTGTAGCCGAGGATGACCCTGCACACCTCACTCCAGTGGTTACGGGTGTGAGCCAGCCTGTCTGGCTTCATTTGCAATTTTAAGATGTTGAAGTGTGTCCGCACATTCTTTTTCTTTTCTTTTTTTTCCTTTTCTTCAATGTGTTTTTGGTGTTTTTTTTTTTTTTTTTTTTCCAGAAAGTTTCCCTGTGTAGCTTTGGCTGTACTGGAGTCCCTTAGTAGACCAGGCTGGCCTCGAACTTACAGAGATCTGCCTGCCTCTGCCTCTCCAAGTGCTGGGTACAGGCTGGTTTTAAACCATGAGTCAGCCAACCTCTCCCTGGCCGGATGCTCAGTTCCTCACTAGTGATTGTGCTTGGCAGGGTAGCCTGTGCTGGCCGGAAGTATCTCTAGAAGCATGGAGCCTATGAGGCCAACTTCTCCAGCCGCAGAGAATCTGTCCTAAGAGAACAAATGTGGCTGCTGGTTGCTGAGGGGTATGGCCTAGGACAAGCACACAGATAAGAGCTAGCTGCTCTCCAGGGGTCCTACTACCTAATGCTCTGTTCCACACTCCAACACAGGATAAGAACGTGTCATGATGCTTTGGGAAGAGATAGAAACGCACTAGTTTTATTGTCGGTAATTCATTTTGGAAACTCAATTAACAAGACACACATAAAACTGAAGCCACACTGGGAACATGGAAGTGGAAGTAAGAATAGGGCAGCCAATGATGGGAGGGCAGCATGCCCGGCGATGGCCAGTCCAAAGAATCCCCAAGGAGAAAAGGATGAGAGGTCCAAGAAGAGCTGTTTGGGGTAGGGGTGGGGGTCTGACTCCAGGAATATAGACAGGAAAGGAAGGAAGAAAAGAAGGATGAAAGGAGAAGAGAACTGGAGTCTCTGGAGGAAGGGACACTGGACTGAGCCCAGGAGGGTGGCTGCTAGGTTCTCACAGCCAGAGGCAAGCCCTCAGTGGGCCCTCAGGCTGGAGAACAACCATGTGAAACAAGGTGGGTCCCAGAAAACAGGGCAGAGGTTGGAGTGGTAGGAGGTGAGAGGCTGGGAAGCTGGGCTGGACCAAGCTGGGGAGGGTTAACTCTCGCTCAAATACTAGCATTGGAGAGAGAGGGGGCCCTACACCTAATGGAACTGTGCGGCCACAAGGCCCTCACCACTGGACCTTTCTCATGGGGAAAGGTCCCCTTACAATGGGGTCCACTTAGAAACCCCACATATCAGATACACTCTGCTAACAAGGAAACTGACCTCCCAGAGAGCTCACGAGTGAGCTAAGACTGCACTCCAGGTTGTCTGGCTATGGGACTGTGTGGGCAGGACAGTCCCAGAGATGGCTGTGCGATAATGGCTGCGTCGCTACCTCGGCCAGCCCTGTGCCTGCTGCTTTTCTTTCTGATCGGCAACCCTGCACCCCACAGCCTTGCCGCAGCCCCTTAGCTTCTAGCTCACGCACGCACGCAGCATCTGCTCACCTCGCTGAACACACATCGCCGCTGTGTCTGTGATTTATCATCTAACAGATGCTACCGAAATGCCAAACTCCCCGTACCCGCTCTGCGGCAGATGTCTGCGGGGAGGAAGCTGCGGTGCAGAGAGCCTTGGCGTTGCGGGAAGAGACGCTTGATGTCCCCGCTCCTTCCCAAGTATTCCAGAAGTGGGAGCTCCGGACCGCAGGGCTGGGCCTCTTCCTACCTTCTGCCTCCTCCCTGGTGTCAGGCTGCTAGGCAGAATGCGTGGTTTGTGTTGGTTCAGCTCACTCTTGCTGTTGTGGTTATAGTACATATGTACATACATAGACACACACACACACACCCTTGCTCTCAGACTCCACTAATTTGGAGACATGAAAGACTTGGACATAGCTAGCACCCCGGGAGAGCCCGAGTGACCCTTTTTGGATGCAAAGAACAAGGCTTGTGCATCAAAAGGAGTGAGACAACTTGGTGGCTTCCAAACCATGTTTCAGGGCCATCCCTAAGGCTCTGGTGGTCCACGGGATGTAGAAAAGGGAAAAGGAAGGGTCTTCGACCTGGCTCTGAGAAGAGCAATGGCTTGGCAATCTGTTCCTGCATCCAAACTCATTCAAAGAAAGGGTGGTGCCAAGGGGAACAAGTCTGGTCATCTTAAGAACCAGGGTCCCATGGCATAAGCAGTATGAGATGAGCAGGAAGAGAGGTTAGGATTGGCTCTTCTCTGAAACTTCAATAAAGAAGAGCACTGGATGAAGAAGGCCTGGCTCTGGAGAGACTGCACGGGGCAGAGTGCTTCCACCCTGCCACGTCCCACAAACACACCTCTGTGATCCTAAGTGCTGCTGAGATTCATGGATGCCCAGCAGCCAGCCAGGCTGGAGCCAGAGGAACCCTCAGCTCAGTGCAGTCAGTGATAGTGACTCTCCTTTTGTCTCCAAAGGGGAGGAGGATTCCACCAGAGACTTGGCATAGAGGAACAACAGTCACAGAGCAGGTTGGCCAAAGAACCCAGGGAAGGCAAGAAAGCTGGCCCCCTGCAGCAGCAGTGAGGCCTCCATCCTTAATCCAGGCTCCTTCCTGGCATAGGGAAACTTGGGCTGCTAGGACAGATCCACGCCATTGCTTGGGAGGGTGTCTCTCCAGAGAAGCTCACGGTTGGGTTGTTAACTCTACCCTGGGACCCTTCCCTGCCAGTATCCTGAGGGGCAAAGGTTTCTAAGGGGCACTTAGCTGGTATCCATGGAAGCTTCCGGCCAGAAAAGTGGCTGTCAGAGCCATGTCACGAGATGGCCTCCTAATGCTCACTTTTCTGGGACTGTTAAGTGGAGCCCACAGATGCTTGCAGCTTCACACACGCTTCCCGGCACTCCTTCATAGGCGCCTATCAGAGACCTGGATAAAATATTTAATACGAAAGGCCTCATTTTAGCTCTCCTGGAGGCACTAAGACAGCAGCAAAAATGTAATGGGCTCATTGCTGCACGCCCTGTGACCCCTCTGTTATTCATTAAGCGACCGAGCCTGCCTTATTGATGTTTAGCTGTCTGGGAAGACACCTGACAGAACACAAACCCTTTTGCAGGGACAAAAAAAAAAAAAAAAAAAAATCACTGTGCATACACCCCGGAAGAAATATCCACCCAGCCCTGGCCTGATCATCAGATCAAGCCGGGCTTCATTGATTAGACAACCCTGCTCTTGTCTTTTAGGGGGTGAGGAATGATGGTCCCTGGGGGACAGCACAGCACAGCCAGCTCCTACCTGGCTTAAAACACTTCATATTCTAGCAGAGCTAAGATCAGACAGACATCAGCCTTCTTGGAGCATGGAGGACACGTGACTTCATGGTGATGGGAGTTGGGGGAGGGAGCCAGCAGCTCCTACGCCTCCTCCCTGGGTCTCTGTTATGCTCTTATTGTCCTCAACACGCTGAATTGTAAAGTGAAGAAAAAGCAAACAAGTAGCTGGGGAGCTCTTTGAAAATATTTAACCCGAGCTTGGTACAGCAAGTAAAGAGCCTCGTTAATAGCACAGTTCTGCTGATCGCTCAGAGAGGCCCTCGGGACCCCAGTGCTCCACTGTCCCGTTAACCACAGCTCGGCGCTGGCTGGAAACAGGAGTGGCACACTTCATTCCGCCGCTCCAAGCTTTCTCACCAGTCAGACTGCCAAAGCTCAAGGGTTGTTAGACACAGGCCCTGGAGGGATGATGGTAGGAGGCATGGGTACCAAATCCTGATGAAGTCCTGGACTCAGGAGAGACTGGGTGAGTCTTCTGGGAATTTGAACTTCAAGAGACCGTTGGGCTTGGCTCATGGAGAGCCTGCTCCATGTCAGGTGAAACAGAAGGTAGCAGGTGGGAAAACAGCCCCAACTATGCGCTTCCTTCCGGCGACCCCAAGATGAATGCTCCTCCTGCTGCTGAGACCTTGTCCTGGGGTGGTGGGGGTGGGGGTGGGACTGCATTTTCCAAAACAACTTGGACCCGTGTCCTGCTTTTCTCCAACCCTGTAGCTGAGACCCAAGCAGCCTGCAGCCTCTGCTTCAGTCCAGCCTTCCGAGGAGTAGGTGGGGAGGGGGTGGGCTTCAGCTGCCCTGCATGGAGCCGCACCTGCAGCCACACAAGCTGCACTGAGGCTGGATGGACACTAGAGGGTGCAGGCTGGCAGATTTCCTAGCCCCTCAATCCGCTAAGCGCAGGCAAGAAAGCATAGTGGGTCTAAACCACTTCTCAACCTGTGGGTCGTGACCCCTTTGGGGGACCACGTGACCCTTCACGAGCGTCACCTAAAACCATCAGAAAACACAGATAACCGTAATTTGCATTACGGTTCATAACCATGACAAAATTATAGTTATGAAGTAGCAATGAAAATAATTATGGTTAGGGTCACCACAACGTAAGGAACTGTATTAATGGGTCACAGCATTAGGAAGGTTGAGAAGCACTGGTCTAAACTCATATAAACCCTTAGTGTAAATTACACAGGACTTGAGCGCGTTTGGAATATGATGAGTTAAAACCAACAGGTTGTGGACAGTCCTTACCCCCCCTCCCCGTTTCTCTTTCCTCTTTCCATGTAGTTGTAGGAAAATCTCATATTATATATGCATGTAGCTATCATCATACTTCTGGTGATAGTACCAACTCAGAGTTCAGAGCAGATGCCACTAAACGGGGATGTTTTTCATGACCGTTAGCAGCCTTTGGCATCCTGTGCTCATTTCAGTCATTGATGCCATGAGTGAGAGATAATGTGATAGGGCCGTGTGTGGTGGCACACACCTGTGATCCCACCACTTGGGAGGCGGGAGCAGGTGGGTCTCTGTGAGTCTGAGGCCAGCCTGGTCTGCAAATGAGTCCAGGACAGCCAGGGCTGTACAGAGAAACTCTGTCTCAAAACACACACAAGGAAGGAAGGAAGGAAGGGAGGGAGGGAGGGAGGGAGGGAGGGAGGGAGGGAGGGAGGGAGGAAGGAAGGAAGGAAGGAAGGAAGGAAGGAAAAAGGAAAGAAAGAAAGAGAATGTGTTCATATCTCACAGTCCTCATCAGTGCCACAGACCTGGCTCTCAGGGCTAGCTTGGACCTCTTCGGGAAGCCAGCTGCAAGGAACCTGAAGCCTGACCCCAGCTAGGGAGGAAGAAGGCTGCCGTCATAGAGGTGCCCTCCTCTTCCGGGTGGGACAACAGCCAACCCCCAGTGAGATCTAGGGGAGGGTGCTACTGGGTACCTGGATGCAAACTAAGCCTGCCACCTGAGCCACAGATCCTATGTCACAGCACTTGTCACTGCAAAACCTCCCTGAATCCCAAGCTCACACTCGCAACTCCCCACAGCCTCAATCAATGACTGTAAGAAAAACGGAGGCAGGGTCACTGAAATGGGTGAAGGCGCCAGCCACCAACCCTGAGGACTTGAGTTTAAGCCTGGGGACCCACGTGGTGGTAGGACAGAAGGAATCCCACAAATCAACCTCTGACCTACATCCAGACTTGCCGTCACACACAATTTGATACATAAATATCAAACTTAAGCAACTAAGTAAAAGTGTAACTTAAGAAAGACAGGTGCAGCTAGCAAGGCTGCAGGGAGGGCTCCACCGCACTGTTCCTCCCCACCCCTCTGCTCTCTCCCAAGGCTGAAAGGCCTCACATGAGTTGGGGAACTGGAACAGGTGGAGAAAAGGAAACCCCCAAGAACTTTCTTCCTCGCCAGAAACTGCCACTGTAACAGGAAGAGGGCCACGTGGGTGGCTTTCCTCACCAAGCTGGCCACATACACCCCAGTCGCCCAGGAAGCTCCTACTCATCCAGAGCAGCCCTTTCAGACACAAACATGCCCTCCGCCCTTGGTGGACAGAATCCCAGACTCCACAGTCTCTCTCCTCAGCATCCTGATGGTCCTTCCTACCTTCTCTTAGGACCTGACTTTTGGAGCACCATTAGTTTGGTTTTCTCCTCATTAGACCCTGATGAGCATGTCTCAGCCCCAGCGCCTTTGCAACTGCACTTTCTCCACCTCTGCGCCCTTCTTCCTTTCTGTGTCAGGGAGGGTCCTTCCTTTGGCCCTGGTGCTTCCTCTTGGGAGAGGCCTCTAGGATTCATGTCAATTCATGTCCACCTTCATTCACACTCTGGTCCCTCTGCCCTGTTTATTTTTACTTATTTATTTTTTAGAGCACTTCCTCTGCTCAGGCACCGAACTCACTTTTCTCTCCTTTTTCTTTGTGTGTGTGTGCACGTGTGAAAGAGGAAAGAGACATACACATCCTGTGTGCACACACGTGCACCCTCATGCATATACATGCATGCATGCTTGCCCATGTCAGCATGTGCAGAGGTGACATGAGAATGTCTGTTTCCTTTTTCTTTTCTTTATTCTCCCCGCTGACCCCCAAATAGGGCTTCTCTGTGTAGCCCTGGTTGTCCTAGAACTCACTCTGTAGACCAGGCTACCTAGAACTCAGAGATCCACCTGCCTCTGCTTCCCTGGTGCTGGGACTAAAGGTGTGCGGCCACCACTGCCCAGTCTCTCTCCCCCTTTCTCTCTCGCTCTCTCCCTCCCTCTCTCAGATAAATGTTGTTGTTTAATGGTAAAGCTTAGCATACTCCAGCACCAGGACTGGCATTGAGTCAAGGCAGCAGGGACCATGGAGCGAATGAAGAAGGCAGCCATCAAACAGAAGAGCCCCATGACCTCAGACAGGACAAAGCCCAGAACAGCACAGGAGAAGAGCTACTGCTTGGGAGATGTTCCTGACATAGCCAATAATCAAACTACCAAACGCTGTTCCAATGCCAGCCCCTGATCCGGCCTCAGCACCAACAAACTTGGCTGCTGTGTCACTGTCTGGAGAAGTAACACTGATCTGACCACCTGGAGAGGGGAGCTGCTGCGGGAAGGGGCCTCTGGTCTCCTCAGGAGGGAGGCAGACATAGCCTGATGAGAACCCTGGTACAGGATGAACTGGAGAAATGAGCAGCAGCAAGCAGTGCCTTGGCAGTCTGCAGTTTTCAATCTCCCAGCTTTAACCCTTGGTCTCCCAGTCTTTTTCTTTTAAAAAATATTTTGTGTTTTATTCCTATTTACATGTATATCTGTGTGTGCATGTGTCATATGCTCAGAGAGGCCAGAAGAGGTCAGAGCCCTGGAGCTGGAGTTACAGGCAGCTCACAGATGTCGGACGTGGGTGTTGAGAGCCAATCTCAGGTCCTCTGGTAGATCAGTACCTGTTCCAAGCCACAGAGCCATCTCTTCAGCCCTCAGGCCTTTTTTTGATTTGTTTTTGTTTTTCGAGACAGGGTTTCTCTGTGTATCAAGCCCTGGCTGTCCTAGACTTGCTTTGTAGACCAGGCTGGCCTCAAACTCTGAAATGCTGGGATTAAAGGCCTACACTATCATGCCCGGCAGCCCTCAGGATTTTTTTTTACTCTCTATTTCACAGTTATTTTGTTTGTCTCTCCCCTCAGCTCAGTTTTTTAGTCAGGGCCTTTCTCTGGACCTAGAGATTACCATTCTGTCTAGACTAGCTGGCCAGAAAGACCCCAGGATCAGGTTCCTCTGGTATCCATCCCACAGTGCTGGGGTTACAGAACATAGGACCATACATGGCTCTTTCCATGGGTGTGGGGGGGGGATGTGAACTCAGGTCCTCATGCTTGCATAGGGAGCTCTCCATCTACCAAGCTACCTCTCAGACCCTCTGACACTGTTTTTCTGTATTTAATGACTATCTCCCATGAGTATACTATCATGAATCTCTACAGTACCCCCAAACAGGGCAGGGTACACACACTGTTTAATAAGTGTGAGTTAGGGCTGCATGACATTACAAAGGCCCAGCACAGGGCCCAAGAGGATGAACCGGGGATGAGAGAAAGGACTCTTCTACTGTCCGAGGGCTCTGACACTTTGTGACCTCCAGGATTAGGGACACAGGAAGGAGCGTGAGGGTTGAGGGTGGCTTGGTCTTCTAGAAACCTCCATTCACTGGCACAGGCATAGCAACAGCAGAACAGACACCCAAGCCTGTGCCACACCAGGGGGCTTCTCGCCAGCCAGATGCTGATGACCCTCCTTTTGAATAGCAACCTAGCTATGGGATCCCAAGTCAGGCTTTCTGCTCCTTCCCAAGAGGTCGTTATCATCAACGATGCTCTGGATGACAGCTGGGCTGCTGCAGCAAGCCTCCATCAAGCCTCCATCGTCAGGCCTTTCACAGACCTCTGCTTCTACAAGGAACCAGCTAGTTCCCTGCAGTGGGGGAGCAGAAGGCCAAGAACAGTGTGTGAGTGAGTGCCAGGGCCAGAGCTAGGGAGAACACACTGCCCTCACAGCCCATAACAGCAGTCCAATGAGGAAGGGACAGAGGTCTGGCCAACTAACATGGAGCATGACTAAGAAGGTGACCAGCTCAGCCACACCAGGAACTGGCATGGGGGGGGGGCTGGAAAGACATGAAATGCAGGGCATGTCCAGCCCCTAACGTTCCTCATCAAATGTCCAGTCAAAAACTCAGGACCCAGTCAATGCTCAAACACACAGTAGAAGCTCAAAGGCTGTGCCACAGGAATAAACACCTATATCACGTAGCCACAGTCTTACTCCCGGGGACTAAGTATACACTCTGTGAATTGACAGCCGCCCCCTTCTTGTTTTTGAGACGGGTCTCATGTATCCCAGGCTGGACACTGAACTCATTATGTAATGAACTCATGTGTCTCTAGTTCCCGAGGGCTGGGATTAAAGGCAGGTGCCATTACCACCCGGCTCTGATAGAGTCTTTCTATACAGCCCATGCCAGCCTTGAACTCAAGACACTGCTCAGTCTGCTGAGATTATAGGAGGCATAGCATGCCTGGCGTGTTCTTTTGAAGGGTATGCAAGACATCACTGCAAGCAGGAGTGGGGCAGAGACCTCTGTCTCCTCCCACCAGCCTGTCCAAAGATGGATGTCTTGTGCAGTGATTTCTGACGGAATGGAGCCAGCAGAGGCTTCTCTGCCTTGCTGCCAGGCACCCAGGCTCAGTTTGGCATCCTGGCCACAGGCTTGATGTGGCAGGTTCTTAGTGGCTCTTGAGCCGCCTGTGGGATGACTCACACATGGATTCCTGACTGGGCGGGATGAGAGTTCATATCAACTGTGCTCTGATGCTGTAGAGCCAGCAAGGGCCCTTCCCCAGTGGACAAGGGAAAGGAACGGGCCCTTCAGGACTGGCTCTGCATAGCCAATGACTAAGGCTACCCGGGCCAGTGGCCAGCACCCAACATTCCTGGGAGGGCCCAGCAGTAACCCTGGGGTGCTGAGCCAGACCTAGCATCAAGCATGGTAGAACACCTCTCATTATTCCTGACTGAGCCTCTTGCTAGCTCAGCTCCTCTGAGTCCAGACCCTCTCCTTCCCCAACCCCCGCAGCTGTTAACTGAGAGCAAAGGTCCCTCTGTGTTGCATTTACAGCATAACTATTTCTATGCAAGGAAGGGAAGCGGAAGCTATGGGGAGACAGAGACAAACTGAAACACCAGGCAAAGGCATGGCAGTGGAACTGGCCCGGCTCTTACTATAAGAGACCCCAGGCTCGCTCCATTATCAGGACGCTCCATCAGTGCACTGAGCCCCACAGGCTGGAAGCCACTGACCTGGAGAGCTCCTCTTGCAGGTCACACCTAGTGCGGCACTGAAAACCGTGTCCCGTGCTGGCAGAGAGCCTGGGTCCCAGCGATCTGGACATGTCCCTGGGGTGGGGCCAGTGATGCTGTAACTCTTGTACTTCAAAGAGGAAATGAGGGGAGGGAAGGAAGGATGTAGCCAGGCAAACATCAGGGCAGGGACTGCAGAGGCTCCCATTGCCGAGGGGCAGGTCTGGGACAGTGGCCCAAGCACGGAAGGCTTGCCTGACCCAGAGGTGGGGCTTCAGGAGGAGGAAGGGCCCTTCTCTCAGGGCAGGGTGTGTGCTGGGAAGTCCATGCCTACCGCTTGGTAATTGGAGTATGAGGGGTAGAGACCTTTAGTCACTGACTCACGTTTCATGCCCACCCATTCTTCTTGGCCCCAGCCACAGCCCAGGAGAGAAGCAGCTGTTAGGAGGAGGACTCTCTAGAGCACCAGGTCAGACGGGGGAAGACTTCCCTCTGGGAACCCATCCTTACACACAAGAATATGAGCCATTTGTTCATTCATTCATTCCTCCACTCACTCCTTCAGCTGCTGTTTATGCCTTTACCAAGTGTACATGGATGTGGCCTAAGTTGTGCTGGGGGAGTGGCCCTAATCTTGGACAGATGGGGACAATGCTGGTGCATGGACAGAAAAGAGGAATCCTCAGACAGAGCCAAAGTGTGCTCAGGGGCAAGTAGCTATGAGAGTGAGAGAGCATGGAGAGAATCTGGGGTGCATCAACCTGGGGGGGCAGTTCATGGGGTCAGACTCACGGTCCCCCCCCCGGTACAGGACCCCCTCACAGCTGCTAAGCTTCAAGAGAGCATAGGTTCAGGTTTTGGGGGAGACGGCTATCAGCAAGTTTGCTTCTGTTACCCAGCTCTGGGTCTGTTACCTCTCCAGGCGTGCCGAGAGGGACTGTGAATGACTCACGATCCACAGCACTACCCAACAATAACCAAGCAATGCAGACTGGCAGAGAACACAGAACGAGTCTAGGGGAGTAAAGAACATTATCAAAGGAACGGATGAACGAGTGAATGTAGGGTGTGAGGAGGAGGGGGAAGGCCAAGGAACGAAAGAGGAAATAAACCCAAGGAATTCAGATTCATTTCTCGAAGGTTGGTTCAAGTTTACACAGTCTGGGTGAAAAAAGAACAAAAACCTGAAGCAACAGAGGGAAAGGCCTGGGATGTTTGTGATGACATTTGTAATGACAGATCTTGCACTAGCCCAGGTATCCTGATCACCGCCAGGTTCAGGACGGTTGGGGAGGGAACTCCCCTGAGACACGTACTTTCTCCGAAGGCTTTTGATCAGTGCCATCTCTGAACAGATAGGTCCTAGCTCTACCATGTAGCCTGCCCACAGGGTAGGTTTCTAAGGTACCTGAGAAGGCTACTTCCCTCCCCAGACATGAGTGTCATTGCCTCCCGCCCCCCCTCTGTCTGGCAGGTTCACTGCTCCCAGCCGACAGTGCAGAAAGCTCCCAGGCTCCTGCCTGAGTTACGTCTACATTCCCAACTCATGGCTCCCCAGTGAACTGGGGCAATCGAAATTCATGTGCCCTCAATGAATGAACTTTGACCAGATTCTAATAACAGGCCTCGGGCAGAAGCCAAACAAGAGAAATGACACCTTAAGTGTTAGATGGGGTGGCTATGTGTTGACACAGGGTTCTGTCCCCTGTGATAGGAGGATTTGGGGGCTGCAAGCATAGAGCTCTCCTACTCACTCCACAGATTTGTTCCTTTAAGCTCGGAAGAAAGCCTCCAGGGAACCACCTTGTGAGCTATTTGACTCACATCTAATGTCTCTGGGAAGCAATAAAAACAGTAAGTCATGCTCATTAAAACGCCATCACTCTTTCCCATCCCTGCAGGTAATGCCAGGCCGGGGAATGGGATGTGCATGCGGCCCCTCAGTGGCTCCAGGAGCCACAGCCTTGAGTCCAGTCGGGAACATGTCTATGAGGAACTGTGTGGGCAGCTCAGAAAAGCCACCTTGATATCTATTACAAGGCCAGAAACAGATTCTGCGTGGCGCCTCAGCGCCATGCACAACCTGACTATGGAGCCCCAGTGACCGGCATTAACTGAATGCCTACTATGTGAGATCCCAGAGCAAAACAAGAGGCATGTACAGCCATTCGAGGTGCTCACTGCTGGCTGCACAAGAGGGGCCTGGGCCCTTTCCTTCTACATTGGAACTTGTGCCTGTTCTGCCTAGTACAGCGTCCCAGCAGGTGGTGGGCAGAGGATGAGAGCACAGAGGTTGAGTTTCAAGATGAACCAACTGGGCCCTGTCAGGGCACAGGGCTGGGTATACGCTCCCCAGGGCACAGCTGGGACTGATCTCATGACCGATTAGCATACAACCAAACACAGGAAAGCTGAAGTAATTGTTTCACAGGGAGGAAGGAAGTTAGGGAAGGAGGGAAGGAGGGAGGGAGCAGGCTGCCTAGGCGCTCCTTAAAGGTCCCTAAAGACCCAGCCACTGACAGTAGCTCTGCGACCCACAGGAACTGTCCTCATCCAGGCTTCTGCAGCCGGCACCCACCTCTATCTCTGCACCTCTATGTATGATCTGGTCCAGCCGGCCGCCCAGTTTCTGCGCCTCTGCGTATGAGCTATCTGGTTCAGCCTGCCCCACCTCTTTTTTGAAACAGGGTCTCACTTATGCTACGGGCCTCCAATATGCTATGAAGCTGAGGATACTCTTGGATTTCAGATAATCCTCTCTCCACCTCCTGAGTGCTAGGATTACAGGTGTGTGTGCCAGTTCATGCTAGGGATGGAACCAGAGCTTCATGCATGCTAGGCAAACACTCTACCAACTGAGCCATACCCCAGACCCTAGCCCATTTTTTTCTGAGCTGAAGTCTTAACTCCAGCCAAAGAATGGGTTTCCTGGAGACCCCAGCAGTTGCCTACGGGCAAACATTTGTTAAGATCATTTCAGTATTTCTGGCCTGAAAATTGACACCATGAGTTGAGGAAGTTCAAGACCATTTGAAAGATCAGCTAGAGAGAAATGTGAAACCTGGACCATCCCAGGAACTCAGGCACGAGTGCCCAGGGTGAGCCAGGGGAGGGGCAAGGGGAAGGACTGATGTGGACTCCAGCTGTGGAGGACATGGGTGGGAGGTGTCCGAGCTGGTTCAGCTCTGGCTGGGAGAATCCAGACTTTCTGTCCACAGGTATGGAATGGACTCCTTCTCAAAAGAGTCCTTTGCTCTGTCCTATTAGGGTTGCTGAGCTCAGGTGACTGGCAGTTACATTGTTTTCCTCCAACTAGCCAAGATCCAGGACGAGGGAGGTTTCCATTGCAGCAGGTGGTTCGCATCCCACCATGGACCAGAAGGCCAAGTGCACCCTAGTGGAGTGTGTTCTCACCACTGTCTACACTGCTTTCCGGGCACGGCATTCCGAGATAAAGTTAGAGAGGACACCCACAGGAACTGACACTGCCCAGTCATTGTTGTTCTAAAATAAGCCTCCACTTTCAACACAGGAAAGATTTCCCTTCCCTGGGCCCTACTCTAAAGCCATGTGGGTCCCATGTGAATCCACTCCAAGAAAGCCAGGGTGGCCTGCTGTGTGATGCCAATCTCCAGCCATGAACCCAGAGTCTTCTAGAACAGTGGTTCTCAACCTTCCTAGTGCTGGGACCCTTTAACACAGCTCCTCATGATGCGATGACCCCTCAACCAGAAAATTATTTTCGTTGCTATTTCATAACCATAAATTTCCTGTTGCTATGAACCGTAATGTAAATATCAGATATACAGAGTATCTGATATGTGATCCCCACGGGGGTTGTGACCCACAGGTTGAGAATTTCCATTCTAGAAGATGCTGTTGGCCTACCAGGCCTCTATGTGCAACACTGATCTTTCGGTCCATGGTGAGCTTTGAGCAGCAGGGCTGCTTCTGCTATTTTTACGGAATTTGTGACCCACTCCACCTCCATCAGTCTGACCCATCTTCCCATCCTCCCAGCCACACAGACCTCCACTGCTTCTGGATCCATTCCTCCAGTTTCCAGGCTCAGCAGGACCTTGTGTACTTGTGGTACCTGGAGTTGAGGACCCTGGAGCTGGGAGGCATGTATGTAGATGGCGCTCTGTCATGCAGGACCCTACCATGCCCCCATATACTTATGGCAATTAGAGTCGAGGACCCCAGGGCTGGGAGGCATGTATGCAGGTGGCGCCCAGTCATGCAGGCTCAGGCGCTGTTGTCTCTTTAAACCGAGCACTGCTCTCTCTATGCCATTATGTCTATATTCTACTGAGGGGATGCAAAGAGCCTCCTTTCTAAGGCAAAGGTCCCTTTCTGGGTATCTCCTTTGGACTTGGTGACAACTTGCATAGAATATACAGGGAATGTTAAGGGGAGTGAGGAATAAGACACTAGGAGATAGCCTCCCCCTCTGGAAGATGAAGACAGGAAACGTTGCTCCACCCACAGGAAGTCCAGAGGACACCATGTGCCCTGGAAATCCCTCTTCCAATGCTGTGGGAGTGTTGGTGTCTGGGGGAGGGGACCCCAGCCCCACCCAGGTCTGCCAGGAGCTGGTGGTCCAAGTTCCTGGGGAGCCACATCTATCAGAGCCACAGATGGAAGCACCACTTGACATCTGTCCCTGCATCTTGCAGACCCCTTGAGGTATCAAGCACCAGGGTTAGCAAGAGCCTGGACACACCACAACCTCTGAAACAATGGTAGTGATGCTGGCCTCATGGTTAAGTAGGCCCGCCTCATTCTGGGGCTAATTTCAAGGCACTCTGACCTCCTTCCCCTCTGGGTGCTGTTCCCTCTTCTGAGCCAAGGGTCAAGGGAGAAGAGAGGTCTTGGCACATGGGGCGCAAAAGCAATGGAAGATAAAGGAACCTCAGGGGAGAGATGGACCTGTTCTCCACTCTGCGCTTTTATACTGAGCTCTTAAGGCAGCTCCGGGACGAGCTCACAGGCACTCATGCTCTCAAAGAGAACAAGAAGACAGCTGAACGGGAACCCACAGGTATCCGTATCCTTCTTACTTCCCAGCCTGTTCCCTGACCTGTCCTGAGAGCATTGAGTGGACTGTCCCCACACAGTCTATACCAAAGCCACCCCTTCCAGGCACACCCTAATCCTCTGCAGGCCCATTAGTCCTGGGGTGACTTACCTAAGGCCGACTGGAGGCCAAGACAGAGCAGGGGTCAGAGCTTCTCAGGGCTGATGCGCAGGCTTGACCGGGCTGCTAGACCATGCCCCTGGAAGAGAAGACCACAGGTCACGTGAGACGCTGGCATCTGGATGAGCCCAAAAACGTTCCCTCCACTTGTCCCAAGCGCCCAAGCAGAGCTATGTGGCTGCGTGTGTGTGTACTGTGTACGTGTTTATGTGTATGCCTATGTCCTATGATCCCCCATTAACAGAAGCCTGGTGAGATACTGGCCACCCTCAGCTGGGTTACATCATCACAAGACCAGTTTGGGCACTGGTCATGGCCACCGCTCTCCAGTACACAAACTTGACTCAAAATGTTGATTATAAATTCAACCGGGCGGCTGGGCCATCAGAGCTGCAGTTGTGCGTGCGGTACCCGACTCTATGTCCCTCCTGGTCATTAGGAGGCATGGTGGAACTCACCCACGGTCCTGCTCTGGTCCCTACCTACCTAAGCTTACCCAAGGCCTCCTCCTCAAAGCCCATATTGTCCCAGCCAAGCCTCCCTGACTCAGGGCATGGCACATGGAAGATATTTTGGTGTGTGCGCTGAATAAAAATGCATCCCAACTCAGACAGAACACATGCCAACACCATCACCATCAGGAGTGACTGTACCTTAGTCCCCCTGCAGAGGGTCAGCTCTTTTCTCCCTGTCTGCTCCCCACATGGGTGGTGGTGGCCAGTCAACAGTATGATGGGAACGTTCCTAAGTAGTCTTGCACCTCACTAAAAGCTGTCCCTGTCCCCTGAGAGCCTCACAACAGACCAAGGAGGGAGGCCTGCTATCACCTCCATTTCCTTGAGGGGCAAAATGGAGCTTATAGAGAAGCTATCCGTTCTGTTCCTCTAGAGCAGTGGTTCTCAGCCTGGGGGCCATGACCCCTTTGGGGGTTGAACGTCCCTTTCACAGGGGTCACCTCAGACCATCGGAAAACACAGATAGGTATTTACATTACAATTTGTAATGGTAGCTAATTTACAGTTAGGACGTAGCAATGAAAATAATTCTATGGTTGGGGGTCACCACAACTTAGGAGCTGTATTAAAGGGTCTCAGCATTAGGAAGGTTGAGAACCACACTGCTCTAGAGAGAGCCTTGCCTCAACTAGCTGCAGGTGCCTTGGCTGTTCACTATGAAAGCCCAAAGTCAGCCTTCTGGGGACAGCTCTACATGACCAGCAGGGGACCACTCGCCAATCCCGGCTAACTACAAGGGGACCTCTCCCAATCCAAGAAAACACTTTGTATCCCTGTCCTGTAGAGAGGTTCCCAGGCTTAAAGGGGACCTGCTAGGTCTGGAGAGGGCCCAGGGGAAGTTCTTGTTTCAAGCTTGCCCCAGAAGCTGAGTGGCCTTGGGCACACCATGTGACCTGAGCCATGGTCAGCTTCTCCATGCAGAACAGGAAGGACAGAAGGGAGGGAAGGCTATGAAGCCAGGGGACTGGAATGGCACCTTCACTGGGAGTCCAGCTGAAGCCTCTGCCCCGCTGGGAGTCAAGAATTCCAGAACAACGAACAGTCGCTGTGGAGGGTGCCGACCCGGAGAGACCGTTTCTTTTATATAGAGATGTTGCGTGCAAGAATGCTATAATAGCAATAAACCACGCCTAAGGCCTGAGCATGTACGACCTGGAGCATGGCCCGGCTCCCTAGACAGTTTCTGGAAATCTCACAAACAATATTACTAACTCTCGTTTAGAATGAAAACATCCTAACTGCCCAGGTAACCTGTCACCTGATCAGACTTTAATTCTGTCTGGTGTACCTCAGGATCTTCAACATCCCTTTAACGACGTAGCTTCAGGACCACCAAAATCACACAGAAGACTACTCAAAGATCAGGGAGTGGACGAGCCCGTAGGGTGTGTCAGCCCTCTCCTGAGCATCTCTGTAACCTATTTATTTAGCATATGTACATATGTGTGTCCATTAATGTGCAGGAACATGGGGGGTGCGTGCCGTGGTGTACGTGTGGCTGTCAGAGGACAGCCTTAGGTGATGGTCCTTGCCTTCCACCTTATTTGAAGTGGAATCTTGACATTAGGCCAGGCTCACTGACCAGTGAGCACTGGCCATTCACTCTCCTGTCTCCTTGTAAGGAACACTAGGATTACACATGCTCACTCCTGCATCTGGCTTTTCCTGTGTGTTCCGGAGATTCAAACTCAGTCTTCATCATCGTGCAGCAAGCACTCTGCCCACTGAGCCAAACCACAGCCCCACTTCTCCTTCAGTTTAAAAACTCTTTTGACAACTGATGTGGTAGCTCACTCAGGCTTCCCCAATGTGCACGAGGCTCTCAGTTCAGTTTTTGGCCTTGCATAAAACCAGGCATGATGGTACACACCCATCATCCCACCACTTGGCAAGTGGAGACAGGAAGATCAGAAGGTCAGGGCTGGTCTGGGATACACGAGATCCTGACTCAAAAGAAAACAAACAAAACAAAAACCCTTTTTTAATAAACTCAAAGTCTGTTTCTATACTCCTCTGTCCTGGATTTTTTTTTTTTTTAACTCCCCTGGGGGAAGTCAAAGATCTGGCTGTACCTGAACAGATGTCCCTGCAGGATAAGGGAACTCTTCAGGACACAGAGATTGGCTGTGTGTTCTGTTACAGTGCAACTAAAGTGCCCAAGGAAGTGAAACGAATCCCTGAAGGAGACATGGCCCCGTCCTTGCAATAGCCAGTTCTGTTCCCAGGATTCCTTGCAGGAGACCCCTCCATTCTGGAGACCCTCAAGGCCGCTTCTGAACAGTCTATTAACTTGATTTGCAAATTTCTTCCCAGCCCTATCATTCAGCCGCAGGGGCTCCCTGGCTACCAGCTTTCCAATGGCAGATAAAGATCGCAGTCATTGCTGGAGACGGACTCAAGGAGCAGAAGTCATTAGGCAGGAATAATTATGTTGAGCTATGTCTGGTGGATCTTGATTTCTGTCTGTGATGGTCTTACAGACTGTCTCTTGCTCTGGAGGAGAGATGGGTGAGTCATAGAGAGCCTGAAAGGAAGGTCTTCCTGCTCCGAGGGTACACAGGCATCCTGGTGGGGAAGAGCTCTGTGTGGAGCCTTTTGGCTGGTGCAAAAAGACACGGCCAGACACAGCACTTGCAAGACTCTTGCAGGACGCTTTTCACACTTACGATTCTCTGTGGGAGCCCATCCTTTTTTGCCTGTCAGACCTAAGGTAGGCTGTGGCCAAGCCTGACCCAGCTACCTGTGTCCACAAAGCTAAGACAGCTGGAGGGGAAGGGGGCAGGCAACGAGGGCAGCATGGCCCTCTGGCCAGCTCAGGGTCGTGGTTCTTGGTGGGTGACCCCGACCTGTTACTCCACTTCTCCTTTTCCCTCTCCACGTTTGTAAAATGGATGAAATGATGACAACACTTCTTACTTTGTTAAAATTATGAGTTAGTGCACCCCCCAACCAAAAAAAGAAAGAAAGAAAAAAAAAGCTCTGCACATAGGAAGAACTCAGTGATGCCAACTCTGGAAGGGCAAAGGGGCTTGTCATCCCAGCACTCAGCGGGTAGAACTGTGAGTCTGGCCAGCTCAGACTACAAAACATGACCTGATGGAGTATTCTGCAACAGGACACCCTCTGCCTTCCCATTCTCCACATTGACTCACATGCTTAGAACATGGTCTAAGCTGATGGCCTGTTTGGTGAGGCTGTAGAATTTTAGGAGTGAGATCTTTCTTGCTGGGAGCCAGGTCTTGAGGTTATAGTCTCAGGCCTCCTTCCGCTCATCTCTCTCTGCCTCCTGAGCTGGCCAGAAGAACAGAGCTAGGACAGCTGGAGGGGAGGGACAGGCAAAGAGGACAGCATGGCCCTCTGGCCAGTTCTTGACACACCTTTTCTGCTTTGATGGACTGTATTCCCTCAGACAGTGAGCCCAAATAAATCTTTCCTCTAGAGTCACTTCTGGTTAGGTATTTGGTTGCTGAAAAATAGAAAAGTAACTAATATAATTTATCAAGAAAAAAGAAAAGGCATGAACGAACTCAGGTCATGAAGAAGTTGAATAAGCAAAGAGAAAATTACCCATAATGAAAAGTCCACGCCCAAATGGCTGCATGGCGGAACTCTGCGAAGATGTGGAGTCTTTTACCAGCTCCCCAGAACACAGAAAAGGAGGGTGTAC
Organism: Psammomys obesus; assembly: GCF_907164565.1. Lineage (NCBI taxonomy): Eukaryota > Metazoa > Chordata > Mammalia > Rodentia > Muridae > Psammomys > Psammomys obesus. Next base: position 19,713,635 of record NW_026585644.1, read on the forward strand.
TCCCCAGCACATTCAGACAGCTCAGTACTACCATGACACAGAACCAGAGAAACACTCCACAGAAGAATAGAATCCCGGAGCCATTCTCCTTAAGAGTCAAAAATCTATCACAAGAAAGCACGTCGAATGCCCCAACATATAAAAGGGTCATTCGCCATGAGCAGCTGAGGTTTATCTCAGGAACGCAAGCTTAGTTTATTTTCCAGGATCTAATGTTCAGCTTCTTTTCGTTGTTATTAAATTTGAGTGTTTGTATCTCTGTGTGTATGTGTGAGTCTGTGTGCATAAGCATGTGTGTGCCAAGATATATGTGTGGAGGTCGGAGGACAACTTTGAGGAGTTTGTTATGGCCTCCAACGCGGAGCCTTGGTGACGAGTGCCTTTACCCTCGTAGGCTTATCTTGTGCAAACCAGCTCCCTAAACTGTGTGTCACGACCCCGTACGGAGCCACTGAAAATGAGGGGTGAGAAAAATTCGGCGGCAAAAGGTTTCAACAACAGAATGCAATGAGCACAAAGAGAATCAAACACGTCATATCTGAGGTGCTCCTGGAAGGGCTCACGCGTGCCGCATCGTGTGACTTCACTGCAGCTTTAGATCTGGGCGCACAACACACGCAGCGTGGGGCACCCCCAGAGGCTTCCTGAAGCGCCTCCACCTCCGATGCAGCGTGGCCTATCAATAACGGCCCAAAGTCCCGTGCTCACCCAGGCAGGTCTAGAAGAAGCGCTCAACAATACCCAACACCCTCAGGTAATGAGAACATCATCTGTGGATAACAGGACGAAAGAGAACCCCTGCTATCTGATGCAGGGCATCAGCACATGGAGTCTTCCTCCATCACTCTACCTTATTCCTCAAGTTCACTCACTTGAACCCAGGGCTCACCTATCTAGCTGGCTTTGCTCCAGCTTGCTCTGTCTCCTTCTACTTGCTGTCATTACACAGGGGCCCAGGACACCCGCTTGCCATTTACTTCAGTTCTGAGGATCCAAGATCTGGGCTTTATGCTTTAACCACTGAGCCACCTTACCAGCTGTATCAGTCCAAACCATATGGTTCTAAGCAGGGTGATAAAGCAAGGAGAAAAAAAAAATGCAGAAATGAAAGCTATCTATTACGAGACTGGGGGAAGAGTGCCACTTCTGTTTTCTGATGCTACTATTTGGTAATTAGCTCTCTTGATGAATCCATTACAACATTCTTCAACAAGTCTGCCGGAGGCAAGATCAATAAATAAAAATGACTATGTGTTGAAATTTGCAATTCAAAAATCAAGTTACGAAGATAATGACAATAACAGTTAGAACAAATAATTCCAAACAGTGGCATAAAAAAAGAATAAATACTAAGGAAAGATACTTAACACAAAACAAGGTCTGCTATATAGCCCACACGAGCCTAGCACCTGCTGTGCAGTCCAGATGGGCCTCAAACTTGCAGCCATCCTCCGGCTTCAGTCTCCTAAGTTCTGGGATTATGGGCATGCACTACCACACCCAGAGAAAGAAAAACACTGTTGAAAGGCATCAAGGAAGATCTAAATAACTGGGGAGGCATTCTGTTTACGAACCAGAAGATTTAATGTTAACCTGGCCACCTGACTGACTGATCCACAGACTTAATACAATTCCTGTCAGAATCCCTGCTTTACTTCTTTGCAGAAAATGAAAAACCGATCTTAAAATTCATGTGGAAAAAAAAATTCATGTGGAATTACAAAAGACCTGAATTAGCCAAAGGTAGCTATAAAAAGAAGAAGAAGAAGAAGAAGAAGAAGAAGAAGAAGAAGAAGAAGAAGAAGAAGAAGAAGAAGAAGAAGAAGAAGAAGAAGAAGAA
>NW_026585644.1:19715484-19728928 GCF_907164565.1 Psammomys obesus
AAGAAGAAGAAGAAGAAGAAGAAGAAGAAGAAGAAGAAGAAGAAGAAAATGGTAGGACTCATACCTACCAAATTTCCTTGTGTTTTGGATGTGTTATGTGTGTTGGCACAGGTGTGGAGCCCTGAGGTTGGCATCAGGAGCCTTTCTTTACCGCTTTCTACTTTGTTCACTTTCCTCACTTTGTGAGGCAAGGGCTTTTGACTGAACACAGAGCTCACTGCTATGGCTGGTCTGGGTGGTCAGCTTGTCTCCTCTCTGGGACCCTTGGGGCACTGGAATCACAGCCACCAGGCACTCCTGACATTTGATGCGGGTTCCAGGATCTGAACTCTGGTCCTTCCACTTGCAAGCCATCTGAACCATCCACCCACAACACCTCCCAAGTGTAAAGCTTGCTATATGCAATTAAAGTAAGGACGGCGTGCTGCCATCACATGAGAAGACACCCAGCAACGAGATGGAATCAAGAATCCAGAAATAAATGCATACCTCTGGGGCTGCAGGATGTAACCCAGGGACAGAGTAGCTGCCTAGCACAAGCAAAGCCTAAACTTCTGTCCTCATGCAATCAAAAGCCAATCAAGCGTGTAGCTAGGGTCATGAGGTCTCCTCTAGAGCAGCGGTTCTCAACCGTCCTGATGCTGTGACCCTTTAATACAGTTCCGCATGCTGTGGTGACCCCTGGCTGTAAAAGTGCTTTTGTTGCTACTTTAGAACTGTAATTTCCCTCCTGTTATGAATCATAAATATCTGTGTTTTCTGATGGTCTTAGGTGACCCTTGTAAAAGGGTCATTTCACCCCCAAAGGGGATGCAGATTGAGAACCGCTGCTATAGACTATGAGACATTCTAAAACTACGTGATGGTTGGATATACTTGTGAAAAGACCACCAATAGCTATATTATGTATGTTCCATTTACTTTGTATTATGTATATGACATGGTAAATTTTAGGATATATGAACCAAATCTTCAGAATCCACCGTGCTGGCTAGTTTTATGTTAACTTGATACAAGTTGGAATTATCTGGAAGGAGGGAACCTCAACTGAGAAGATGTCTCCACAAGATCCAGTTATAAATGTAGAGCATTTTCTTAATTAGTGATTGGTGGGGAAGGGCCCAGCCCACTGTGTGTGGTGCCATCCCTGGGCTGGTGGTTCTGGGTTCTATAAGAAAGCAGGCTGAGCAAGCCATGGGGAGCAAGCCAGTAAGCAGCACCCCTCCACGGCCTCTGTATCAGCTCCTGCCTCCAGGTTCCTGCCCTGTTTAAGTTCCCGTCCTGACCTCCTTTGATGATGAACAGTGACGTGGAAGAGAAATAAACCCTTCCTCCCCAAGTTGCTTTTGCTCACGGTGCTTCATCACAGCAATAGTAACTGTAACTAGGACACCCACACAAAGCAAAAAAGGAATCCAAGCCAACGTCTTTCTACCTTTCTACATCGGAGGACAGAAGGACAAAGAGCAGGGTCAGGGGAACAAGGAGGCAAACCATGGCATTGCCTGGTGCTGCACCATCATCCCTCACAGACGGGAAAAGGAGAACAGGCAGCTTCACATTCAGGGCACAGCCCCAAAGAAACGTACTTTAGTACAGTACCTCAGGGTCCCCAGCACCGCTGGCACCCAGGCTGAGGCTGTGCACCGGGCTGCCTCTACCCTTGGATGTATGCCTGATGTCAGCAAGGCTGTTAGACACAGCTCTCAGCAGTCTCCTTATTCAAGGGGTGCTCCAGGATCTGGGGGTGCTGTGAAGGGCCAGTCGTCAGGATATACATGGTCCCATAGGCGGCTCCAGCGGAGGAGTTCTCTGCTTAGTCACACAAACAGCCCAGCGGCACCCACGGCGCTGCAGTTGTGTCCTAAAGGTTTTTGGAGTCCTTGGTTGTTCCTGTGGCAGGGGCCTCTTGGTGGCCCAGACCTGGAGGACTGCTTGTGCCTGCCTTTGGCTAGAGAACTCTCCCCCTGCCACTCCCAACCCCCAGCCACAGATCCTGTCCAGGCACTGTATCACGCTACCTCAAAGACCTGCTGAGAACCGGAAATGGCCTCTTGAGCCAGCTCCCACAGACCGGATGTGTGCTCAAGAGATGACAAATTGTCTTAATATATTCTGAAGCCCAATTTAATTAGGAAGCGAAGTCCCTTAGGGAGAAAAAAAAAATATTGTGGGCTCTGAAGCCCAAGACGGATCATTTGGGATTATGACTACTCCTGAGCAACTGTGGTTTTAAAATGACTCATCCAACCACGGTCCCCAGGTATTAGCACAGTGGCTCACAGAATACCCTCGAATATTACTCAGGCAATGAACTCTGTCTCTGCAGAGACATTTCTTTCATTGCACAGCCAAGGAGCGGAGTTACAGTGGGATATGATGTCATACACCTGTGACCCTAGAGTAGAAAAGCAAAGGTGGGAGGGTTCTCTATAGTTTCTGGCTCAGTCTGAGCTTTGTTGCAAGACTCTGTCTCGAACAAGAGTAATATTAATAACAGTAAAGCAAAGAGTCATAAAGGAGACCATAGATTCTGTACATGTTGGTTTACAAGCAGGGAGGGGCTGGAAGGCCAGCTGGGCTTAACAGTGAGCTTAACAGTCACGGCTAGTGCCCAGTGCTCCTAGCCTTGGTCTGAGAGCACTAGAAATTGGCCCATAAAGATTCCCAACTCCAGAGCCTATGCAGTGTCTAACGGTGGCTCCTGCTTTTACTTCCAGCACCAGCGAGGCTGAGCTCTTGTCGAAGACCCCTGCCGCCTGCGACAGGCCGAGTTGGCAGAGTGCTGCAACGGATGGAAACATGGTTTTGTTTTGACCCCAGGTGTCGGATATGGGACCAATTCAGACTGTGCACAGCAGCAAAGTATTTGCTTGGTGCAGGCCCTGAGAGGGGCCCTTTGCCAGCTGCAGATAGTTTAAGTCTGAGGACTCTGGAGAGGGAATACATGCCCAGGGCCTGGAGAGAGAAGGGGGCTCCCCCCAACCCTCCATGCTGTTCCTGATAGCTGTTGATGCAGGGTGATGAGATGAAGTTGGAGATATCCTGGAATGGAAGATTGGACTTGCCCTAAGGAACCCAAAGACCCTAACCAGCAGGAAGTAGCCAAAGAGAACTCTACCCCCTCTCCCCACTTTCTTTTCTTCTACTCGGTATTGGGATGTTGGAAGGGATTGGAGCGGAGAAGGGAGGAAGAGGAACTAAGAAACCAAAAAAGTTTAAAAAGTAATGCCTACAGAGTATGCGCCTGGCATTCATGAAGCATGGGATTTAATCCTTCACACTGAACAGACTAGACACAGTTGTGCACATCTATAATCCCAGTGCTCAGGGGGTCGAGGCAGGAGTGGTCACCCTCAGCCACACATGTTTGAGGCTGCCTCGGGATACACAAGACCCTGTCCCAAAAGACAAACGAGTAAACAGATAATGAAGCCCGCCATTGTCTACGCCACTTTGAAAGTCTGGGGAATTTGCTCAAGGCAACCCACTACTCACTCCTAGCTCCTTGACGCACTGAGGCACGTGGGCATGCGTGCTCCCAAGGGTATGTGCTGGCACCAACCTGTGAGCTATCCAAATGTCCATCTGCGACTCACCAGCAGGAAGTTTCGTGTCTCCACGCAAGGGAATACCACGGAGCCATCGGAATGCCCTCTGTGAAACTTAGCCGCACAGACGGTGGTGAATGAGTAAAAGCCCATATCCTTTGAGTCTTAGCCTGTTACAACTGCCGCAGACTGAGCAGCTTCATACTTTCTCAGTTCCCAATTCTGGGGTAAATCCAAGGTCAAGGTGCTAGTACGGACAGGTTCCGGTGGGGCCTCTCTTGTGGTTTCTCAGTGTGTTGTATGGCTGGGGGCAGGCCCTCTTCCTCTTCTTATAAGGGCATTAATCCCACTGAGAGTTCTACCCTGCTCATGTAGTTTACCCTTTGGGTCCCCCACTTCCTGATGCCATCCACTGTGAATTAGCATTTCAGCGTATCAAGTTTGAGTAACACCAAGAATGACTTAAACACTTCGGGCAACCCTCTTAATTTTTTTAAAAAATTAAATTGTTTATTTTGTGTGTATGTGTGTGTGTTTGGGGAGGGTGCAGGTGTTTGTGCATGCTCGGCGTGTATGTGTTTGTATGTTTAGTGTGTATGGGTATGTGTGTGTAGGCGTGTAGTGTTTCATGTGGTGTGTACATGTGTGTTTGGTGAGGGCACACATGTGCGTGTGGAAGGCAGAAGACAGTTTTCACGAGTCAGAGTCAGTTCTCTCCACGTGACTCATGAGGCTCAACCTCAGACTGGGAGTTGGCAGTGGGAACTATTACCTGCTGAGCCATCCCCTCCCGCTCCCCCCAGGAATCAAAATTTAAGCAGTGTTGCTGCAGAAGAACTTTGAGAACTAGAAACTACAAAACTACCAGGGACCAGAGAGAACGAGTGAAGGGTCTACAGACCCCAGAGTAGCAGTGAATTGAGACCTTTCAGCTTTGTCTCACTTTGTGGGTGTACACCATCCCTATCTGCTACGTTTTGAGACCAAACACTGGTCTCAATTCATTAATAGCCTTCCATGGGGTGGGGATAAAGATGGCCCATTTTCCATAACTGATATCCTAGGACTCCCCTAGCCAGCATCCCTATCTGCTACGTTTTGAGACCAAACACTGGTCTCAATTCATTAATAGCCTTCCATGGGGTGGGGATAAAGATGGCCCATTTTCCATAACTGATATCCTAGGACTCCCCTAGCCAGGGCTCTTGTCACTTCCCACCTGCTGCTGCTGACCCTGAACCAGGGCCCATAAGACACCATCTCTGGCATTCTTCTCAGACAGTGCCCAAGGGGTCTCCTGCTCCGGAAGAAAGATGGTGGAAAAACTTTTGTCAACTCCAGAACAGTGAGGCAGCTGTAAGGGAAGCAGTGAGGGGCCAGGTGTGTTGTGTGTGTGTGTGTGTGTGTGTGTGTGTGTGTGTGAGAGAGAGAGAGAGAGAGAGAGAGAGAGAGAGAGATCATTCCCAGCCCAATAGGCACTTCCTGCTTTCGTGGAGTCATGCTCATAGGAAGGGATGCTCTTCTGTCTTAGCCAGGGATTGAACCAGACTTTTGCAACTCAGAGAACCTAGTATGGCAGAATGCCTCAAACTATTTCCAGGGCCTAGAGTCTCATGAGGATGGGAAGGAAAAGGAGCCTGCTCTTCCTTCCACCATGGGACCACATCTGTGAATGTGGACATTTACCTGAGGCTTCCCTGAGTAAAGCAAAGAAGAAAAAACACCAGTCTGGCCCAACCCTGCCACTCTGCAGTTGTGCAAAGGATCCCAAGAGGAAAGAGTCTTGGCTCGAAATCCCAGAGCTAGGTGTGACTAGGTGTATGACCAGGAGTGGGCCTGTAAGACCAGTCTGGCCAGGTATGGCCAGACCCTACACCCAGGTGAGGCCAGAATGGCCAGGTGTGGTAGCATGATCAAGCAAAACTCCAGAGAGAGACAGATGCTTTCATTTGCTGGATAATGACACAAAGGTTTAGACCTGAATAAGCACCCTTTCCCAGTGTTCCTGTGAAATCACCTGTGGTCACTTGGCGATCCCCTGTCACGTGAGCCAGGGCCTCAGGCCTCTGTGAGTGCCACTGTTAGACATTCCAATGGTGTTAGTAAATGAAATTGGAGGAGAGGAGAATGGATATTTGGCTTGGAACAACTTATCATTATGGCCTGCTAGGGAGCACAGCAATCACAGTATCTCTAGAACAGCTCTCCTGAGTCCACCACAGGTGGCTGAGGGACAGTCGGTTCTCAAGCACCAGGAATGTGGAAGGTGAGCTGGGGGTGGACTCTTCCACATAAAAGGAATCTAAAGAATGCTGACCCTGGACTCTGATAAGTCACTAGGTGGCCCAGGACAGTCACCTGCCCCTCTGGAACTGCTTTTTTCTCCATCTTTCCCCACTGTTCTTTCTCAGGTAGCATGAGACCACATGAGGTGATGAACTGGTACAGAAGCACTCTCTCAACCCATGGGCATTTATGCATAGGGCTGGGAGTACACTCCTGCTTTCTTGCTGTGCCCAGGAGCACTGTGCCAGGCACATTCATATGCGGACGCTGTACCCAAATCCTGACTCCTTCCCTCAGTTCTCACTGTGGGCCAGGCCATCCACCAGGCCTGCCTGACACTGATGTGCTGATGATCTTGTCCTGAAGTTGAGCAGTCAGAGAGTAGGATCTTGGTCCTGGGTCCACAAGTCCCCAAATACCTCCTGGATGGAGAAGACCTTCCCTAAACTTTGGATGAAGAATCAGCAGGAAGGAGAAACCAGGCTAGTTCATGAACAGTTTTGAACATTAGAATTCAGACGGTGCTCAGCAGTTGGGAGCTATGGTGAATTCTTACATGCTGAGCTTGGAGGAGGATCAGGATGGTAACCTGGGCAGGATGAATGCTGTTATGCCAGGGCCTTTGTCAGAGGGAGGTCAGAGGAGATAGGTGAGCAATTTAGGTAGGGACTGAGACTGGTCCATGTGACAATCAGATCACCTGGGACAAGTGTGGCTATAGCTTGCTTTCAGGTTGTCACATACAAACACTGGAGACAGCCTACCTGTGACACAGAACGCTGATGAATTTTTGGGATAGATGAAGGGGGAACTGTTCCCAAGAGAGAGATGGGGGAGGGGGAGAAGGAAGAGAGAGGAGAGGGAGAAGGAGAGAAAGAGAAGACTCAAACCAAAGATGCTCCTGAAATGTAGCCTGTGAAGCGACCACGTGGAAACGCACCACCAAGACGTGGGATTAAGGCTGCCGAAGCCCCTTAATCAGAAGCCTGCAGGATGCTGAGGAGCATGGCTGCGATGAAGGAAGAAGCCATGCGAAAACAGAAATAAATTATTCATTCCCCACAAATGAGCAGCCTTCACATTCCCACCACAGCCGCCTCACCACAGGCACCCCGAAGATATAGCAGTCCTGTTAGTGACACCGCTAAGCCATTCAGGCGTGGGTGGACACAGAATTTGGATATTGCCATCCTGACAGCTCTCCAGGATCCGTCCACACCGTGTGCACTCAGGATCGCCAATTAAACCAGCCCGGCTAAGCTAACACGGTCCCAACTCAAGGCAGCTTCAAGTCACAGGGGCAGCTTCTGTTTGGAAGGTGACCGCATCCAGGGTCTGCTGAGAACACACAATTGCCCCCACCAGGGGAAGAAGCCTAGAGCTCCTGCTTGTTCCCGTATTAAGAACCCAACCACACAAGCACATGGAGCTGAGGCCACCGGTAGGAGTTGTGAGGGTTCAGGGGTCACCCCTGGTCATGACAGCAGCAGCCATGCACTGTGCACAGGTCAGGACCTCAGGAGGACCAGCAGGTCCTGGGAAGAAAAGAAAGTCATTCACAGAACAGTTCATGTGCTCACGGCTTTCACCGTGGGCCTTCTAGTCTAAACCAGGACTGATGGTCTTCAGGGTTTCCTTCATGCTAAGCTCTGGTTATGCCACCGGACTATTTCCTCTGCCCAGAACACTTTCTAATAGTTCACTTTCTCAATGAACTATTCACCTTCAGAGCAGTCTTGAGGTCCCTTCAGGGAGGCTCCAAGTTCCTGTTTCCCCTCCTCCCCTGTCCCAATGGTTCTCAACCTGTGGGTCAAGACCACTGAAAACCACACATTTCCTGTGTTTTTTTTTTTTTTAGAAATGGAGACACCACTCAGTAGCAAAGTCACAGTTATGAAGTAGCAACAAAAATAAATTTATGGGTGAGAGTTCCTACGACTGTCGGAAATCTGTGTTTTCTGATGGCCTCAGCCCACAGGTTGAGGACCGCTGCCCTCCCCTCCCCCATTCCTTTCCTACCATGAGACTCACTTTCCCTTCACCTTACTCTGCCACTGGCAGCACTGGTCTTAACTATCTAGCAACAGTGTCCCTCCTGGAAGGCACTACTGCAGAGGACAGGGCCCTACTGTGTACCTAGCACGCCTCCAGGCACAGAGAGAACAAACATAATGAAGTCTGAAGGCCCCACTTTCACCCGTCCAGAGCAGGTCAGAGCTCTGCCTTACACTTAAAGTGGTGAGACATTCGAGGACACCCCTCAGGGAACTGGCTCCCCCCAAGACAACGGACTTGCTCCCACAAGGGGTCTTTTGTAGTAGCCACACTTGCTGGCAGTTACCCTTGTGCCCACTCTGTGTGAAAAGCGACTTGAGCGTGTAAGTGAAGAAATGATCTTCCAGCCAGCCCCACCCTCGAGGGCAGAGGCCCATAGCTGTCTGTGGTACCCATGTGACTAAGAAATGTATCTTACAAGTTGGGGCAAATCTCAGGAAACTGGTTCTGCACACAAAGCAAACATGTCAATCCGGAGTTACCATTAAAAAGGCATCTGTGTGTGTGTGTGTGTGTACACATGCATGTAGATGGAAGCGTGCGCACATATGGATAAGTTTGCGTGTGTGTGTGTGTGTGTGTGTATATATATATATATATGATATTAGCAGCTCTCAGTGAAAGTGAATTCATGCCTCTCAGAGGTAAACACGTGGCAATGGGTGAAGACATTCTTATTCTCACAAATGAGGGATGCGGATGTCTGGTGGCTTTTGAGGGGGGAAAGTCAAAGGGGATGCAGAATGGGACACATACGCACGGCAGCCTACAACAGCCTAAGATCTACAAAGCCCAAAACATCAACAGCGTTGCAGCTGAGATGCCGGGACATGAGCAGAAGCCACAAGCAGCTGCTTCTGTGTGCCTTCCGACCGACCGTAGACCGTAGCGGCAAAGCTGTGTGTGTGAGTCAACTCTCCATCAAGAGACATCCAAGGTAACCAGCTTAAATGGAGAAAAAGTTTACCCTGGCCCCGCAGCTTTGGGTCTGTGGCAACAAGGCAGATTACGGTGGGATCACATGGCTGAAAAGGTCAATTTAGGTAATAGCAGTTTGGCATGGGGTCCTCATGTGTAAGTCTTCCGTAGGCATGTATTTGGACCCCTTTGGGTAATATTAAGGAAGGTGACTGTTGGGTCAGAGTGAGGATGTGTTCAGTCTTGTGAGAAACTGCCAGTTGTCTTCCAGAAACCTTTGGACCCTGGCCATTCTAGTAGGTATACCGTGGTAGCTCACTGCTTTAATCTTTGTTGCCTTAATGGCAGTTACTGCTACATCATACGTTAGATCACCCAGGACCAGTCCCTTAAAAACAAAAATGGACAAGTGTAATAGTGCCACTCTTTTCCTAGTGCACATTAACTGCATAACATAATGTGCCCCCACATTCACACAGTGTACTCTGTTCACATTCGACTCTGGACCAATCTCTACTGTAGACCAGTCACAAAATGTTCTGTGTGGGGACTGCAGTGACACCATGACACGGTGTCTAGATGACCACGAGGCAAACAGAACGGCCATCTCTGCGTGGCTGAGGGCCAACCCCTCAATGTCTTCACAGGGCGAATCCAGTCCCGAGAACGAAGGAGCCCTGCAGAAGTCTCCCAGGGGGGAGGAAGCATAAGATCCACACAGGCTGCCTGTTGTTTAATCCTCATGGAATTCTTTCAGGAGCCTCACATGGCATCCGGCTGCTCTATCAGTTCCATGTATGTCCTGGAAGGGTCACAGAGGGGGCTCCTGGACAGCTCAGACAGAACCAGCAGAGGGCCCCTTTCTGATCCTACGAGGGGACTGCCTCAAGCCCACATAAGCAATGACCCAGAGGACCCACTCATAGCCTCCGCCATATTTGAATTTTCATCAGGGTGATGGTCTATGAGCAGGAGGTGAGGTCTCATTTGCACTTTCACCCTTTCACAGCATGTTTAACTGGGCTCCTACCATGTGTCAGGCCCTGTCCTAAAGTGTTTGGGACGAAACATGGAACAAGGGTGATTCTTGCTTCCAAGGAGTTCACAGTGTATATAGCAAAGGCCTCAGGAGGTTCTGGGTCAAATGGTATGTATGGGCCCTGGGTAGGTGATAGATACTAAAAGAAGGGAGCCCCAAGTTTACCTAGGGTCAAGAAGGGCTTCCCAGAGGAGGTAACATAAACAAAGTCCTGAGTGAGAGCCAGGAGGTGAATATGAATACGGGCGAGGTGGGGGTGGGGTGCAGTTCTGGCAGAGTTTCCAGGAAGTACTCCACCTAACCAGGAGGCTGCTTGTCCCCTGGGGAAGCTGGAGTTTGTGACACAGAGCAGTCAGAGGGTAGCTGCGGGCAGCACTTGGCTCCCTGGGCTAGAACAGACCGCAGCCGGTAGCTTCTGGCCCAGGGTTCATAAGTTTTACCCAGCAGAGCGAGCTAGATGGAAACAAGTGCTGCTCACTTTGTAAAGTCAAGAAACAAAGCCTCCTCACTGCCATGTCCCAGCAGGTCCTCCCTGTCCACTCCAGACCTCACGCTGGAAAGTTCTCAGGACACACGCATGGCTTTCCCACCAATCAGCCCACACATCTTCTCCCCACTCCCAGAGCATGGGCCGGGGTGCTTCCAATGCCAGCAAAGCCAGTGCCTGGCTTGCTGAGTGACAGCTGGAGCTTTTTTTTCTAAAAAAGTGCAGTCACAGTGGCCAAAGGGCAGAGCAGGTAGACTCACAGCCAGGTGGATTCAGAGCTCTTTGGGGCAGTGGCATCTGTGCAATGAGAAAAATACACAGGGCTTTGTTGAGCTAAGCATCCTTCCTATCTCCATCCTCCATCCCCACAATGAGGAGGGCATGCCTGTTGTGGGGAGGCCTTGCATCAGGGGCTCCTGCTTCCCGCTCAGGGCTGCAGTCAGCCTGTGCGGATGTGCTGAGGAAGAGCAATGGTCCAGGGTCTTTGAGTCTCGGAACTCTGATTTTTCTTACACCCGTCCTCTCATGAATGAGTGACTACATGTTTAAGGCACGGTGTGGAGTCTGCCATTATTGCTACCACATTCGCTCTCCTTCCCTCATCTTCTCAACCCATCAGTGCTTCTAGAATTGTAATAGCTCCCCAGCCTCCCATCCTGGGCCAATCTGATAAGTAGTATGCCAGGTCATAGAGGTGGAGGCTGAAATTGCTGATGTGGTCCAGGCAAAACCACGGGGGCACCCACGGATGGATATCCAGCAGTGAGGTAGGGGGGTGGATGTACTCACTGTGAGGCCACTAACGGAGCCCTGCTCAGCTGTCATTGAGGAAAGACCAGCCATTGCCTTTCGGAATTTGAAGTGTTTCATCCACGGGCAAGAAGGGGGCCTAGTCTGTGTCTCCCAAATCTGACAACCCTCTAGAGTCTCACCACCACCACTACCGTCCCACCAGTACCCTGCCTCCTGGAGACAGACAGGTGCTATAAACCCCTTCTCTCCGAAGTAACTCTCACAGGTCACATTTTATTCATCTTCACCTTCACGATGTTTTTGACAAACAAGTGATGTGATAAGGGATTTCAGGAACAGGAAGGAGGAGAAAGCAGATGTCACTGGGAAATGGCAGGGCTGCTCCTGCCAGCACAGCACAACCTCCATGAAGGTCCTGTGGGGACAATCAGGGTGGTGGCTACAGCTCCAATGGCTCTGGAGAAAGGCACAAGGGGGGGCCTTCCACATAATAGGAGGGACTAAGTCATGTCCAAGTCCAAAAGTTGCTAGAACTGGCTATCAGAAGTTCTGTTTACTTCTGATAAACAGGCTGGGCGTGTGGTGGCTCTTGCCTTTGGAGGCTCTTGCCTCAGTACTTGGGAGGCAGAGGCGAGTGGATCTCTGTGAGTTTAAAGATAGCCTGGTCTACAGAGCAAGTTCAAGGCCAGCCAGGGCTATACAAAGAGACCCTGTCTCAAAAAAAAAAAAAAAAAAAAAAAAAATCCTCCTTATGTATTTTATCACCATCATCATTATTATCATCAAGTAATTTTTTATACTACATATTGAACCAAGGACCTCACACACGCTAGGCAAGTGCTGTATCATTGAGTTGTTTATTTTCAGCCTTCCAGGAAGGGACAGGAAGAAAGACAAAGGCCACAACCAAGTCTTTCTGAAGCCCTGTGCCTTCTAAATGTCCACCGAAACAACACAGAAATCCCAGACCATCTCCTCAGCTCTCTCTGAGCATCCTAAACAGCATACCCACGCCAGTACATGCCAGAGAATGCCCATGGAGCCGTCCACACTCCGAATCCTGGAAAGGCAACTCCAAGGACCAGTGCTATCCCGTTCTTGGATGACACAAGGTCACAGGTCTGTCCATTACTGTTGTGGAGGGAATAGGCTCAGCACAAAGGCAATATCTTCCCTCCCTTCCAGCCATGGCTCCTGATTCCTCTCCTGCCCCATCAGCAGCCAGCTGCGATTGTCACACGTTTACTTTGTCACTTTGGACTGACAGATCCTCAGGCCAGTGAATCTCCATGACCAGATGGCTACTTATATGTCTTCCCACAATAGCCCTGGAGGTGCTCAGCCATGACATGGAGATAGGAAAGGTAGAGGCAAGCCAGGTGTGGCAGTCACGGTGAGTCACTTACACTCTGGACCTCCCCTGGGCTTAGGATTTTCCAAAAATGTTCTGGAAACACTGTGTTACATCAGTGGAAAAGGATGGAGGAGGCCACCAGGAAAGTGGGCACTAGAGTTGACGTTGAGGGTTGAATGTAGGGACAGCTGAGAGGGTGGAAAAATCATACATGGTGGCTCAGGACACATAAAAAGACAGAAGGAACCCCGGGTCTCATGACTGTGCAGCTGTAATACTGGGGCATGGACAGGCAGCCCAACTGTGCCAGCAGGTCTACCCAGCTGGGAAGCAAATGCTAGGTTATAAGAAGCATCTCTGAATGTTAAACAAATGGAGGGGGGCATTAAAGCACCCCCCAGGGCTGGCGGATGGGGTCAGTTGCATACTTGCTATAGCTCAACTTAGCCATCCTCCATCTGCCATTTGTGATGCTGTGTCACAGCCCGTGGCCAGGGCCTCTCACCGACTACCTACTTAGGAGAGCCTTCTAGAAGGGCACAGCTAATGTGTTCAGCTAATGTGAACACTGTCTATTCTTCAAAATTGGGCCATAAAGGATACTTTTAATAAAATAGAAACATGCGGTTGATACCTTGTTTAGGTTAAAGAGGTTACAGTGTGCATGCACGCGCATGTATGAGTGTGGCATGTGTATGTGTGTGTGTGTGTGCATGTATTCTGAGTGTGATGAGTACTAATACAAGTGAATGTGCTGTGGAATTCAAGAGACAGAGGCCATGGGGCCTGGGGCTAAGCTTGTGGTAAGGAAAGTGAATCTTGTCATCCAAACTTCAGACAGGTTTAGAATCGTTAAACTCACTAGGTTCTCCCCTACCTTCTGGGACAGTTTTGCTTGGTCCCCATGCTTGCCTCTTTATTATCTTAACACAGCCTGCCACACCAGCTTACCTAACACACACACACACACACACACACACACACACACACACACACACACA
>NW_026585644.1:19728938-19730542 GCF_907164565.1 Psammomys obesus
CACACACACACACACACACACACACACACACACACACACACACACACTGTGTCCTTCCCTGTTATTTCCTACACTGTTGTCACCTTTCCTGCCTAATAATTTAGTCGTTTGTTCTGCTTGTTTCTGGTCTCTGCTTACCAACTGTGAGCTTCATGAGTTCTCCGTGAAGATGTCCACACCCTGAGTCTTAACCAGTCCCTGGCACACAGTAGGTACTCGGCAAAAAGATGTAGACTTTATTCTCGCCACCTTTAACATCTTACACCGATCTGCTTCTGGAGTGGCTAAGCTAAGCGGGGGAGGTGGTTCTGTGGTGCTTGCTGTCAAGCCTGACCCTCTGAGTTCCCTCCCGCAGGGAGAAAGGCGAGAACAGACTCCCGCAGGTTGTCCTCCGACCATGAGTGCCATGGTGCACATGTATGTACACACACACACACAAACAGAACAGGTAAACCAGCATATTTAACTTTTTTGTTCGTTTGGTTTTCGAGACAGGGTTTCTCTGTGCAGCCCTGGCTGCCCTGGACTCGCTTTGTAGACCAGGCTGGCCTCGAACTCACAGAGATCTGCCTGCCTTTGCCTCTTGAGAACTGCGACTACAGGTGTGAGCCCCCCCTGCCCAGCCGCATACTTGGCTATTAAAAGGAAAAGCACTAGCAACATGTTTAGATGGCAGGACTGCAGAGCTGCCTCCATGGTTAAAAACACACACTGCCGTAGCAGAGGACCCTCAGTCCGCTTTCTGGAACCCATGGTCTGTTGCCCACAGTTGCCTGTAACTCCAGCCCCAGAGAATCTGACACCTCTAACCTCTCTCAGGTGCACTGCACCTGTCCCCATACACAGATAGACATGCACACAGAATTAAAAATAACAATAAATATAAAAGGTAGATGCCTTTCTCTTCATCTCGAGCAGATGCATTCTCTTTAATATTAGACCTTGTTATTTCTATGCATTAAAAGGGATATATATATATGAGAGAGAGAGAGATTGGGACTAATTCCAGCCTGTAACTTGCTGTCCTCCTGCCTCGGCTGGCTTCATCATTGCTAGGATTACAGGCATGTGCCACTATACCCAGCTAAGAAAAGTGTTGTTGTTTTTTTTTTTAAATAAAGTTTTTTAAGATTCAATTTACAAAAACAAAAAAGAAAGAAAGAAAAGAAAAATGAAAGCAGAGAAAAAACAGGAGGAAACTTAATATGAATTATTTATATATATATATAATGCTATATAATTTTAAAAAGATTTAATTTACCTACCATTCTAGGCATACAATTCATTTAGTTTTGACAAACATACCCAACTCTGTAGCCACCCAATACAATTTTAGCAGGAGAATGGAATCTTTTAAATTTATGCTAATAAGTAGTTTAGCAACTATGAATATTTATTACCTCACCAATTACTCACCTGACTTATTTTATTAATTGCTGGTTTTCTAGCCGATTTTTTTTTTTTTCAAGATACAAAACAAGGAGCCAGCCCCTGTTTGGTGCCTCCCTGGGCAGGAGCTTTGTATAGAGTGACTGTGGCTTCCTGACCTTCTGACTCGTGTGTGTGTGTGTGTGTGTGTGTGTGTGTGTGTGTGTGTGTGTGTG
>NW_026585644.1:19730552-19753025 GCF_907164565.1 Psammomys obesus
TGTGTGTGTGTGTGTGTGTGTGTGTGTGTGTGTGTGTGTGTGTGTGTATGTATGTGGTGACCGTCTCCAGTCCTATGAAAAAAGTCTAGAAATTAGATAACTGTCCAAGGTCAGACAGCTGCTAGGAGGAAGATCTGGGGCTGACATCTAGGTCTGATTTCCACTTCCGTATTTTTATCTGTCCCAACAGCCACCCGGCCCCTCCCCGGCAAAAGCCATTGTACCGTTTGTATCCTTCCCTAACTGCTTTGCCTTGAGTCTCTCAAAGGGCATGAGATGGGTGTGAGGGTTGGGTCCATGCCCTGTGCCTTCCTCACACAGACAACTGCCACTTCTCAGCTCTGGTGTCTGAGCAAAGGCCCCTCAGACCCACCCCAGACTGGAGAGAGTATGGCTAACACCTCTTGTCTACTGAATTCTCTGGAGGGCTACAATGCTACCAGAAAGAAAGGCAGGCTTTCAGCAGAAGATAAGGAAGCTGTCACAGGTCTCCAGGAATAAGCACCCACACTAGAGACCTCGGACAGGACACACACCTCAGTTCCTGCTGGGACAATGAAGACCCACCTCCTGTCCTCTCCCCTCCCTTCTCCTCCTGCTCGATTTTCTAGTATTCTTTCTTTATCATTAACAGCTCATTGGGAGGGAGGGCTCAGCACCGCTCCAGCCCCAGAGCTCTGGCAGACCTTCCACAGCCTGTGGAACCATTCACTGTATGAACAGCTGCTCATTTCCCTCTCCACACATCACCCCACACCCAGGAGCATCTCTGTACCCGCTCTGTGTGATGAAGTCCCAGACATTGACACTTCACAGAACTTCAACTCTACTGTGTGTGTCTATGCAGATTACAGACCAGTAACAACCAATAATCAAGAAGATTCCAGATTTTTTTTTCTTTTTCTTTTTTTTTTTTTTTTTGAGGTGGAGGCTACCAGGAAGAAGATGGTTGGGCACAGACTCCGTGACATCAGGTCCAGAAGGTCCAGATGTCTGCCCAAATCCTCTTGCTCAGTCAGCTGTGTCATCTTATCCTGGAGAAAAACAGTATCTCCCATAATCCTCAGACTTTTCCAGAAAGCTGACTGACTACACGTGGCATCTTCAGAGACAAGCCAATACCGTGAGGAAAGCAAGCAGTCACACCAAAGGGTGGGGCAAATGAGTGGCTGGGTCAGGAGGTGGCCCGCAGTGACTTCTTTGTCCTATATTTTTGCCAACTTTCTGATCTGCTTTACATAATTCTTCTAATTAAAGTAAGTGTTTTGTGCAGCCCATTTGTCCCCAGGGCTCTGGCATTCTGCCCCACTGACCTGAGGACTCAGCTTGACTCAGTGGGGAGGATTTGGAACACTCTTCAGGAAGGAGCCTGGTAGCATTTGGAGCCCGGCAGGGCATCGGAAGACAAGTGGTTGCCCTGGGGAACTGGGCAGGCCCAGCCAGGTTGCTTTGAGCTTCTGGAAGTAAGTGGGGACTAAGGACTTGGCTACATTTTAGATTTTCCTAGAGCCCATGTAGGAAAACAGACTTTGTTCTGGAAGTAGTGGCACACATCAACACTCTTGACTGGTTAGGCTGAGGCTGGAAGACATCAGAGTTAAAGCCAGCTTTGGCTTTGTAGCAAGATCCTGTCTCAAGACATTAAAACAAGTAACACCAACCAGATCTTGCAGCCAAAATCCATCACCATGTCAACCCTGCAGTCACCCCAGGAAGGAAGTGGGTCTGGAGCCAAAGTGCTCAAGGACCCTGGGGTCCAAATATTGGGTTCAGGCTAAGAACTTTAGAGACAAGTTGGAAAGGCGTTTAGCATGGCCAGCAAAGGTTGACATGTATCTCTGGAGGTAGCATGGGTGGCCTTGGCCAGGGCCACTGAGGAGGCCTGTATTACAAAGCATAGGGACCATGGTGAGATGAAGTTGCTTCTTGAGGCTGGTGGTGGGAACCTCAGTGCCCCCAGGGGCCCAGAGAACAAAGGCTCCTGTGTTCTTGGCTTCATATACTGAAACATTAAAAACCCAGTCCTGGGGACTCGGGTGTCTGATGTCATCTTCACCAGGAGCCACTCAGTGCACAATCTCCAGTTTCTAGGAACATTTCTGTCACTCGTCACTTTCCATCACTTTAAATTTTAATTTTTCTATTATGGAGTCAGACGATAATGATGACAGCACAGCCAGCCCCTCCCCCCCACCTCATGCTTTATTCATGGAAAGGAGGCATAGGTGTCAGAAGCAGAGAACCTGCTGGAGTCTGAGTCTTGTGTCCTGCTTTCTTCAACATCACGCCTCAGTTTCCCCATTAGCTCCTCATCCCCATCCAGGGATCTGGCTCTACTCACTGCTACCTGGAATCAGTTCCCCACCCCACCCCATCCCCCTTCCAGACACCTACCAGCTCCTGATTATCCTATCCACTCTGGGACTTGCTGCCCTCACCTGTCACCAACTGTGTCACTTAGAGCCTCTAGGTGCTGCACCTGTTCTGACAGCAGGCCAGCTGGGGGAGCAGGCAGAGGCCTGTGGGAGGAGGCTCCTCAGCACTGGCTCGCTCCCTCTTAGAGTCATGAGTATGATAGAGCCAGGAAAGGGCAGAGAACAATGGCTGCTGGGTCATGGAGCTGTGACAAATGGCTTTGAATACACCTGTAGTTCAGTCCTTGGGTGGGGAACACAGATGCTCAGCAGTGGGGGGACGATGATGATATCCAGGCAGGACTGGGGAGGGGGACTGCCAGGTGCAGGGTTCCTGATTATGATGCGGCTCTTACTTCTGAGCTCTGCCTTGCTGACTGCTTGTCCCCCTGCACCATACCCACTTGCTCAGTCGTTCACCTCCTACCTGGGAGCCCCTGAGGGACCACGCTTCTCTCAGTACTGAACCCACTACCCTGGGTAAAATATCGAGACAAAGTAAGTACTGAGCGGCTGAAGGGAGGCATTCAGTGGGTGCTCAGCATGTGCTGGTGGGCCTGTTACACACTCTAACACATTGTCTTTCGTGGGTTTCTCTCTGGTGTCAGCTCCACACAGCCCACGCTAAGTCGATGGGTTTGCTTTCTCCCACCACTGGAAGACTGATCAGCGATAAAGCAAAACTAAAATTGGACTAGTTGGTGAGAGACTGCTATACCCTCGCTCTACGGCCAAGGGTGACAACAAGGAGTGACTATAGCCAAGGAAACACCCACAAGCATTCTTTCACCTTGAAAAAAAACAAGGAAAGGGAAGAGTAGGGATTGGCCTTCTACGAGAGAGGGGAAGGGGCAAGCAGCGTCTAGCCCCTGGAAGAGGCTAGTGGATGGACTTGTCGCCATCAGTCTCCTGAATGGTTATAACAGAACCCATAGCCAGACCAGCAGCAGAGAAACTCAGGCCCACGAGGTCCTGTGCCTGCCTTGTCTCCTCGACACTGCCATCCATGGGAGAGCCTCCAGGAGGATACACTTGCTCTGTTCTCACATCTGTTCCAGGGAGCCCTCAGGGGATGAGGCAGAAGGCCTCCCAGAAGCATGCTCATGGGATTCAACAAAAGGCCCAGGGAAGGCTGCCCAGGTTAAAGCTTGCAGTGTTGCCCAGGGAGAAGTAGACGGAAGTCCTGTACCCAACCCACTGACCCTTTAAAGCAGTAAGACTTAGCTCCATGGGACCTCCAGGCGGGGCCCTCGGGTGAGGCCAGACCTTAAAGTTATCCGCCTTGACATGGGGCTATGCAGCTCAGAAAGTCTCCCTCCTAAGTGAGCTGCTACCCAGGTGGACCTGACTTCCTAAGACAGTGAACCACAAGGTGACAGGGTAAATGACTTGGTGAAGAAAAAAAAAAAGCATTGTAAACTGGGCCAAGGTTGTAAGACAGATGTGGTCTCCAGCTGGGCTATCCACATGGTTCAAGGGCTACGTGCGGTCACTTCTAAGACACTGACCCATCTGGACCAGCTTCCCTCCAAGTGAAGAGCCAGGCAGACTTACATGAGCCTCCCACCACACCCCGGCCCAAGCCAGGACCCCACGGCCTTCTGCTAAGCATGTTATTCACTAGGCCCATCCCACACCTATGGCTTTGCCTCTGTCATTCACTTCCCTGCCCGTACACTGACGTCTTGAAGTCACCCACACTCCAGCACTCACCTGGGCTCTACAGCCTGCAATGCAAGGTCTACCTTAGAGACACAGCAAAGTCACAGCCCAGTGACAGATCCCGTTCTGGGTCACCTAAGATAGACCACTTCCCTTTATAGATGAGGAAACTGAGGCAGGAGATGAAGGCCAGCTGGCTGTCACAGAGTTGGAACCTGAGCACAAGTTGTCCCTAACATTATTGTTCCCTGGTGGTAAGGCACCATACAACTCAGAAAAAGCATGCTGGGAGTTTTCAACAGTGCTGGGCTCCGGTGAGCCCCTGTCATGGGCCCTGTCAGGTTCTTCAGTCTTGCAAGAGGTCATGGCTAGTGCTCATCTCAATGTCTAGAGCCTGTCCTGAGTAACCAGATTTCATAGAGCATCTCTGACCAAAAACTAGCTCACAGGTGCCATTTGGTCCTGAGGTACCAAGCCCCGGGGTTGGCGATCGTGAGACAAGTGGAAGTTGGCCTACCCCTGCCTCTCTCTGCTGCTTGGCTCCTCTTCTGATGAACTCTGAGGAATCAGAAGCCTTCCTTACAGCTGGGGACAAAGTCGCTAAATACCCCACGTCAAGACAGCCTAGAATCCCCAAACCTCCCTCAGTCACATTCCACGCCTGCACCCTTAGGCACCTGCAGCTGACACGTTGCCTCCCTGTCTCCATTTCCACCGTGAAGATGCCCTGCCTACTCCAGAAAGGATGGGAAACTGATTAGAAGAAGCTGCAATCAGAGGTGTGAGGCGACCAGGAAGGTAGTTCCTTGGGACTTAAAGGAAGAGGCCATTGAGGGATCCACATAGAAAAGGGGGCCAGGGAAGAGAGGTTGCTAAGCAGCTCCCAGGACTCTACAAAAGGCGGCGTGGGCAGAGTGCCAGCACCGCATTTGAGTCTCACCACTCCAGAGGCCTAACCCAGTCCTTTCTAGAAGATAAGTGGCCCAGGTAGGCGCCTGCACAGGAGAGTTGTTTTTTCCAGGACGCCAAGAAGTACATTTGGAGGACACACCGGGGGTGGCCTAATGAGGCCAGGGCCTTCCTTTCTCTTTGAATAAGTAGTTCTTGCCTGGTTGAGCCTGTGCCTCCTTATAGCTCATTTCAGCATTCCCCGGTGGTACTAAATACAACCTATTAATTATTATTTGATTAACAGGCAAACGGTGACAGTTTTCAAGGGACAACGTTAGTTCTGTCCACTGTGTTCAGGCTACCATCAGGCCCTGCCAGAGCTCAGCCTGGGTGCTGAGGGCTCTAGGAAGAGAGGCACATTCTTCTGCTCCTCATGAACTTGCTCTTGACCCAGGGCAAGCGGCTCTCAAATGGGTGCCAGCTTTGAAGCAACCAGGAAGCCGGTGCCTCAACTCAGCATCACCAACTATCTATGGTTCCATCTCATGCTGGCTACAAGTTCCAAAGGGAGACATTGCTATAGGGCACAGAAGTGCCTCAAGGTACCTCCATATATTCTGTAGACAACTTGAGGCCAAGGAAAATCAGAGAGTTCCTCAACGGCTGTTGAGCCCTGACAGATAGGAACCCCGAGACCAACAACCCATAGAGGACTTACCACAGAAATCAGGCCACAGATACCCCAGATACCCTGACTTACCATGGCAGACCTAAATGGCCCACTTTATCCTGGCCCCACAGAGTAGGAGGAATGTGCCTCTGGCTGCTGCAGCCGCCACCAAAACAGCATTTTTCACCTGCATGGGTCTAGCAGTGTGACATGCACTAGTCAGGTACTATTGTGCCTGTCAGGATGCGGTGTCAGTCTGGGTCCAGCCTGGCGCAGCAGAGTCCAGGGGCTTTCCCAGACCAGGGACAAGCCACCAGCTGCTGCCAGCTTGAGAGATGTGCTTTTGGGAGGACTGCGTAATTACGGCCTTCCCCTGCTGTCTCCCTGTCCTCACTCAGTTTAGCTGTTGGCTGGGAAAGCAAAGCTGGTTGCGGGGATGACTTCCAACAGATATAATCAAATAATCTATTCCTGGATTCCGCAAGTCCTGAAATGTCGGTAATTCAATTCCTGAAATGTCATTTCAAAGCTGCGGGTGCAGGGAGCCCAGCAGCTTAGTAAACATGCTTCTGGGGGGGGGGGGGGCGTGCACACACTGACCTTCAGCCCCAGCCTGTGCTACGCAGCAGGACACTATGAATGGATGGTCAAGGCCACAAGAACCAAAGAACCCTTGGCACAGGATGGAGACTTCAAGGAGGGTGACTAAATATTGGCCACAGCTCAGGAGGTGTGTCAATAGAGAGTGGGAGCCAACTTCCCTAAGTTCCAGGAAAGAAAGCTGGTATGTGTGGAGGGTCGAGGGCTCCTGAGAGGGGCACACATAAGTGTCAAAGCTCAGCTCATTGGTTGGTTGCTTTACAATGACAACTGTCACTGCTTTCAGCAGCCCTTCCCCTTCCCCACGGGGTTCCCTGTGAGATCAGTTCGAAGGTTTTCAGTGGGAACTGGTGAGGGTGTTGTGGGGCTCAAGGACTTGTCTAGAACTCATGAGATTTTTGGCCAGAAGGTCTAACATCTCCATCTAAATATGCATGTGAGCTTGTTGTGGTTATTAATATTTTACCCTTCAGGTTCCTTTTGGATATTTATGAGTTTTTTCCCCCCACAATAGGAATATTTAAATGTTAGTTTTAAAATGCTAATAAAATGCCTTTCCCAGAACCCCACACCAGCTGCTCACATCCTATAATTCCATATCTAACTGTCAGGAGGTCAGTGAGCTCACACAGCTACCCTCAGATGACAGCATACCACAGAAGCAATTAGAACTCTCCTTCAGAAATGCTTCCGTACTGTGCCTCAGGGGCACCATTCAGTCCTTCCCTTGGGTTCCTCTGCCAGGTCATCCTTACCATGTCAATTACTGTGTGGCTCCCATACTCCTCTTAGCACCATCAAACATCTTCCCACATTTGCGGGATCCAGCATCATCCCAGCAGCCGCTTGCTCCCACCCCAAGATACCTCTTGGTCCATGTAGATAAAGTCAGGCTGCCTTGACTTTGATCAAGTATCCCGATCATGGGTATATTTTTTCCCCTTTGAGCTGGAGGCTCTGCTTTAAGACATAGATGAGAGAGAAAAAAAAATCACATCAAGCTAGGTCTGGTGAAGGAGCAAGAAGTCAGGAATCATGTGGTACAGGGAGCCTGGGGCCATGGGAGCTCAGGGCTGTGGGGGCATGGGGACATGATGTCTAAGGCTTTTAGAACCTAGAGATGTGGACACCCGGGGTCAAGATGCCCAGGACATAAGGTGCAGGACATCCACGGTGCTAGACATGAGTGCTGTTGGTACCTGGGGTGGAGGATACCTGGAGCTTTCAGGACATGGAACTGTGGGAGTCTAGGGCTGTGGGTACCATGGGTAGATATGCAGATGCTAGGTGCTGTGGGGACACATGGTCCCAGGTGCTCAGGACTGTGGGATTCTGGGCTGTGAGCACCAGGGAGCAGGATGCCATGGGCACTTTGGACATGAGGTTCAAGATATCTGGGGCCTGGGACAACTGGGATGTTGAGGCAAGGGGCTGTGGGAGCCCAGAGCTGTCTGCACCCTGGATACAGGGTGCCTGGGACTATGGATGCCCAGGGCTGCTGGGATATAGGGTGCCTAGAACTATGAGATCCTGGAGCTGTAGATTCCCAGGACGCAGGATGGCTATGGCTGTCACAGCACAGGGTGCAGGTGCTCAGGGCTGTTAGAGCATGGGGTGCAGAGCACCTGAAGTTGTTTCTGCCGTTTTGAGAGGGAAGAGTTTGCTGCTGAGGCAGGAAGGGGCAGAGACAGTGGGCCGTGGAGAGAAACAGATCACAAAAGGCCAGGCATGGTAAGATCAGGCATAGGACATGTCAGACGGGCCACTGAGGATGGCTATTGTTAAGAACCAGATCTTAGAGCTAATTGTGAGGCTCTTTCTAGACCCAGGCAATGAGTGCCCCTGTCACATGATGTCTATCCTGGTCTACATGCAAGTCTAGCCTAAGCTTGATGACATGCCTCACAGGACACGGCAGAACATGTCCAGCTGGGGAAGACACACATAAAGCCAGTGAGAGGAAGTGAATTCAGGATGCTGAGACCCTGACCTGGCAGGTGCAGCAACTGTGCACCCCGTATGAACCATCTTCTTGAGCCTCACTTGTGAACAGAACACTGACAGACCCAACCCCTTCAGCAGCTCAGGTTGGTAAGTCCAAGTGAGGATGGCAGGTTAGCTACTGTTAGAACCTAGGCTTGTCAGCAGCTAAGAGCAGAAGGCAAGCACTGTGGCTGCAGCAAGACAACCGTCGCCACCAGAAAGCAAAGGGGCCTCCAGAAAGAGCCCATGGGAAGACTTACCTATCCTTACAAGGCCTTCACCTGGTTCCATCCCAGTCTTCCATGCAGGCTCTGCTGCCTGTTTCACAGCAGAGTTTTACACTCCTGCCCCAGCTCCAACTCTGCCAGCCCTATCACTACAAGCCCATCCCACCCCAGAACTTACTGAGATGACCAGGAGCCCCGCCATCTGAGGACCCCCATACCAGTTCAGGGGCCAGAGGACCCAGACTCCTGGAGACCTCACTGTGTAGACAAGCTGGCTGACAGTCCCAGAACTAAGCATGGCCCAGGAGGCATATGGAAGGTTAGAGCACAAATAAATCCCTGGGTCTTTTTCAAGTTGTGTTCAGAGGAATCAGAACATCCGGTGCGTGTCTGGTGGCACTTGGGTGACATCACAGAGACGATGAAGAACTGGTTCTGAAGGCCGTAATGTGTGGTGGGGGCTTGGTCCCTCTCAGAGGACAAAAGGATGTCAGTGGAAGAGGAGATGCTTGGGTGAGGCGGCATCAGGGGGAAGACTTCTCACTGTGGAAAGGAGTCTCACCAGTTATCAATCTTGCCTGGCATTTCCCCAGAACTTACCCATCAGCCTCCTGAATGAGCCCACAGACCTCCAGCCTCTGTCTCTGGACCATGGCACTCTAGCAACTGGGTCACACCATACCCTTCCTTCCCTGGCATCCCAGAAACACCCAGGAGGGCAGGAGGGTGTTTTCCCAATCCCTGTGTACAGCACCAGGAGCCACTCTGTCATCATCAGAAAGGCACCTTGGCTGGAGGCAAGCCTGTGAGCCCCAACCCAGCTCCTGCACTTGCTGGGATGCACCCCAAGCAGGATACTGGGCTCTGTGCCCTCCTCCTCTTAGATGCTGGAAATCTGTGCCCAGGAAGGGTGGGAAGATCCATCTCTGAGCTGCCTTGAAGCTCTAACGCAATCTCCTCTTCCCCAAACCCACCAGCCTTCTAGAGGGCCCGCCCCATGGCCCTGGCCTGGCATCTTCCCAGCAAACTCTCCCACATCCTGGCACCCTGAGTCACCCTGCCCTGCCCATTAGTTCACAAGCCCAGTATAGACACCACTCACAGAGTACACATAGGGAGCCAGCCTTGAGACAGTATATGTTCTTGTACACGCTAGGTGACCCCTACAGCCAGCAGACAGGAAAGGGGTGACACCCTGTTTAGGAGACAAGAGGATCAAGGTCCAGAGGCAGGCAACAACTCACTAGCCACAGCCTTGAGGGGCAGCATGGAGAGTGAACAAGCCCTTTGACCTTGCCAAGAGTGTCCAAGCTGTGGCTGACCTCGGAGCTGATCTGAGGTTCTTTCAAATGAAGATTCCCAGGGTTGGAGAGATGGCTCAGTGATCAAGAGTGGGGTACTGCTTTTCAAGAGAACCCAAGTTCAATTCCCAGTATCCGTGTCAGGGAGCTCACAACCGCGTGTAAGTCCAGTTTCAGGGGACCTGACCCTCTTCTGGCCTACAAGGGCATTGCACTCCCATATACAACCCCCCACCCCACATATATACATTATTTTAAAAAAATAATAAAACATTTGTTGTTTTTATCGTTTTTGAGACAGGGTTTCTTTGTGCAGCCCTGGCTTTTCCACAACTCCCTCTGTAGACCAGCCTGGCCTCTGGGATACTAGGATTAAAGTAGTGTGTCACCACGTCCAGCTAAAATAAAGTATTTTTAAGGTGAAGACTCTGGCTCTACCCAGGACACTTCATAGGTTTGTCTGGTAGGATGGACTTTGCAGCCAGCTCCCTAGCACCCTGCCTCCCCCCTACCCCCACCAAGCACTCTGCCTGCTCTGCGCCGGAAGCCATGTTTAGGGGGTGTAGGATGCAATGTGTTACGATAGTTCCTGGAAAGCCCATTCCAGAAGCTCTGAAGCGGTGCTAATGAAGTCCCAATGTCGTCAGGGCAGCTGAAGTAGGGGTGTCTACAGGATAACCCCAAGACTCCTGCCCATCCATCCATTCATCCATCCATCCATCTGCAGATCTCTTCAAGTCATAAACACTCTCTTGCCCTGATGTCACATAATGGCAAAGGAGCATGAAGGCTGAGGTCAGACCTCTGACACTCTCTCAGTATTACAGCTGGAAAAGTAAAATGCCTGATATACCAAAGCACACTTCAGAAACACTGTGTATTAGAATAAGGACTAACACACACACATACATGCACACACACACACACACACACACACACACACACACACACACACACGAGCTGTGTGACTCTGGGAAAATCAGCTCCCCTCTCTGGGCCTTAGATTTCCCCACCATGTTCATGATTCTGAAGCCCTTCCCTGCTCAGGAGTCCCCTAACTCATATTGTGTAATAGGGACCACCGTGTGCCCAAGCCAAGGCTCAAACCACCTCACCTGGTCAGAGGTTGAGGAGGCAGTGGTTTCTGAGTCTGGGCCAGGGAGAGGGCAGGAAGCCCCTCTATAAACAAAGCAAGGACAAAACCTGCTAAGCCCTAATGACAAGCACAGGGACTGATGATTCCTCTCAGGTTGAAGAGTGGCAGAAGGGCAGGGGGAACACGGAGAACACAGCCTCCCCCATCACGTCACCTTCCCATCGAATGAAAGCTGTAAGATTAAGGTTTCAGAGCCACAGTTACAATGGAAAGCTGTTGCCCTTCTCTCCTTCTCTTGTCCTTCACCCATCCTGTGTGTGTGTCCATAGAAAAGGACACTAAGAAACTTGAGGTGTGGCCTCTTAGGGAGGAGTCAGGACTCCAGCACTGAAGGCTCTGGTGGTGTTATCCCCCTGTCCCCAGATTTCTGGGCTGATGGCCTAAAACACTTGTCGTACACTTGCCATGGGTCCACCCCTCTGCTGTGATTCTAGCATGAACCCCAAGAACCATTCACTCAAGTTTGAAGGCAGGATGGATTCAGTCTGATGATGGAATATTCCAGACCCTTCTCTGGGGTTCCTCCCTTCCACTTATTTGAAGGCCATTAGGATCACAGATCGCATTCTAGGAAAAGGTCAGGAGTGTAGCTCAGTGGGTGGAGCTATCGTGGTTCCACCCCCAGCACCACATACACCAGGTGTGCTGACACAGGTCTGAACTCCCAGCACTCAAGACATAGAGGCGGGTGGGTGGATCAGAAGTTCAAGGCCATCCTTAGCCAGCCTGGGCTACATGACAGCCTGTCAAGAAAGCAAAACAAAACAAAAAAGTAGGAAAGGGAAGAAGGAATGGGTTTCACTCCTTGGTAGTTTTCTCACTAGGTAGTAAATACAAAGCAAAAGCCAGTCAATTTCCATATTAGACCTACCATCTCGACCAGCCCTTGTCCAGTCACCAACCTATGAGCTAGCTACCCCTTAAGGGCCTGTGGAGAGCCATGCACCACCCTGCTGTGCCAGTGTGCCAGGCCCTGGAGTAATCCCCCGGACACTGTCATCCTCGACGGTCCTGAGTAGTTGTCTAAGGGGGAGGCCACCAGCTGGCAGGATGGTTGGGTGCCAAAGAGGTGGGACCCACATTCACCCATGGTGTGCCAGCACAGTGCACTGCAGCACCTAGCAACAAAAAGCAAAGCCCAGCATCTTCAAGGTGTCTGCTGACCCCAGGCTGCTGGAGAGCAAGCCAAGGGCGGTAAAGAATGTCCATAGTTACACGGGGGGAAAAACAGAGAGAGGCCACAAGCTAGGCACCTAAAGACAGACACCTTCTTCAGGAGCAAAGCCAGAGCCTTTCACCATTTCAGTCTCTATGTTGGAACTGCCAGCCTGTTGGACCCACCAAGCCCTGCCAGTCATGCATTCAGAGAGTACTGGCGCTCCACCCACCTCCCCATGCCACCGACACACTGCTGTCCACCATGAGTCCACCACACGGTTACCAGGAAATCCCAAGGATAGACTGCTTCACTGTCAGTTCACCCCTGTCCTCCATTAAAAAGCAAGGCTGTCTCTGCACCCTCATGGGACTTGATCACCCTCTGCTCACCAAGGTGGAGCCAGTGGCATTCAGCAATGGCAGCAATGGTGGCTATGTTTTATGGCTAGAAACAGAACCAGCACACTCTGCTCATTTCTAGCATCTGCTCCTCCTACGGGAGAGAGCTCTCTTTCCTGGGGTCCTATACCACAACACATGCGAGGTGGGTACTCAGGATGGGTCAGGCATAAAATTGAAAGGAGCCTCCTTTCAGGTGAGGCTTTAGCACCTTTAAGACAGTCCGTCCAGAAGTGCAGGGGCCCAGGTCACAGCCAAGGTCCTGCATGGGTGAACAGCCTTCTCTGCCTCTCCAGCTCTCCCAGCTGTTCCTTCATAATCTCTTTCTCCTGCCAAGACACACCTTTTCCTGCACAGAGAAGGCTGCTGTTTCATAGGAAGACAGTCAGCGATGCTGGAAATGGGATTAGGGAGGGAGGGAGAACACTGTCTCTTGATTTTCCTTCTCTCAACAGAAGGTGGAGAAAACAAATGGGGGTAAAAAACATTGTTCTGCAAACACCTCGGAGAGAGTGGGGAGGAAACACAGTGGGGTGGGGAGGAAGCATCGCCATGCTTAAAAGAACGCTGGCTTCTTTCTGATCGATGCAGGGTGATCTAATAAAGATACGGAGGCTTCTCTGTTCTTTCCAGCTTGCTTTCAAAGACACGTCATCACAGACGTCTGAACCAGAGATGATTCTGACCGTGTTGGATCTCGGGGGTCCTCCCCCTTGGCATTCTCCCTGGAATGCTTAGTGGCATCTGCCAAGGCCTTCTGGACAGATGACACACAGGCCACAGGTCACATGGCTCCCAAGGCGGGGGAAAAAAGGTGCAAGATAAGGAAACATTGGGAAATACTCACATGAGGAAGAGCGAAATCGGGGGCTTGGGAACTTGGCCAGGTGGCTGTCACCTGCAAATGCTGGCCTAGTCTTGATCTCCCCTCCCATTCCACCCTGAATGCAAGGTCATTATTCCTGGACTGGGCAGCATAGCATCTTCTCTGTTGCCATGATTGGTTAACTGATTGATTGATTGATTGATTGATTGATTGATTGATTGAGACAGGTTTTTACATTGCCTCAAACAATCCTCCTGCCTCAGTCTCCTAAGTAGCTGGCGCTGTAGGCGTGCATCACTGTTTTAATTCTCCTTTTCAGATATGGCTTTAGGGGATGGTGGCCTGGGAGGGTGCAACGCTGCAGATGAGGTAGAATTTGCAGAGCTACGGTCTGGGAAATTGCAGGACATGAATGGGATTAGAGACAAGCAGATGGGCAGAGGCTGAGGAGGCCTGGACTCCACACAGGGAGTGTCTCTTGGAACCTGACCCTCAGTGGCTTTGTTCCACCAATGCTGAGGGGCCATCTTTCCAGTCAGGAAGCTCCAGACTGGTAGGATGGGGTAGGGAGACAGAGCGCCCTGATGAAACCAGGCAGCCCAGGGTGCAAATCCTGATCTCATACCTAGACGCATATTACCTACTCCTGGGCCCTGGGGCCCTTAGTAGTAAGTCAGGGAAGCTATCTATACCTCATGGAGGAGCTACAGGACAAGGAGACAGTGTGTGATACCCAACTGGCGCCCCGCTCACAGCAGTCTTCCTGGACATTTGCACTCTATTATCTTGGCCCACTTAAGCCTCCGTCAAGGTGTTCTTCTTGATGGTGCCTCATCAAGAAGATGGCTCAAAGAACCTCCCTGGTCCTTTGAGGACAAGGGCCTTCTCTGTGGTTTCTTTCCATACAAGGTTGGCTTCTTGGGGCCTCTAACACTTCCGTGCTGACCTCAGGATCCCCACACATGGGTCCTGTCTCCTCTTTTGGGTAGATGTGAGGTTTAGTAGCTCAGGAGCTATGTGCCCTTAGACAAGCTGTTTAACCTTCCTGGGCATCAGTTTATGTATAAAACAGGAAAGATGCACCTGTCTCACAGGGTTGTTGCTGGAGTCTAAAGAACGAGTGAGTGAGTGAGTGAGTGAGTGAGTGAGTGAGTGAGTGAGTGAGTGAAGAGTCTTACAGACAATGAGCATTTCCCACCCAGGATAATGCTTTCCTACCTGATGACTACTTAGCTTTGAGCCCACTGTGACATTTATGGCACACTTAGGCCACACCCATGTGGCATGGGAGCAATGTATACTTCTTCCACAGAGGAAGGCCAGGGAGGAGGGAAGGAGTCAGGATGTTGATGAGCTCTGCCTCAGAGCAAAACCTAGGCTCCGCATCTCCCAGCACTGAAGCTGGCAGAACCTCAGGCTACCTGAGTATTTTAGTCCTGGATGGCCCTCGGAGGGCTCTGTGCCTAAGCAAATGCACCGCATGCCTGCAATCTCACAGGCCCATGCAGTCCCCGATAGAACAGTAGGGGCTAGTGGCAGGGGAAGAATTAAAAACAAAACAAACAAACAAAAAAACCCAGACACTCAGATTCTTTACCCAGGTGTCCAGACCAAAACTGCATCTCAAGGGCAGAGAGAGGTCCAATACCCACTGCTGAAGTGGGGAGCTGCTGCTGCCCCCACAGCTGGGCCTGTTGCTCCTCCTTCCCCTCTTCCTTCCCATCTCCTCTTCCTTTCCCCCTCCTGCAGCTCCTCCTCTCCCTCCTTCTTCAGTGCCTCTCCCACACCGCCTCCATGCATATCTGTCCCTGGCTCACTCTCCCACACACTTGGAGAGCGGAGAAGCGGGGTAGAACAGGCCCTGATCTATGGCCTCACAGTCCAGTCCTGCCCAGAATATCTGCAGAGCAGTTCCCTCACCAGCTACAAGAGAATATATTTTGCCCAAAGGCCCACAAATCAATGCCATCCCACTCTCTGTGCTGTCTAGAGGTAAATGAGTGTGTCATTACTCATGTCTCCAGGGAAGAACACACACTCTCCAAGAGGGACCCAGTGCCATCGCTGTAACACTTCATCCAGGGGCTCCCATCCCCAAAGAGCAAGAAAAAGAAAAACTATTTTCCAAAAAATTCCTGAGGGTTCCTTGTGGGGCCCAAAGATTCCTCAGTGAAGCTAGCCTTCTGAGTTTGTCCCAAACCCTGTAACTCAATTTAGTTATGTTTCTTTTTCTTTAATTGTGTTTTGGCTTTCACTCAAACTCTAGAAAATTGTTGAGGAGCAGGGCAGGGATTGGGGCGGGCAGCCTCACCTGGCAAGCCCGGAGACCATTCTTGCTCTATTTAGGAAACATGGCCATCTCTGTGGAGTCTAGTGCAAGCCAGCCACTCAGTCTCAGAGAGTCCTTGGCATCGGGAGTGAGTGAAAGAAGACTTGTGCCCAGCATAACTCTCGGGAACACTGTGGGCTCTCTGGGCACGAAGCGAGCAGGACAAAAAAATCCTTCCCACTTGAGAGATGAGGAAATGGGTGAAGGCAGAGGTGGCCCTTCTAAAGTGCCTTAGGACAGCATGTCATCAGTGTTGCCTCTGCGGTAGGAGCTGGGATGAAGGGCTAGCCTCATCTTAACCTGGCCAACCAATGCTCAACCCGCTTAAACAACGTTTGCTTTCTCACTGACCAGTGCAAATCAGAAAAATCACTCAAGGATCCAACCCAGTCCAATGGTTTTGTTAGTGCCATGTGTAAGGCACAGAACTCACTATTAAAGAGCACCCTAGGTATCAAGAAGGGCAGCAGATTATTTTTGTTTTGCTCTCATGTACAAAGGCTACAATGATTGACATCCGGACAGAGGACCAGGGCAGCAGTGAGATCCCAGAGGCCTCCCTGCTGGGGAACCACCAGGCTCTGAGCTCCTACCCTTCAGCTCCTACCCTGGGCTGTTTGCTGGGGATCCCCTGCCCACCTCATGCTCAGACACCAACGGATGAACTTCTGAGATGGCTGTGGCTGTGGAGGAAGTGGTGCCTGGATCTCCCCCCGGCTTGCTTAGCCTCTGCGGTGTGACAGCTAATAGGGATGAAGTCACCTGGTTCCAGCACAATTAGTTCAGCTCTAGACACAAGTGCCACTGAAAATCAGCCTGAGAGGGAAGCTAAGGGGATGTAAGACTGTGGTTCAAAAATTGTAGTGATATGTGCGTGGGGAAGACGAGGCACAGAGTTCCTTCTGGGAGGGAAGAAAGGAAGATCCCTGACAGGCTGAGGGAAGGACACTGAGAGAAAGCTCTTCCTATTGAAACGTGAGCTGGAGAAGGGGAACACAGGAGGAAGAAGAGCTCTCATGTTAGGTCCTTGGGAGTTTGAAAATGATAGCCTGTGTCAGTCAAGACGCATGGTCAATCTGAGTTTGGAACTGCCGAGGAGACAAGCATCTGGGTGTGTCTACGAGGGGACTTCCAGAGAGGAGTAACTGAAGAGGGAAGGTCCACTCTGAACAGGAGCTGCTCCATCCCCTCGTCTAGGCCAGAGGTTCTCACCCTCCCTAAAGCTGCCACCCTTTAATATAAATCCCCACGTTGGGATGACACCCAAACATAAAGTAATTGGCGTTGACACTTCCTAACTGTAATTTTGCTGCTGTTATGAATTCTCATGTAAACATCTGTGTTTTCTGATGGTCTTAGGTGACCCCTGTGAAAAGGTCGCTCAACCCCCAGGCTGAGAGCAGATGATCTAGGCGGAGTCCCAGAGTGAATGAAGAGGTGAAAGCTGGCTGAGCAGCACCATTCACCTCTCTGTTCTCTGACTGTGGATGCAACACAATCAGTTCCCTGACATGCCCACTGCCATGCCTTCCCCACTGTGATGGGATTGGAGCCTCTCAAACTGTGAGACAAAATAAACCCTTCCTCTTTATTTATCTATTTTTTATTTTATTTTTTCGAGACAGGGTTTCTCTGTATAGCCTTATCTGTCCTGGATTCACTTTGTAGGCCAGGCTGGCCTTGAACTCACAGAGGTCTGCCTGCCTTTGCCTCCCTGAGTGCTGGCAGTGCTGGAATCACAGGCATGTGCCACCACTCCCAGCTTACCCTTTACTCTTTAACTTCCTTTTGTAAACATCTTGTCAGTGCAATTAAAAAAAAAAAAAAAAAGTACCCACAAAAGTCTATTGCCTGATGGTTTTTGTGAGGATTTTTTGTTTCTTCATTGTAAGAGCTCTCTTAACATTCCAGATACAAGTCTAGAATACATGTGCCTTGCCAGTTGGCTCTTCTCTTCTGTGATCACTTTTGAGCTTCTTGATAGTGTCCTTTGGAGCACAACTGTTCACTTGTGTTTTCTTCAGATGTTTCTTCTTTCTGAGTCCTATCTAAGACCCAGTTCAAGGTCAAGACTTCACTCATTTAAACTCCTAAGAGTGTTCTAGTTTTAGCTATTATATGTAGGTTTTTGGTATATTTTGAATTAATTCTTTGATATGGCATGAAATGGGAGTCCAACCTTATTCTTTTTTGACATAGACTTTGAAGTTCTGATGTCCCTGCCTCCACCCTCAAGGACTAGGATTACAGGGATATGCTACCAAGCCTGGTACAGGAAGGGCCGAGGTTCAAATCCAGGGCCTTGTGCATACTAGGCAAGCACTTTACCAACTAAGCCACATCCCAGGCTTTTTTTGTTTGTTTGTTTGTTTGTTTGTTTGTTTGTTTGTTTTAAAGATGGAGGTCAGACACTGTAGGCCATGCTGGCCTAGAACTCATGGCAATCCTGTCTCAGCCTCCTGAGTACCAGAGTTATAGACATGAGTCACCATGCCTGGCTTGTTATTACTTTTATAGTAGTGGAAAACCATGATAAAATGTCTTTTTAAAGATTTGCATTCCATTCTGACATAGTAATAATGGGAAGAAATTCCGAAACATCCATTGCTTTGGCCAGCTGCGTCATAGGAGCCAAAAGAATTCCTGGGCACAGTAACAGCAAAATACATAGGAAAGATGAAAGCGGAGCAACATTAGAGAGTGACCAGGCGTCCAGGGTGCGGCTGCTGTCATCAGGAGTTAATCAGTGATAAAACAGATTCCTTCATTTGCCTGAAATTTGGATAAGCCCTTCATGTACCCCTGTGGCCCAGCTGCTGAGAACTTCACAGCAAGCTTTTAGCAAAGAAGCTGGGCTACTAGACCAAACAAGACATGAGCCACATCACACCACACACATCCGGATTTCCTGGGAGGTGGCCAAAATCCAGATCACTTTAAAAAGAAACCCAATGTTGCTGCTTAGAATGTACAAAATTGCTGGATACGAGTCTGCCTCGCTGGCTCTTAATCTTTAGCCTCCCTTTTCCCACCCCCAGCACATGCTAAGCTTATAGCATGAATCAAAGCATAAAGGAACACATACTTGTATAACTGATTGGGACATCCCTAAGCTGGGCTCTGAGGTGGTCCTGACACTGCCCTTCCATCCCAATCCTCATAACCACTTTTTTTTTCATGTTTGAAGCAGACCGCTACCCTGAACCCTGTGTGAATCAACCGAGACACAGAGGGACGAACCTAGGGACTAGATATTAAACTGATATGCCTATGTCCTGTGCCAGGTGCCTAGTGGAGTCACACAGAGGAGGCCTGGGTGATTTCCAGACACCCTCCCCCACCCCACCCCAAGTGCAGAATAAGAAGCCAGATGATGTGAAGGAGATGGCAGCAGAGATACATTTTACCTGGAAAGAGAGTGGCCTGCAGAAGGTTCCAGAGAGTCTGGGGGAGCCTGAAAGAAGAGCAGGTATTCACCTGGATAACAACCCTCACTCCTTCAAATCGGGTCCTGGAAAGCCCAAACAGGAGGCACTTCAGAAGAAGGATCGGTAGGTCAGTGGACATAGAGTTTTTTTTTATTTTTGGTTGTGAATCTAGCCTTTAATTGCTGAGCCATCTCTCCAGCCCTGGCATAGAGTTTTAAAATCATTATTTCCTCCTCCCTGCCACTGATTCCACCACACTTTGCTCCAAGTGTGGGACCCAAGCTTGGGGACTAGTATCATGGGGACCACTGTGAAGCGAAGGGAGGGATATTTCACTCATGAAATCCTTGTGACTCAACCAGCTTTGGGAGAGAGGGGGAGAAGTCTTCCCCATCTGCCACCACCAGGGGATTCCTACAGAAGTAGGCCCCACACAGCAGTGTGACAAGGCAAGGAGCAGATAATAAAGTCCCGAAGGACATTCATCCAGTGCCCAGACCCCGGAGCAGGTTCCTTCCTTTTCCCTACACTACACATGCGGGTGAACTCACCTGGGCAGCGCCTACTGGTGACAGAGCTCTAGACGGGCTCACGTGTTTGGGAGACTTCTGCGTGTTTACAGCTTACTGCTGCAGTGTTCTTGTGGGGAGAAAAACAGCTTGCAGCAGTCTGCAAGCCAGAGGTGGGTGGGGTGCAGAAAGGGAGAGAACACGTGCTTAAACTCTCCCATCTCTGAGAGGTCCTGAGGCCCACCAGGAGGAGGGAGAAGGGAGGGGAGGATGCTTGGCTGCCTGTAGAGCACGATGAGAGTTGCAATGGGAACAGAAAAGCAAAAGGGAAGAGGGGGAGAAGGGAAAGAGACCGCGTGTTGGTTTTATCCCATGTCATGGTGGAAAACCAGTCTGTGAGGTCCTGGGCATGCTATACTAACATTTACCAACACAAGGACACTCTACCGGCTCCAGTCTGAGGCTGTTAGCCTGGCTGGCCAGTTGCCCAATTGTACAGCCTGTTCACACCCTGACTGGCTCCTGATACGGGTCGCCTCCAGGCAGCTTGGAGGTTTGTTTTGCTTAAATGGTCAAGTGGACAGAACTGGCACCAGTTAGGGGTGGAGGTGGGAGTAGGCAGACATGTTCAAATTTGGAGACAAGGGACTGCCTCCCCAGGGATCCAGGGCCAGCCCTGAACAGGACTGAGGCCTTCAAAAAGCCTGGAGCAGGCTGGGTCTGACCCCTTCCACCACCTCCTGGGGTTAGAATTTCTCTTGCCATGTCCTCAAGGGCCTTCCGGCCTCATGTAAACTGCAGCTGGCCGTTCTGTCCTCATTACTGGTCACTGTCAGTACTCTTCTGGCCTACCCCCCTCCCCAAGAGGGTCAGAAACAGCCAGTTGGGTGTCATACCATTCCAACTCAGAGGCCTAAGGACCCCAAGGCATACAAGCCTTGGCTGTCTGTCATACAGGCCCAGACACACACTGTCACACACACACCATCAGATGTGCCCACAGACTCAAAGTTTCATTTATTTCCAAATTATCCCTCATGCTTTGGCTAAACACACCATCTGTGTACCCAGGCTACATAGAAAAGCCTCCAAAACACAGTAAAACATTCCCAGTGGCTGTTGCTTCAGAGTATGAGTGTATGTGTTTATGTGTGTGTGCACATATGAAAGAGAAAAGAGAAAGCATGCACACGCTTGCGCACACACATCGTGGAGGGTGAGAGGCCTCCTTACTCATTCGGTTATAAAAGATTTCTGAGCCACCAGATGGTACAATGGGGGCTGTGGATGCCTGGGTCCCTTTTCTCATTTCTTTGCATGGGGTTCCATTTCAGGACCTGAAAGAGTGACATCCAAGAAGCTATTCCACAATTCCACCAAGACAATAGCTGGGTGACTTCGGGAACTTGGCTTGCTTTTGCACCACTGAGCAGATGTGTGCCCTTTCTCACTTCCTGAATAAATAAGCCCTGAGCCAATCTCAAGGCACTTTGGGTTCCCTTGCTGTCAAATGGCCTGCCCAGGTGGAGCCCGAGATCCAGGCTCTGTTATATAATTAGTTCTGGCTCAGAGCTACCACCACCCTGACAGACAGCTTAGCTGCTCCTAAGATGGCTGTGCTAGAGTCAACATCAAAGACCATGTCCCCTGGTGCTGTGTGCAGGAGCAGGAGCCTGGGAGATCAAAGCTACAGGGTGGTGAGTTCTCAGTGGCTCAGCTGCCTGCTCTGAGCTTTCAATGGGGCAAGCCTCAGCCCTGGTCCTCGACCGCTTAACTGGTTGTACAGCAACAGGCTCTGAGCTCTGTGTAGGATTCTCCACAGAAGATACACCATGCTTCATGCAGATGCTCCTTGTAGGATGTATATAGGATATCACAAAGCCTCCTTATGAAGAACCAGCTCCCCATAAGCCCAGCAGTGCAGGTCTCCAAGAGGACCATAATAGTAGGGGTGGGGAGACCCTTGCACAGGAACTGTGGGCACTGTGGGCTGATGGGGAGCAAGGCCAACTACATGCTCAGCCCTGCCTACACGTGGACGCCTCTCCCTCCTGTTCCCCATCCCCTTCCTCAGCCCACCCCACCAGGGAGCAGCAGGAGGATTTTAGACATTACTGGATATCCATCTAAATGTCCCTTTGCAAGAACTGGGTTCACGTCCATCCTTCAACTTTAGTTCAGTACAGCTCCAGCCTGACCCTGTAAGGCCAGCATTGGACATATGCAACCCAGTGTCTATGGCCAAAGGCAGTGAAAGCTAGAAAACCCACTCTCCATCTTGGGGCAGGTAACGGTGCTTTCAGTTCTTCACAGGCCGGGCTGATTGACTACCAGCTTTGTCTTGACCCTGAAAGAAAGCATGGCAGGAAGACAGGCCTTTTTAGCCAAAGGGTAGGAGTAAAGGGGGTGAGTTACCTGAGTGTTGGGTTATAGGGCAGGGTTGGCCTCTGTGTGGAGCCAGGATGGGTGCTTTAGGG
Source organism: Psammomys obesus (assembly GCF_907164565.1). NCBI lineage: Eukaryota > Metazoa > Chordata > Mammalia > Rodentia > Muridae > Psammomys > Psammomys obesus. The sequence goes on from NW_026585644.1 coordinate 19,752,583, forward strand.
GAAAGGAGTGTCTCTGGCAGGGAAGGCACAAAAGGGAGGGAGGGGACAAATAAGATGGCAAGGGAGCAATGTTCCCCTTCTTTTAAAACTGTCGCCTTGGTAAGCTAGAGGGCCCTAGTTTGATTCCTGGCACGGCTATCACAACTGCCTGTAACTCCAGTTCTAGAGGACTCTGCCAGCTCTGGCCTCTGCAGGCACCTGCACACAAATGCACACAGACACACAGGAACATAATTAAAATAACAGAATAAACCTCAAAATTCACACTGAAACTCCAAATCTTCTTTTAGGAAAGAAAATGGCTCCCTCTTGCTCTTCTTCTCTCTCCCTCTCCAGTTCCTCCTCCCTTCTGTTACTCTCCCTCTTCCCCCTCTTCCTCCTTCTCCAGGTCTCCTCCTTTTCTTATCCCCTCCCCTCTGTTTTGTATCTCCTTTCCCTCCCTC
>NW_026585644.1:19753035-19771342 GCF_907164565.1 Psammomys obesus
ACCTTTCTCTCCTCCCTCCCCCTCCTCCAGCTTCTCCTTTTCTCCCTTCCCTTCTTCCTCCCTCTTGTCAGACACTGGTGCTTGCTTTGACTGAAAATGACTCCAGCCCTGATCACTACAGAAAGGCACTCCTGCCTAGGGGGTTCCCAGCCCTAGGGCTAACATTCTGAGGAGATCAGAGCCCTAGTTTCAAACTGACTTTAGTTAAAAGTCAGTTTTAAGTGTTCTCAAGTTGCAGAATCCAGCCCATAATACACTTGGGGCCCCTTGTCTTTGAAGTAGCGAGACTTCTACCATAGAGGGCAAAGCAGAGGTGAGCTGTGCCAGGCATGGGGGAAGCGCAGATTCAGAGGCCCGTGTGTGCAGATTTACCCTAAAGGAGGCCAGTTGTGAAACTTAACAGCCCAGCCCACACAGTTCCGTGGCTTCCTGAATTACCTGGGTCATAAGGAAGCCTGGCCCCAGCAAAGACGCCCAGGGATGTTCAGCAGCCACTACCGCAGTCATTTTGATCCTGGGACAGCAAAGCCCAGGCTGATGACACCAGCTTCGGTATGGCTGCCTCCATAGGAATATGTGGTCTCAGCGGTTGCCAGAGCGCAGAGGAGCCAGCACCAGGAAGAACAGTTCCTACACTCATGGCTACGTGGAGGGCAGATCTCACCACAGTGGCAGGGCACCACTTTCCACACTGAGCCTCAAGCCAGCCCTCAAAGTCGAGGCAGCCTATTCTAAAGTTCCCACTTCTGCACCATGGCCTGGCTCGAAGAGGTGGGTGGAGGAGACCTCGGAGAAGAGGTACAAATGCCAGTTCCAGGTCACAGCCTTGGATTTCAGCCTCAGAACAGAGAGACTTCTGCATGGCTGCAAGGACATCCCAGCCTAGGAACGGACTGTACCTCCCCTCACAGGGAGAGTTGGGGAGGAAGACAAAACAAAACCGAAGGAGAGATTGATGGGGCTCACAGAAAGGCACTCAAGGCATGCCTTGATCCAATCCCAACGCCCAGGCACCTTAGCACATGCTGTTCTTTGTGTCTGGGACACACTCAGCTGAGCCCCTCCCATGTTAGCAGTGATGTCCTGAGGCTTCCCCAGGAGGCTTCCCTCCATGCTTCAGGCTGGTGACTGTTTTGGGGCCTTGTCATCTAGGCATACCTTCTCCCACTGGCTGAGCAAAGAAGGCCAAGGACTAAGTCCTGTTTGGGCTGGCCAGTCTTGACTGACGGCAGGGCAGACCTGCCCAGACCATGCAGAGACTCCAACATGGGGCCCCGCCCCACCCAGCACTCCCTCAATCAATGCCAAGTTCTCGATGTCTCTCAGCAATGTACACATTGTCTCTAATCCCTTCCACCTGCAATGGATAGGGGTGGTTTACAATAAAGGACTCCTCAATTCCACTCTTGGGGCCTTTGGGAGCATGCAGGTGTTGGAAAGAATCTGTTTCAATGTACCAATCCTTCCCTCCCAAAGCTCCCAATCCCCATCATGGCCAAGTCTGTCTCTAGAGAATGCTGTGATATCCAGTGGCAAGTCTGTGCCATGACTTCTATTACTTCTATTCTGGGCCTGGAGGGTTGCTGGAGACACCGTCCAGGACAGCTGGTTTGAAGTAGGACTCCTGGAGAACCGACCTGTCCCTGGCGTATGATGCGGATCTTAGCTTGGTAGACCATGCCAGGAAACTTGGTCCAAATCCATTACACATCAATGCCAAATCTAGAATTTAGAACAGATGTTCTGGGACCGGCTAAAAAAGGGAGGGGGATGTTTTAACCCAGAGGAAAGGAGTTCAAGGCTCATGTGACATGGGTGGCATACTCTAATTTTTCCAGAGGCAGGCACAGGGAGACAGGGACCTGGCTCTTCAGCAAGGTACAGGCTCCTACTCAGCCCTGAGAGGTGAGCCAGAATCTGAAATGCCATCCCTAAGGAAGTTAGAGTGTGGGAGCGGAGCTCTGGACTGTGTTAGACCTGCTCTAGCCTCTCTGGACTGTGGCCCCCTTCCCCTGTAGCTCAGTCCCCTCCACACCTCATCCTCCTATACTCATGGAGTATCGCAGTGTTCCAGGGTATGCCAAGGCCTGCTGCCGGTGACCTCTGAGTTCACCCTCTACTATGTTAAAGGGCATTCTGAGTACTGGGACATTCCTCTAGAGTCCAGGAAACATTATGCCTAAGTCCGCATCACAGCTTCTAGTAAAGGGTCTACACTGTTCTGCCTTATCTTCCATGGCCAGAGTCCCAAGCAACACTGAGAACAATCAGCCAAAGAACACTTGTGCCCTCCTGTTCAAATGAGGACACCTGGCTCAGAGAGACAGAGAGAGTCTGCAAGGCCACTCAGCCAGTAAAGCACTCAAGTGAACCCTCAGTTCCATGACTGACTTCTTGAAGGCGCTTGGAGGGAGACAGGAGGGCAACATTCTACACTTCATTCCCAGATATGACGGATATAAAGTAGAGTGTGATGAGGAAGATAGTAGATGTTACTTTGGGAGAACATAATACAACACACACACACACACACACACACACACACACACACACACACACACACTGTCCTGGCTAGTTTTATGTCAACACAAGCTAGAATCATCTGAGATGAGGGAGCCACAATTAAGAAAGCACCTCCACAAGATCTAGGCAGTCCTGTAGGCTATTTTCTTAGTGATTGATGGGGCAGGGTCTAGCTCATTGTGCATGGTGCCATCCCTGGGCTGGTGGTCCTGGGTCCTATAAGAAAGCAGGCTGAGCAAGCCATGAGGAGCCAGCCAGTAAGCAGCACCCTTCATGTCTTCTGCATCCGCTCCTGCTTCCAGGATCCTGCCCTGTGTGAGTTCCTGCCCTGACTTCCTTCAGTGATGGACTGTGATGTGGAAGTGTAAGCCAAATAAATGCTTTCCTCCCCAACTTGCTGTAGGTCACTGTACTTCATCATAGCAATAGGAACCATAACACACACACACAAGTGAAACATATATATATATATACACACAAACGTAACACACACACACACACACACACACACACACACACACACACATATTCTTTCTTTTTAGAAGAGCATCATCCAAACATCTTAATCTGGGCTAAGAACACCCCACACCATGAATCAGAGAACAGCATCTGCAGGAGAAACCTGACAGGAGCCTCGGGACCTCAGATGCTCCAATAGCAGAAGGACCAACACTCAGTCACCCTGGGAGCCTTGGGAGCCCCAGGGACCACTCCACTGGGTCTGTTGCTAAGCTCCGCCATGCACAGAGTGAGCAAGCAGACTGAGTCCGCTGTGTGACCTGGCTTCCTCCAGGCCAGTGGTTCTCAACCCGAAGGTCGAACAACCCTTTCCCAGAGGTCGCCTAAGATTATTGGAAAGCACAGCTATTTACATTACGCTTTATAACAGTAGCAAAATGCGGATAGTCTCATAGCAGACGTGTGAGGCAAGCAGGAAAGATGGTACGCTAGGGACGAGAACTGCCAAGGTGATCCTACAGAGGAAAGCCCAGGCTACATTATTTCTGGCTCAGATCCTCTTCTGGCCCTGAAACCAGAGACTCGACCTTCCACAGGGTCCCAAAAGGGAACATGAATTAACTAGTTGGGGCCCAGGTCTGAGTAACATTTCAGCATTTGGGCAAAAACCATTTCAACTGGTCCACGTATGCGCACCCAGGACATCTCATATAACTGGGTGTCACTGACACCCCAGGGTCCTGCAGAACAACCATAACTACTTTTTTTTTTAAGTCACTCTTCATAAAAAACAACCCCTCTCTTCAGCTGTGTGGACTAACAGGATTTATCACACTCCCTGACTTTTGCTAAAAATAGTAAATCTGTTCCCCGCGCCCAATGATGGTCAGCAATAACTTAATACAGATTAAGCTGCTCAGCTGCAAGCCGCTGGTCCTCAAAGGGCAGACCCCAAGGTGCTGGAGGAACACAGCTAGGACCTTCCTGACGACCTGCCTGCACTTGGAGCTTTTTGGGAGACTCCATAATCATAGCTTCTTAGGCCAGGTGCAGGGTGGAGGTGGGGGGAGGGGTGTCAGAGCCTTGCTCTAATGCCAGCACGGGCTCATCCTCCGATGGGTGGAGATGTACTTCCAAGCTTCCCGGCAGGCTCAGTCCTCCCACTGCCAAGGCCTCTTCATGAGTTATCTTCCACATGTCATTTGGCTGCCTCCAGAGTAAGCGATCCCAGAGAGAATAAGAGGAGTTGGGGGCATACCTCAATAGAGAGGCCTTGCCCAGCCTGCATGAGGCTCCACCCCAGTGTTACAAAGAAATTAGAGAGACAGAGAGAAGATCCAGCATGGCAGCCCAGCCTTAGACCATAGTGTTGGTGATATCCCATTATCCTCTGCATTTCATTTTCTGGACTCAAACCATTAAGGTCAGGCCACACGAAGGGTGAGGACCACACAGGGACACAGACATAAGGATGCAAAGGGAGGCAGCCTCCTGCGCACATGAGAATCAGATGTTCATCACAGCGACAGAACCAACCCTACCGAATATGACAACGGGAGAAAGGGAAGCCATACCTGCAAAGCAGCATGTGCCGCCACCCCACCACCCCCAGAACCCTGGACCACAGGGTCAACATCGACAAGACGTAGAAACACCACGGAATGGCACTGTCCAGACAGAAGACAAACTGAAAGGGATGTTGGCTCACAAGTACATCTAACACACAGACACCATGTTTCAAAAGCCCACGTGGGTGTGATCCTCACTCCTCCCTGGGCACAAGGCTTGCTGAGGGAAAGAGGGAGTGAGGCAGGGCGTCGGCACTGCTGGACAGTGCTGGACTCTACAAAACATTCAGCCAGAGCAAGGCCAGGAGGAGGAGGAGGCGCTGGTTTCGGCTGAGGCACATGCACACGCTTGTACACATGTTCAGGTGTCCTCGGAGGCTGGGTGATAATTAAACCGCTTTACTCCTTTACAGCTGGGAGCAGCTTGAGGACACTGGTCTAAGTGCCCTGCTTCCACACAGTGGAACTCTTTAAGCGGACAGAAACAAATGGAGACGCCTCAACGTGCTAATAGGGTTGTATTGGGTACTGAGGACTTGCAAGAGCTGTATTTGTGTGTGCAGGTGTGTAAATGTGTGTACGGGTACACACTAAAGGGCACACGTGGAAGTCAGAGGACATCTTGTGGCAAGATGTCCATCTTTCTTCCTACCATGTGTATCCCAGGGACCAAGCTCAGGTTGTCATGCTCACAGGGAAGCACCTTTACCTGCTGAGCCATCCTGCTGGCCATGGAGAAGGAGGGTCCTATCTATCTATCTATCTATCTATCTATCTATCTATCTATCTATCTATCTACCGACTTTGCTTTTCTGTATTTTCTAGTATTACCAAAATGACACAAGATTTTTGTATAAAAATTGAATTAAATTTTTCTTCAAAAATCAAAACCAAGACTGGGCAGGGCGGTGGACTTTTTCAACCCCAAAACTAGGGAGGAGGAGGGAGTCAGGTCTCTGTGAGTTCAAGGCTAGCCTGCTCTACTTACATAGCAAGTTCCAGGACAGCCAGAGCTCTACCATAAGACACTGTGTTAAGATAGATAGATATATAAGATAGATAGATAGATAGATAGATGATAGATAGATAGATAGATAGATAGATAGATAGATAGATAGATAAAAAATCAAAACCAAGGAGAGCTGGGGGAGAGGTGAGGACGTAGGCCTTAAGCACAAGACACTGAGCACAAGAAGCTGGGTGTCATCCAGGTGACGACAGGAAGTTCCTGACCTGGATGTGTGGGCAGGTGTGAGAAGCCATGCCCAGTGCTGGCTCCCTTGACCTGCAACTTAGGCCAACTTTCCCTCCCTAGAAAGCTCTCAGTGACAGGGGTCAGAAAGACACTAAACCCTGTCTCTGAGCTCAGGTGCAAAGTTCCTATGATTGATTTTGGCCATCTGACTTATGGTCCAACCCTCTAGCATGATGATTTTCATCACAGAGGAATCAATTTTAAAATGAGAAAATTCTGTCTCATTCACAGAGAGCTGAAGGGAGACAAGGACGGAGGCCAAGAGCGGGGCAGGGCCTCTTGCAAAAGGGCTCAGGCATGACCTAGCCCAAACAGCGTGCCAGGAACCCCATGGCCCATGACCCCAACTCCCTCATAGCCCTGGCAGAGATGCCCTCCTTGGCCACACCAGGCTTCTCTGAGCCCTCATTGGCTAGGCCAAAACCTGCCACACTGTACCAACTCTGGCCTGATTAGCTTAGTAGCTAAGCTGATCTGGGAAACACTTCCCCAGTGATAACCAACCACCGACATGCAGTCAAGATCCTCATGTCTCACCCCCAGCTTTGGGTTCAAATCCTCAACCCCCGATGTTTTCCATCAGTCATGTTCCATCTAGGGATTGTCTTTCTCTCTCTTCCTCCCTCCTTTTTCCCCCTCTACCTGACTCTCCCAGCCCGCAACTTCCCTGTATTAGGAGTCATTCTCCCTACCCTCTCTCTGGTACAATGGAGATGACCCCTAGTCCAGTTATCTTAATTGAGGTGCTCACAATTATCAGACCATTTTTCCTTTAGACAAAAACCTGGTGTCTTAGGGTTTCTGTTGCTGTGAAGAAACTCCATGACTACGGCAACTCTTATGAAGGAGAGCTTTTATTTGGGGCTTTCTTCCAGTTTCGGAGGTTTAGTCCATTGTCATCACAGCAGGAAACACAGCAGGACAAAGGCAGACATAGTGTTGAAGAGGTAGCTGAGAGCTCTTCATCCAGATTGGCAGGTAGCAGGAAGAGACAGTGACACACTGGGCCCAGTTTCACCATCTGAAGTCTCAATGCCCACCCCCAGTGACATATTTCTTCCAACAAGGCCACATCTACTTCAACGAGGACACAGCTCCTAATAGTGCCACTCCCTATGAACCTATGGGGCCCATTTTCTTTGGAATCACCACACCTGGCTGAGGACTTAAAAGACCAGCCTCACCCTTAACCTCACCCCCTTTACATAGAAGCTTAGTGAAGAGAAATTGGAGGTTCAATTTCTTCAGGATCTTGCTGAGAAACACGAGGGGGAGGCATGGGGCCACAGGTAGAGAGAGGCTCCAGAGAAGGTAAGATACTTCTTGGGTAGACATAGGCTGAAGACACTTCTAATCTAGTGACATTTGAATGGAAGGAAGCAGTCCATTCCCGGAGCTAGGGGGAGGAGGGCAAGGGGAGAGACTGGGTAAGGAAAGCAGGCAGATATTGGAGGCTATGATCTCTGCTTCATCCTAGCTCAGTGTGACCTCAGTCGAGGTACTTCCCCTCTGGGAACCACTGTGTCATCTTCTTCTACAGAGGCAGGAAGGGTGGGGCTGGATAAGCAAGCCCAACATTAAGTCCTCAGAAGCTCAGCTCTGCTTCAGCATCTGTGGCTGAGACACCCTAGGCCTGTCCTTAGAGTAGGACACAGTCCCTTGCCATGACAAGTGCAGGACAAGTTAAGGCCCCCTGAAGTCTCTTCTGAATCCGGCCTGCACTGTTGGGGAAGCTCCTTGCACAGGGTCAAGCTCAGTCCCCTTCAGGCCTGTTGACAGGATACAGGCATCATTGGCTTCTTATTGGTGTCCTTCCCGGGACACCAGGGAACATGACAGCATCTTGCTCTCAGCATGTGTCACCTCCATGTAGCTTGAGAGTAGACCCATGTGTTACTTTTCCCCAAAGCCATGTTCATCCTCTCTTGGTGTGGTCCTTATCTACAATTTTGCAGGCGGTTGGGGCTGGGGGCAGGGAAGGGGGATGTCAATGACAGTGGCAGCCCAAGGCCTGGACAACACTTCTAAGCAGGAAGTGACTCCTGCCTGCCCCTCTACAGAATGTATGCTAGACATGTGGGGAGGGCAAAGCCAGGGACATCTCCTTGTCACAGGCCCTGGGCCCTCCCACATACCAGGTGCTTTGCTTGTTGATCATGGCTGTCAAGGTTGTCATAGACCCACAGCCACCCAAGCCTGATCTATGAATTCTTGGGCACATCTGAAGGTATGAAAGGATGGGTGCAGGTTTCAAGAACAATGGGTTAGAGATAGAAGGGCCGAGAGCTTGTCTTCCTTAGTGTTCTCCAAATTTAAGCCAAAGGTTTATTTGTTGTCTCTTTGTTCAGTGTTTTAAAGAGACAGGGGCTCAGGTTAGCCTTGAATTCTACATAACCAGGGATAACCTTGAACCTCGGATCATTGCGGCTCCACCTCTAAGTGCTGAGATGTGATGACAGACATGCACCACCACAATGGGGGTTATATGGCACTGTGGATTAAATGCAGGGCTTCATGCATGCCAGGCAAGCTTTCTACCAGATGAGTTACACCTCCAGCCTGGGTTAATGACTGTATAATTTAAACCTTCCCAGAACGTGAATAAAATACACTTTGCGCTTACGAGGGTTGACAGAGCCAATGAGCCCAGTCAAATGCTCTGGTCTTCTGCAGCCTCAGTAACCCCTCTTCAGAGCAGCTGAAAAATAGCAGCTACTTCGAATAAGTTCCTCACAAGCCTAAGCGGCAGTCTAGGGATGTGGAAAGCAGATCCAGCAGTGTGAAATGGCAGCAGGGTGTGTGTGTGTGTGTGTGTGTGTGTGTGTGTGTGTGTGTGTGTGAGAGAGACATGGGGCTACCCTACCCAGCCCTGCCAAAGACCAGCAGGGTCAGCTAGCTCAGCTAGGGGCTGAGAGTCAGTGTGATAACTGTGTCCATGGCCACATTTCCCGGTCCATAGAAGACTAGAAACAATTCCTCAGGAGGAGGAAGGGAGCTGAGGAATATGCCAGAGCTCCTAGAAGACAAATGAGCCACCCAGAACAGACAAGAGCACCCAGGCTGATAAACACATGGAAAGGGGCCTGCTTCCATCTCAGCCATACTAGGGCCTGGCTGCGACTGCCCTCACCCAAACCCTGCCACTGCCACAAATTGCATCTCCCACCCCCAAGAACCCCACTACCTTCTATCCTGCCAAGAAGGACTTCTCAGGGCCTCCAGGTTTACAGAGGTGACAAGGAACACTAAAGAAGAAATCCAGCCCTATGCTTGGAGGTGGCACCCCTTCCTCTGAAGGAAGGAGTGGGGCACTGGGTTAGAAGAGAAAAAGAGTCTCTAAGATCAGAGGGCAGACGCCAGGGTCCAGAGGCAGAGAGGCTGCATGGCCAGCTAACAGCAGGCAGCTGGGACTCCCGGGAAAGTGTCCAGGAGCCCAAGCCTAGCACAGGGATGCCAGCCAACCCCAAAGTGGTGACTGCACTTTGCAGATTGCAGGCAAGTCTTCAAAGAGCGTTCTGAGAACTGTGTGCCACACTCGGGCCATAGAACAGAGTGTTGGAGGCCATGGGAAGGAAGGGAACAATCGTTGTCCGGAAAGAATAAAATGAGCTGCGACAGCAAGGGGCAGGGAAGAGGGAAGTTTCCAGAAGCTGCTGAGGAGATGTTCCACAGGCTGTGGGCTAAGGCTCTACACTAAATGTGCAAACTGCTTAGCCACTTGCGGCCACTAGCTGGCCAAGCTAGGCATCGGCAGAGGACTTTGCATTTCCACATACAGAGATGGGGGGAGGGGAGGTCCTGTGCTTGGAGAACAGTGGCTCTTAGCAGGCAACAGGGGTGGGCAGGGAGCGAATTCCTAGAGAAAACAAGACTGGTATCCAAAGGAAACCCAAGAATAATTGCATTCCCTTCTTCATTCAGCTAATGCTGGCTGCTGCTTACTTAGGCAAACTATCACCTCCATATGTAATGGGGGCCAAACGGTGCTCCCCTAAGCCCACATGTCAAAGTCCCATACCTCAATATTACAGGATACACCTTAACACTTCTCTGTGCACCCCTCCACCATCTTGAATGAAAAATGCCAGGTAGGCAAATAACTCAAACCTGGTTATGATATTGAGGGGATCAGAGCCTGTAAAAACACAGAGAGACCTATAGAGAGATGATGAGGTGACGGTCCTCATGGTTACAGAGGCTGAGAGGTCCCACAACCTGCTATCTATAAGCTGGATCTCAGGGGAACCAGTTGGTGGTGATTCTAGGCCACGTTTAAAGGCTCCAGAACCAGGAGGCTGGTGACCAAAGAGGAGAGATGATGTCCACTCTCTCTCCTGGGTGATGATTAATCTTCATTGTCAGCTTGACTGAACTTAGAGTCACCATGGAGACCAGTTGCATACTCTGGGCATGTCTGTGAGGGTGTTTCCAGAGACAGGACAACCCACTGTGAACATGAGCATCCCACTGGCTAGAGTTCAGATCTGAACAGAGAGGAAGAAGTGAGCTGAACACCCACCCACCCTCACCCAGTCTCTCTCTCTCTCTCCTTCCTGACTGGACGCAATGTGACTAGGCCATTCAAAGTCCTGAATTCCCCACCATGGTGAATTGTACCCTCAAACTGTGAGCCTAAATAAAACTGTTTTGTAAGTTATTTTGTCATATCAATAGGAAAATAATCAATACATTTGGCTAGTGTGTCTACTCAGACCCTAAAGGCACTGTACAATACTGACCCACATTAGGGTATCTGGTATCTATTGATCCAAGTGCTAGCCTTTGCTCTGTCTACTGGCTCCCATGCTAATCTTTTCCGGCAACACACAGAAATGATGCTTTACTAGCTACCTAGACATCCCTTACTCCAGTTCAGCTGGTACATGACACAAAGCCATCATGCCGGTAAGCAAGCATTGGAGGGTCAGAGCATCTCAGTCCTGTCACCTGGGAGCTGTTAATCTGGTCAAATCAGTTAACCTCCCTGGGCCTCTGTGCCCTCCTCCATAAAACAGGAATCTGGTTGTTGCCTGCCCACTGTGGACCATTCCTGTAGAGATAAGTTATTGGTGGTGTCCCCTGTGGCTGCCCCTCAGCGTCCCACAGGACCAGCTCTCCCCACTGACAGCTCACGGGCAGACCGACCTCGGCTCAAGTCCTTCGCACTTCCTAAATCTAACAGGCCATTATAAATAAAGCTTTGGGAAATGAGAAGTTATGGGTCTGGCGTTAGCCATAAATCACCCACTTACGAAGACATATATAGTAAGTCATTAACGTTAGCACCATCTGCAGCAAATGCTTCCCACAGAATTAACCCCCCCCCACACACACACCCTACCCTCCCCAGTTTGGCTCTAAATAACTCCATTCTCCACTGGAATAAGCCAGGGCTCGTGGCCAAATTCAAGTCCTGCTGAAGGTAAGGCTACCAACACTCACAGATGACTCTGGCAAACTGGCTCCTGTCCTGGGCTTAAAAATAAAAATTAAAAAAAAAAAAAAAAAGCCACTCTCCAGTGTTACTGAGATAAGGAATTCACATGAGCATGATAAGAAAAAACAAAAAACAAAAAAACAAAAAACCTCATAGAATCCCCACCATAGTCTGGGCAAGTCAGTGTGACTCACATGTGGGGAAACTGAGGCTCAAAGAAGTATCTTTCCTAGAAACTCCCAGGAAGCAAAAAAAAGAGTAAAACTCCAACACGCTCTCCACTTGCAGGAACAGTGAGAAGTACCCTCCCACTGGTCACTCATGACAGCCAGTGACTCCAGGATTGACACTGACCCTTCTGCCCTCGCAGGAACATGCTCTGTGGAAGGTGAGTTTGGAATCATTTAGCTCAAGCTGAACAATGTAAAGCATTCCTGCAGCTCAGCTGTGGCTGCAAGTCACAGGAATGGCAGGGGAGGCTAGATTCCCAGTGCCATGCACACTGGACAGAGCGTGAGGTCACAGAAAGGTCACAGAATGGGGGACTGCTGAAGAGAGATGCTGGTGCCTCCTCCCTCCCTCCCACAGTGTAGGAGCCACAGGTTGATGGAGGAAGCACCCAGGCACAAACGCTCTTTCCGTGAAGAAGGGCATGAATTGAGCACGGCCAAAAGCTGGGGGCTGGAAGGGAGGGGTGTTTATCTGGTGAATGGCATCAGTCCAACTTCTCGACATACAGAGCGTACACGGGAGGAGAGGCTGTGATGGCCAGCCGCCCATGCTAGGAACCTCGGGCATCTGTTAGCAAGTGCTGGCCAATTCTAATACACAGAGTTGGCGCAGGGCACTGTCTCTATTCTGCCTACAGGGAGAGATCACAGGAGTATTGTTTCCTTACTAAGGCTGAGAGAGAGAGAAAAACAAGTGCCAGTGAAGCTGAGTGGAACGTCCCTCCTAGGCTAGGACTCAGCAGGCGGGAGGCCAGCTGTAAGGAGGCTTTGTTACCCTGGCCTGGAACATGGGCCAGGATGGCCTTACCTGCTGTCATGGACAGGGTTACCACGACCAATACAACCTACACTTCCACCTCACAGTCCATCACTGAAGGAAGTCAGGACATGAATTCAAGCAGGGCAGCAACCTGGAGGCAGGAGCTGATGCAGAGGTCATGGAAGGCTGCTGCTTCCTGGCTTGCTTCCCATGGCTTGCTCAGTCTGCTTTCTTATAGAACCCAAGACCACCAGCCCCAGGGATGGCACCACCCAGTATGGGATATGCCCCTCCCCCATCATTCACTAATTAAGAAACTGCCCTACAAGACTGCCTAGAGCCTGATTCTATGGAGACATTTTCTCAATTGGGGCTCCCTCATCTCAGCTGACTTTAACTTGTGTCAAGTTGACATAAAACCATTCAGCATCCTGCCCTTCACAGGTGAGGGGTGAGACTCAGGGGTCCAACTGAAAACGCCTCCCACCTTCCCATTATCTCCCCAGGCAAGCCAGGCAGCACTCCTTCATAGCCTCTTGGCCAGTGACTGTGGAAAGAAAGACCCCCCCCCCCAAAAAAAAAAAAACAAAACAAAACCCTGACCTATGTGGAGGAGAAACTCAAAGGAAATACAGCTATGTTAATTAACTTTAACAGCCCCGAGCCAGGCAGGGAGCAGAGCTCCCTGTGGAAGCTGCCACCTCCCAGGCTCATTCAGTCAGGATGTAGCATCAGGTGGGTCTTGAAAGGGAGTCGAGGCACTGTGTGAGGGTCACAGCCCATCCCTCAGTATCAGGGCTGGAGAGGCAGCGGAGCTGCACATACTGGCGAGAGGTTCCAAGACTTTGAGGGTTACACACCAGAACAACGGTCTACTTCCCACACGGTTTAAAAGTCCCCAACAGCTGCTTCACTTCCCAACTGCCCTCACAGATAGTAAGGAAGGGCCAGGCCCGTTTCACACAACTAGCAAACGGACCCAAAGCCACTAATTAGCCCCAGTTGAGCCAAGGAAAGCAGGACTCTGATAAGGGCTGGGAGCCAGGTGCAGCCCAGGCAGGTGTCTAATAGGCGCTTGCAGCTGTGTGCCTCACGTTTCTTAAAGTCACAGGCTGTGGCAGGAAGCCACTGCAAACCCGCTCCCACAAACACACCAAGACAGTCCGGGCACCGTTCCATGCAAAGCCAACCAACGTGACAACAAACTGACAGTCACCACAGGCCCACTCTGAGCAGCTAATGCAGAAGTGGGCGCTGGAAAAAGCCCCTAAGCACAGGAAGAAGAGCGCGTTGGTGGTACAGCAGCAGGCACAGCTGCCCTCCAAAGCCTGGGACCCTTGCCTACACGAAGCCCACGGAGTGCAGGCAAGTCACCTTCTGAACCCAGTGGTTCTGTGGTGTGCGCATGTGTGTGCGTGCACTGGTCGTGCTTGCGGAGGCTAGAGGTCAACCTCGGCTGTCATTCCTCAGGCACTGTCCATCTGTTTTGTGAGACAGCGTCTCTTGCTGGCCTGGAGCTCAACAAGCGGCTAAGCTGGCTTGCTATGAAGCCCAGAGGGTGGAACTGTCCCAGCCTCCCCAGGGCTGTGGTCATTTGCATGGCCCACCCACCACGTCCAGCTTTTTTACATGGATTCTGGAAATCATGTTTGGCAAGGGGCACTCAGAGTCAAACCCCAGTGAACCCCACAGAACCAGCCGCCTCTGGTAGAGATCTGGCCCTGGACCACAGAACAGAAGCGCTACCACTGTTATCAAAGGTAGGTTGTACAGGATACCTGCCCTCGGCTTGATAACTCACATGTCTCCAAACTGTGAGCCGAGAACTTTAGGGAGCGCATGCAGAACCCCCAACAAATGCAGTGATTTTTAAATAATCGACAAATGGCTACTGGTAATCAAAAGGCTGGATAGCTATTTCTAAAGCAAAGAAACTGAGGCAGAAGGGAACCGACTTTCTCTCCCAAGGAACCGAGTAAGATGAATTCAGTCTTGAGATCGTGTTCACAGGTCTCCTGACCTCCAGGCCACATCATAGAGCCCCGCAGAGGTCAGCACAGAGCAATCCCCCCACCCCCACCCCAGAAGGACTCTGTACAGGGCCCCTCTCCATGCAGCCCAGTCACCATGACAACCACAGCCTTAACAACTTTGGCATTTCCACAGCCTCTGATTGATCCCCGGCTCAAAATTAACATTACAATGAAACAGTATTTGCATTTAATTTATTTTAATTGGCTTTTACATAACAACATCTTTAGGTTTCACCCCTAAAGACAAAAGAGGCCAGTGAGTTCTCAGCACAAGAGGGCCCCAGACTAGGAAGATGTAGCTGGTTCTTTTCAAAGGCCATGGTGCACAATGCGGTTTCTCCCCTGACTTTCCTCAAGTTCATTTTGCTCGATATTCTTGCCTTTCCCTGCAGTGACAGGGCCATTGGTTTGAAGTCCACCCTCATTCTTTTTTTCTTTTTAATATCTTATTTATTGCATGTATGTGCTTGTATGCACGCCATGGCACACGTGGGGTGCTCAGAGGGTAACCTGCAGGCGTCCTCTCCTCTCACTGTGTGAGGCCTGGGGTTTGAACTCAGGTCATCAGACTTGGTGGCAGGTGTCTTTAAGGACGGAGCCATCTCCCTGGCCCTTGAAGCCCATCCTTCAGACCGTGTTCTTGGATCCTACTGTACCACGAAAGATAAGACAGGAACAAACACCCAAGGTATCTCTGAAGGAGTCACAGCGAAGCTCAGAAGTATGCTTTCCCACCGCTGTATCCCAAGGGCCTGGAAGGAGACCAGGCACACAGTGGACAGTCCTATCTGTGAGCTGAAGCCCAGGCCGGTGCACATGACGCTCAGATAGAGGACTCCATCACTGCTGCTGTACCTCAGGCCTGATAAAGCAGGACACTCAGAACAAGGCACACAGAGGTGCACTTGACAACAATGTCTGCAACAGTCTCAGCTACCCTCCACCTCAGGTCCAGCCATCCCAGGGGCTGAATAAAGGCCTGGGCCAGACAAAGAGAAATTACTGTTTATTTTTAGAGAGAGGGTTTCTCCGTGTAGCTTTGGATGCGCTGGAACTCCTGTGGACCAGGCTGGCCTTGAACTCACAGAGATCTTCCTGCTTCTGCCTCCTGAGTGCTGGGATTAAAGGCGTACACCAACACCTGGCCATGCCTGACTTTTCATGTGGGTGCTGGGGATTCCAACTCAGGTCCTTGGGCTTTGGGGGGTTCTCTTGCCTACAGTGCCATTCCTCAGCACAGCACCTGAAGAATGAGTGGCCAACGGCCAAGTACAGATAGGTGAAGGGGGGAATGGTGCTCCTAGCAGAAGGAGCAGCATGTGCGGAGGAGCAGAACAGTGGAACGGTAATTATCAACATCCTTTCTGTCCATCTGGGGAACCCCTCATCCTGGTGACCAACAGAGAGTCTAGCCTGCTGAGTGGAGGGAAATAACAGGAAGAAGGGACCAGAAAGTCCCCCAAGCCTGTCATGATTTAATCTAGCAGGCAGGGACCAGCCTGGGAGACTTGGAAATGATACATCCTGTATTGGCATTTGACCCACGAAGAACACATTTGGTTACAAACAGTGGCTTAGACAAAAGAGGGTTTTCTCTGTGTTACACCACAAGCAACAGGGGTCAAGGCTCCAGGGCTCAGTTAGAGTTCAAGAGGCCATCAAAGACCTAGTTTGTTTATCTGTTTTGCTGGCCTGGGTCCAGAAACCTCAGCCTCATAGTTACAGAAAGGCTGCCCTACTTCCAGAAATTATATCAGCTTTTCAGGCAAGCTAAGATAGAAGCTCTGAAAGCCTTTGGGATTTGGACATTTTCTTTGGAACAGGGAGCCCTTTCAACTGACCTTGAACATCTCCAGACTAAACTGCCTGGGCTTCCCTGGCTGGGGGACCGGGGTTGAGGTCAGCCTTTGTTTCCCAGTCTTGTGTAGAAGGACTTTAGGCAGTTGCAATCCCACATACTGAGCCTGCCAGGCAGCCAACAACCTCAAAGATCACCTTCCAGTCTGCCTTCCTGGACCACACTATGAAACAGAATTTTGCTACATGCCTGGGAGAAATGAAACCTATGTCCACCCAGGGACTCGTAAGCAATGTCCCCGGCAATATTATTCAGAGTGACCCAAAGTGAAAAGAACCCAAATGTTCACCAACAGATAAAGGAACCAAAGGAGAGAGAGAAAGGAAGAGTATACCCGGCAATGGGATGTTGCAGTGTTGGGCAAAGCCACAGAGCACAGCTGCACGTGGTATTGCATGAACACAAAGCACCAAAGCACATCAACGTAAGAAGCCGGGCACCAAAGACCCTGCGCTTGATGATTCTGTTTACCTGCAATGTCCAAAGTTGGCAAATTCATAGAAACAAAGCATGCGCAATAGGTTTGCAAGCCCAGGGCCAGAGACACTAGGCGGTAACTGCTATTGCCTACAATATTTCCTTCTTGGGATGATGGGTGTGTTGTGAAATCAAATTGTATCAACTTGAGTTTGACTTTGTGTGAGTACTAAAAATGACAGAATTATGCATTTTAAAAATATGATTTATTTTATGTGTCCAAATGTGCACCACGTGAGTACCCGGAAGTTACAGATGGTTGGGGGATACCATGTAGGTGCTGGGAATCAAACTCAG
Organism: Psammomys obesus; assembly: GCF_907164565.1. Classification (NCBI taxonomy): domain Eukaryota; kingdom Metazoa; phylum Chordata; class Mammalia; order Rodentia; family Muridae; genus Psammomys; species Psammomys obesus. The sequence goes on from NW_026585644.1 coordinate 19,769,933, forward strand.
GTCCTCTGTAAGAGTAACAAGTGCTCTTAACTGCCGAGCCATCTCTCCAGCCCCACAGAATTGCAATTATTTTTTAACAATGGCTTTTCTGGTATACGAGTTGCACTGTAATTCATTATTCTCTTTGTTTGGTTGATTTTTTTGTTTCTTTTGTTATGTAGACCTTCAATCCTCTCTCTTCTACCTCCAGCATACAAAGACAGCTGGCAGGTACCATGTGTACTTCTCTCTTAGCAGGAGAGGACAAGGGGGAGGGGAGACAGGAAGAAGTCATTTCTCGCTCTCCTGCATGCTTGTTGTGCACATAAACCCTCAAGATCACCACCTGTGACCAGGCATGAGTCAGGAGGCCATCTGCAAGGAGCCATAGTAGCCCTATGGTTCACCAAACCACATGAAAGAGAGACAGCATCCAGGAAGCAGAGGGAGGCGCCCAGCGCAGGTCCCAGCACAGATGCTAAGGGCACTGACCCCATAGACTAGAGATGTTAGAGCCCAGAGGACTGAAAGGTGGAAGGGAAGTGTCAGTCTGTGAAGAGACCTAGACATTGTAAGAGCAATCATTCTACAGGCTTTTGCTCAGGTTTGCCTTTAGACTCTGGGTTGGCATGGGCGTGGGGTTGCAATAAGATGGTTCCATGGGTAAAACCTAATGACCTGAGTTAAACCCTAAGAGCCCATGTCGTAGAAGGAAAGGACCCTGGCAGGTCCTCTGAGTGCCCACCCCCCCGACACACTATGGCACACATGCATTCACATACATAATGCACATATGCACAGAAAATAAATAAAACTATAATAAAAAAGATTATGGAGAAATTGAGAAGGGGGTCCCCAGGGCGGGCATGAATTGTCGAGTATGGAAAATAATCATAAGCAAGCAGACAGAAACTACACAGGAGACGCCTCAGAATCACAACAGACCCCATGGCATAGCTTTTGGATCATCTCGGCAGCGCATGTATCCGTTCTCCCCCTGGGAAAGGGAGAGTCTCTACCCACAGGTCAGCAGGAAGCCAAGAGCCTCTCGTCATCACAAAGCCTGTGGCCATGATGGCTTGGACTAAGTATCCCCCAAAGGCCCATATACTTGGATTTCTGTTGCTGTGGACACCAGGATCAGAGCAACTTGGGGAGGAGAGGATTTATTTTAGCTTGCAGGTCCACCATCAGGGAAGCCAAGGCAGGAACTGAAGGAGAGGCCACAGAGAAACGCTGCTTACAGGCTGACTCTTCAGGGCTTGCTTAGCCTGCTTTATTACACAATCCAGGACTCCTTGTCCAGGGGAGGCACTGTCCACAGTGGCCCCGGCCCTCCACATCAATCATTAATCAAGAAAATGCCTTCCTTCCTTCCTTTCTTTCTTTCTTTCTTTCTTTCTTTCTTTCTTTCTTTCTTTCTTTCTTTCT
>NW_026585644.1:19771352-19774516 GCF_907164565.1 Psammomys obesus
TCTTTCTTTCTTTCTTTCTTTCTTTCTTTCTTTCTTTCTTTCTTTCTCTCTCTCTCTCTCTCTCTCTCTCTCTCTCTACATATATATATATATATATAATATATATATCTCTTTTTCAAAAAAACAAGGTATCATTATATAGCCCTAGCTACCCTGGTACTTACTTTGTAGATGAGGTTGGCCTCCAAATCACAGAGATCTGCCTGTCTCTGCATTCCCAAGTACTGGATCAAAGGCATGTGTCACCATGCCTGGCCTATAGGCCACTCTCATAGAGGCATTTTTCTCAATTAAGATTCCCTCTTCCTAGCTATGTCTAGGTTTGTAGCAAGCTGACAAAACCAACCAGGACAACCAACCCCTTGTCAAGCTGACACAAATGCATCACTATGACTATAACCTTTCCTTTCCCATTTGCCCCCACACCAAGATCATATATTTATATAGAAATATAAAAACAGTATAGCTTTAAAAGTCCCACAGTCTTTAATATTTCAATACTGCAAAAGTTCAGTCTCCTTAAAATGCCCAAAGTCTCTTTCCAAAGTTCAAAGTCTCTCTAAAATAGCTAGTTTCCTGACAGAGAACCCCTGTAAAAATCAAAACAAGTTAAAGAATTTCTTACTCCAAGAAGGAAGAACCAGGGCACAGTTACATTCAAACCAAAGTCCAAAAACGTTCATTGTCAGACATTTGGGGTTCACGCATGATCTTCTCTGCTTGTGTAATTCCCCGTCTCTGGCTCTGCCACCCCTGGTGCACAGTTCCCGTCTCACAGACTCAGGCTGGCTCTACCCTATACCTGCTGCTGTCCTGGTTATTCCATGGCACTAGCATCCTCAAAATGCTGGGGTCTCCACTGCAGCTGAGCTGCACCTTCACCGACAGACGCTTCAGGGACTCTGACCCTGCCACACCGTGCCAAACACCAGCGTCTCTCCATGATCTCCTCAGTCCTGCAATGGAGGCTGACCTGCACCAATGGCCTCTCCTGGCTCCTCACAGTGCTAAGCCGCAGCTGCTCTTCATGACCCCGTCACGCCTTCAGAACCAGTACCAATGGGAGACTCTTACACATTACCAGGTTTAGCTACAAGTACGAGGTACAACCTTGGCCCATGCGAACTACAGCTTCTACTTGCTGACTCTGAGAAAACACTTTTCAGAAGATTTCTCTTCAGTGATCAACCACAGCCAATTCCTCAGCCCCAGATGACCAGCATTGATTGTCCCAGCAAAACGAAGGTTTCACTTTAGCAGTTCTGGTCTTTCCTTCATCACAGCTTCAGCTCTAGCCAACCAAAACCATGAATTCTTAATTCAAAATAAAACCCTAACAGTGTTTACTTCTCTCTGAAACTACACAGGCCTCCATCATCTACGTTGCTCTCAGCATTCTTATCTTCCAAGTTCCCATATAACAACAGGCCGTTAAGACCTGAGGATTCAGTGACATTTCCAACCCAGACTTCTAAATGTCTCCGCAATCCTTCCCAAAACACACGGTCAGGCTGATCACAGCAACACCCCATTATCTTGGCACTGATTTCTGTCATAGTTAGGGTTTCTATTCCTGTGATAAAACACAGGGCCATAAAGCAACTTGGGGAGGGGAGGGTTTATCTCATCTTAGAACTCTGAAATCATAGTGCATCACTGAGAGAAGTCGGTCGGAGTGGGAACCTAGAGGCAGGAACTGAAGCAGAAGCCACGGAGAAATACTGCTTACTGGCTCTCTTATACAACCCAGGACCACCTGCCCCCGAGGTGGCATTGCCCACTGTGGGACAGGCCCTCCCGTAGCAATCATTAACAAGAAAATGCACCCACAGACATGCCTACAGACTGATCTGATGGAGGCATCTCCTCAGCTAAGTTTCACTCTTTCCCAATCAGGATACTACTGAAGTAATCAGGAGAATACTGAAGTCTGGTAAAAACCTCACAAGAGGTGGGACCTAGTGAAAGGAAATCGGGTCATCAAGGGCTGGCCTAGAATGGAACAATGGGACCCTGACATCTTCCTCCTCCTTTGTTTCCCATTAACCACAAACACTTCCTGTGTCACAATGAAGGGCCAAGGGCCCAGTCACAAAAGTGAACCCAAAGAAACCTCTCTACCTCTGATTTTTTGTATTACATTTACTTACTTATTTATTTGTTTATTTATTTATTTATTTTGCCCATGGGAGGTCAGACGACAGCTTTCGGGAGTGGGCTCTCTCCTTCCTTCCACCATGCCCAAGCCTAGTGATGGTACTCAGACTGTCAGGCTTGGCAGCAACTGTTCTTACTGGCTAAGCCATCTGCTGGCCCTTCTCTGTCTTCCAAAGTTATTTTGTTTGTTTTGAGTCAGGATGTCACAATATAGGCCTGGTTGTCCTAAAACTCGCCATGTAGACTAGGGTGGCCTTGAACTCACAGAAACCCATAGGCCTCTGCCTCCCACATGCTGGGTATTAAGGTATATGCACCAAGCCTGGCCTTTTAAGTTCTTTCTCTCAGGTATTCAAGGATAGAACACTAAGAACATAGAGACTGTGGCCATAACACAAGCTCGGCAATCCGGTTCCAGTGGTGTCCTGGGCCCTGGGTTAAGGCTGGGCACACAGCCCATAATGGTTGAACTCATTTGCTGAGTTCTACAGGGAACTCATCATTCTTGCTAAACAAGCTTCCTAGCTTTGGTAAAAGGTTTAAAAGGTTTGTTGTTGTTTTCAATAGATGGTCTCAACACATTTAAGCGTTTCTGGCAGGGAGGTGGAGAGGGGGCTATTAATAATTAAACAGAAGAGGGCTGAAGGCAAAATGACGTCAGAATTCATGCTGCCCTGCTCATAAAATAAAACAGCTGACCCCAGCTTAAAGAAAGTTAATTCACACACATTCCTTCAGAAATACCACCTACTGTGGGGCTTATTCCATTTCTAGGATCACTGGGGTACCCAGGAAACCACAGTGGCATACCTGGTCTCCATAGCAACATACTTGTCTTCAATGGCAGGTAAGTAGACTTCCTGCCTTGGTGCTGGATCTTGGAATTGCCAGGGAACCCAGCATCAGGAAGAGCAATTTCTGAATATCAGAGCCCTGTTCTCTTTTCTTTTTCCTCCCTCCCTTCCTTCCTTCCTTCCTTCCTTCCTTCCTTCCTTCCTTCCTTCCTT
>NW_026585644.1:19774526-19777250 GCF_907164565.1 Psammomys obesus
CTTTCTTTCTTTCTTTCTTTCTTTCTTTCTTTCTTTCTTTCTTTCTTCAATTTGGTTTCCTTACAGTGAAGGTCTTAAAGTGATATACCAAACTCAACGGAATTTTGCTGACAACTGCAATTTTGTTTCTCCATATCATAAATACAAGTGTGCTTTGAAACACACTTAATCCAAGAAACAACAAGCAGCCCCTGAGCTAGTAGCAAAGGCAACCCAGGGTTTCCCACACATCACAGCAATGTTCCTTGCTTGGGGACAGCCCGGCTCCCAGAACCTCTCTCCTCATTCACCCCCAAATTAATCTTTGATATTAGCCCATTTCTCTGATGGCTGCCTCATCTTCTTAACTTTCCACTGCTGACTCAATAGCTTGGACTCTGGCAGATTAAACTGCTGAATAACAACAGGGGATAACAGCCTTTGGAGGGACGCCACCAAAAGTCTGGCCTGACCCCAGTGAGGGCTGAGATGGCCCCACTCCCAGCCAGCAGATAACTACAGTCCATCCAACATCAACCCACAAAATCTGACTCAAAGAAGGTGAAGGATTCTTGCTGGGAGCCCTCTGGTTCCCAAGGCAGAATGCCAGCAGGTCCTGCCTCTAGGTCATGAGGGAACGGCTGGACAAGGACATAAAAGGTTACTCTCAAAAGGGAAACTGGACACACCAGCCATCCAGATGGACAGACAGACAGGAGATGGCACCTGAAGAAGTAAGGGCAATGAAAATGCTATCTGGGACCGCTGGCCCCAGGGCTGGCAAGACGGCTCAGCAGATGAAAGTGCTTGCTGCCAAGCTGAACGACCTGAGCTTGACGCCTCGAACTCACACGCTGGAGGGAAAGAACTGACCCTGGCAAGTTGTCCTCTGACTCCCAAATGCACACACTCACACATGGGTGTACAGAAGCACACACTAAATAAATACCTTTTTTTTTTTTTTTAAATAATGCTCCAAGTGAAAGCAGCAGGAGCCAGGAAGTTTTCTTCAGATCAAGAGACAAGTGAATGCCCAAATTCAAACAAACAAAGCAGAAACGCACTGAGGATCGGGAACAAAGCACCCTCAGCCACAGTGACAAGGCGGATTTCTGGGAGGACTCTGGCCATTCTTCCTTATAGCCAGCTAATGCATTTTACTCAATATTGAGTTAACAAATTCTAATGGTGTGTTTATGATACATTTCCATTAATTCACACAGTCACGAGTACAGCAGTTGTGGGTTCCAGACAGTCTGGGGATAGGAGGGAAGCTGGGGAAACAACAGAGTATGTTAGGGATGAGGTCAGCAAGGACTACTCGGGTCAGGCTTCCTCTGAAAGCCAACCAACCTTCCATTTTTCCTTCCTGCCTTTTTCTTTCTTTTTTGTTGCTTTTGGTGGTGGTAGAGGTAGTGGTTTTTTTGTTATGTTTTGTTTTTCAAGGCAAGGCTCAGTTTGTCCTCGAACTCGCTGTCCCTGAGGCTGGCCTTGAACTACTGGCCCTTCTGCCTCTACCTCCTAAGAGATGGAATTACAAGCATGGGCCACAACATCTGTTTTTCTTTTCTTTTTCTCTTTTTTAAGATTTGTTTGTTTTATGTAAATGAGTGCTTGCCTGCATGTATGCCTATACCCAGAGAGGTCAGGAGAGAGTGCGGAATCTCTTGGAACTGAAGTTACAGATGGTTGTGAGCTATCAGGTAGGTGCTGAGAACAGAACTCAGGCTCTTAATCGCTGAGCCATCTCTCCAGTCTGTTTCTCTTTCTAATTACAAAAGGCTTACATGTCTATAGGAAAAGTCAGAATGGACAGAAGGACAAAGGAGCAGGGAGGAGAAATCACACAGCTCCCAGCCAAACCCAATGCACCGTTAGTTTAGTCTATTTTTCTCATAGTCCTCCTCTGACTTTTCCCTCTCAAACGTTAAGTGAAACGAAGCTGTCTGTATAAGTGTATATTTTGGTTTCCAACCCCATACTTAGGAAGTGTTTAAACTCCCAGTGTGCAACCCCAGGAAATAATTCCTACTGTCCAACTATACGCTAATTTTAAAAGAATTCATAGTAATTCTCTCACAAGACCAATTTGAAACAAGATCTGGTCAATATTGTACATCAAGAAATATACTTTGGTCTGAAAAATAACATGATTACTTGTCCTGTGTACTCCTTCATAAAGCTGCCGTCTTCCTAATTTACAACTAGCCAAACTGAGAAGCACCGTTCTCCCAGTCTCTTAGATCATCAGCATAGACCCTCCCAGGAACACAAGCCTGTCCTTATAACCAGGAGGACTGCATCCTCAGCCGTGGCTTTCCTTGCCAGAGCACCCTTTGGGAACAGTGCACAGCTTCTAAATAAGGCCCTGAGTCTAGAGCCCAAGGGCTGAGTTTACCTACCAACCTTTGCCAGCCCCCACTGTGGGCAAGGGTCTCTCCTACCTCCTTCCCAGGAGCCCCTGCTTTCCTTATCCCACATACCAGGGAGTTAAAAGCAAAGACTGAATGGTGGCATGGGCAGATGAAAGCCCCAGAGCTCGGCTCCCTGGCTTCACCCTCCCCCATTCCGCCTCTGCCTTGTCTGTGCTCCATGCTTGGGTCCCCTCCTAGTATCACTTTCTGCAATGCTGCCTCTCAATACAGCAGTTGCCAAGGTGTCTGCGTTTTCTATGAGAGGTTCTTCGTTAATTTCTTTCTTTCTTTCTTTCTTTCTTTCTTTCTTTCTTTCTTTCTTTCTTTCTTT
>NW_026585644.1:19777260-19815093 GCF_907164565.1 Psammomys obesus
TTTCTTTCTTTCTTTCTTTCTTTCTTTCTTTCTTTCTTTCTTTCTTTTTATTCTGCAGTCACAGTTTAGCTACATAAATTTTCTCGGTACGCTCTTCATTGGATATGTCTTACCATGCAAGTTTATGTTTTTTTGTTTTTTTTTTTTAACCATTTTTCCCCTTAACTGTGGAGCTGACAGGATTTGGAAGTTATCCAGCCCTAAGCCCCATTTGATAAATGAGGAAGCTGAAAGCTAAAGAGAAGGCCTCCCTTATGCAAAGTCAAAGCCAGACATTAGCAGGATAGGGGTCATTCCAGCAACCCCAAAATTCTCGATGGCTCCCAAAGCACTGTGCCACAATTCTAACAAATGCCCAGAACAAGTACACACCAGTCAGTGACATGCACAGCAAATGCCACTAGTGCATTGGCCTGGACACACAAGCCTGCAAGAGCAAGCCCCTCAGGCAAGCTGTGGAGATGTTAAATAATTCAACGCAACCACCATCCTACAGCTGAGCAAGTGGGGGTTGTTCCAGCACACATCTGGGCATCCACTGTACTTCTGGCTCCATGCCAGTAAGGGAATGTCAACCAGGAGAAATCTAGAGGGTTCCAGCCTCTGAAGCCCACAGCCCTGGGACAGGTAGGTAAACAACACCCAAGCAGTATAGCTGGGCTCTCTAGAGGGGCACAGAGAGGACCACAGACCAGATAGCACTGGCCTGAAACGATGGATGAGGTTTGTTGTTTTTTTTTTTTGTTTGTTTGTTTGTTTGTTTGTTTTTTCCAGAAGCTTCCAGATCAGTCATTCTCCCAGAGCCACTTTCAGAATCACGCCGTACATCAGAGCATTCATTTGAGTTATCTATGTCTATGGTCCTCCTGTCCAAGGTCTCCTCGTAAGTACTCCTCCTAATCACGGAAGCTGGTGAATGTGCCCCCGAAGGCGATGATGGTGACTGTCAGCAAAGGTGACAATGGTGCTGGGTAGACTGTGGTGACAGGAATGATGGCTATGGTGATGCCGACCTCTGGTAACAAGCATCAGCAGCGGTAATGATGATGGATGGCGATGACCGTGGTGGCATGGCTTCTCTAGGGAAGCACTAACTTCCCCAAGACAAGCTGTGGGAGGGAACTATAGGCTACAGGGAATTCCTTATATTGTCCAGGGGGAGGGTTCCCTGGCTGAGAGGCCCTGGAATTTCTCACCTGTGCCTTGCTTCCTCTGACCCATTCTCACTAACACCCCCAAACTACAAGTTCTCAGCTGACAATGAGGCCAGGGGACCATCAGGCCACACTGTTTTAGATTCAGCAACAGAAAGCAGTGGACATAGATGAATGCAAGAGTGGCTACCCTTCATCCACGACTTCAGGAAAAACCTTCTAATTTCACTGACTGAAGAGACCAAGGCAGCAGCCACTGGTCACAAACCACACCCGGGGGCCATGGCTATGCCACTGTCCAGGCTGTACCACCAAGCACAGGACCCACGTGGACACTGTGGAAGGGTTTTTAACAAAGTACATCTCTGCCCAGCTACATCTGGGCAGGGGTTGTGTGGAAGAGCTCTGCTTGGACCCCAAGCTGAACAGCATTCACTTGGCTAGTCTATTAACAGTACCCCGTGGTAAACAGAAACAAGACAATAAAACAAAACAAAACCACTGCATGATGCTGGAAATGATTGGTTTTTAAGAAGTTCTCAGTTCCCTCCAAAAATGAATTACAGGGAAGCAAATGGAAAGGGTGGGAGTGACAGGAAGGGGTGAGGACTGCCAACAGTTCTGTGTCCAGGAAGCATCTTTTAAATGCGGAGAGAAAGCAGAGAGCTGAGCATTCCCTTGCTGGGGGAGGAACTCGGTACAATTCGTGAGCACACTGCTCCAGGGCTGACTGTGAATACTCCCTGTAGTCCTCAGCCTGTGAGCACACCAGCATCCAAATGCAGCAGTGCTTTCCAAGCACTCCTCGGGGCAAAGGGCAGGAAGCCTAGCCTCACTGGGCCTGAGAAGCAATTTGCAGAATAATCCAGGCAGCCCCCAATGTTAGGGTCCCTGCTGAGGCATGAGGAGACCTGAGAAGGGGCTCTCAGAAGCCATGAGACCAGGAAGACCCAAAATGACGGTCCTGGCTCCCTTCCAGTAGCCTTCACACACACATCCATAAGTCTGAATTTGGAAAGGAATGCCTAATGGCCGAGAGGTGCTACCATTCAAGGAGGTTTGACCAGTGACAGTGGCCACAGATTTGTCAGCTTTTCTCCGAAGGTCCAGGTGGGCCCAGAACCCTCTCAGACAATACATCAGAGAGCAGCGACTGTGACTGGCCCTCAAGTCCTTTGCCTTCTCCCAAGCTATTTTGCAAATGGAAGGAAACAAGACATCCTCACATGAGGTCTGCTTACTTCACTGGGAGAGAAGTAACCTGTGACCTGCTGTCTGAGCACTACCTACATGGAGTACATGGATCACTTCATGCCTCTGCTGCTGCACCTGTCAGACAGGGCATCACTGTCCGCCAGTTTTCTTAGTACCCACAAGTGTGAGGAGAATACTACTTCCGAAATGCACAAAGCACTGGAGCAACCTCAAGACTCAACCGCTCCTCTGCCCGAGGAGGCCCACCTTTACCACTTACCCTCCCAAAGAACTCTCTCCATGTGCGAAACCCAGCCACTTCTGCCAGCTGGACCAGACGTGGAAGCGAAGGAAGACACAACGCGTACCGCTCTTGCCCTGAAAGGCGCTACCTTGGCTTATGGAGTGATGACAAGCTTTGTACAGGAAAAACTGAACATTTGTCCAGGCCGGGTCATACTGAGCACATAGTGACAACCAAAACAAGGCCAAAGGCCTGGTTTAGTTCTTGGCTCTTCAGCTTCCAAAGGCCTGGTTTAGTTCTTGGCTCTTCAGCTTCCAGTGCTATTTGTTTTGCTCTGTGCCTCCTCAGCCTTTACATCCAAAAGATAAGTTTGATGCCATTTGCTTCCCAAGTTTTTCATAAAATAAGATGACAATGTAACAAGGCCCCTATATCACCTGAAGCACACACATCCTGTACCCCAAATGCCAACGCTCTGCTAGGTAGATACTTAAGATAAAAAAGGGCTGTGATAAAGGCAGCTCCAGTCAGCAGCTAATACCCTTCGAGTATGCCTTGGGTAGCAGCGTTATGCTAGGTACAGGCCGGGGGAACTGGTAAGAGAGCTCACCATGTGGAGGCAAAATGGACAAGCGCCCAGTTCTCTCCATCAACATGGAGGTGAGAAGTCAATTCTACCTGGTAGACTCCAGGATGACTCCAAGGAAGATATCCCTTGACTCCAACCTAGGAAGGGGAAGGAGGAAGGAAAGGTAAGTCATAGAATCTGGTCACAAGTGGCTGTGTGGGGTGGAGCTTGGGCCAGGAGGGGGAACATGAAGGTGAAGCATCATTTGGAAAAGATTCAGGAAGCCCTTCACCAGATGATAGTAATGGTCATATAACTGTCAATTGACAAAAAAAAAAAAAAAAAGGCAAAACAGCATTGAACCGTACACTTAAAACGGACATATCTTTATCTGAGTTACACTATATCATTTCAGAGGTTGGAATCCTGCAGTTACAGCACTGTGGAAGAGGAGAGAGAGGTTAGGAACTACTCACCTCTTCCACCCTCCACCTCTCTCCCAAGTACCCACGTGGAAGCATTTCTCCCAGAAGGCCCCTTGTTCCTAGCCTGGGCAGGGTCTCCCTCATGTGGGTCCCTTGAGCTCCAAAGGCTTTTTGATGGCTTTCCTACCCCATCGTCAGCTGAAGACCTTAAATTTTGCACCAGCAGTAGAGAAGCCTGGGTCAGCCTTCCCAGAGCCTGACTGGAAGAGAACGCAGGAGTGGGCAAACCTGAGGGGGGAGGAGCAAGATGACCAAACGTGCATCCTCTACACTGAACTGCTGGTGGCACGGCTGTAGGGAGGGAACCAGGAGCCAAGTTACATGGGAGGCAGAGGTTCTGACTGGAGTGAACAAGCCGGCACTCCGGTTCCCTTGGAAGAGTCACCAGATGTAATGAGGGACAGAAAAGAACCCTCCATCTCTACCTGAGATACAGAGCTTTCACAAATGAGGAGAGGGGCCTCGTCTAAACAGGACTGGTGGAAGATGTGGCATCAACACAAGAGAGCTTTGAACCTGCTGGGATAGATACCATGAACCCCGTACTCTATCCCAGAACATGGAGCAGAGCTGCAGCCAAGGAAGTGACACAGGTGTGCGTCACCTATCAGTTTGGAGGATCGGGCAGGTGCACTGCCTATACTATTGCTCCCGAGGAATCCATCCCTGGCTGAAGCAGACTGAGAGCAAGGGATGATTTCACCAGAGACCCAAGGGTCCTGGAGCAAAATCCGTGGAGTCTGTGCAAGTTGAGTCCCTTCCATTCCACCCAGGCCTGCTTCCATTTTAAATTTAATTGGCAGGACTGGGGGTTAAGCCCAGAGCCTCATGCATGCCAGGCAAGTGATCTAACATGGAGCTACAGCCCCACCCTTTTCTTCCTTTCTTTAGGATCATGGGAATCTTCACCACGGTGTGGTTACCAGTCTTGAGTTTTCTTAGTCAGAGACGCACTGCTGGCTCCTGGAGAAGACTATGGAGTGGAGACAGGTAAACCTGAGCTGGCACCCCCACCCCCAGGCTTCTGGCTGCTTGCCAACTTAGGCTGTACTTAAAACAGCATCAAGAAACAGAGTATCAGGCAAGCAGAGCCAGCGGGTTAGCAAGTGCTGGGGGTGCGTCAGGTTTGTTAAGGTGAAGGAGAGGAGCTCTAAGAATTCCTGTCTCCTGCCCTCAGGCTGACAGGAGAGGGTGACCGAGGAGAGCCTGGGAGAAGGGAGGCCTCAGTTAGTCATGGCTCATAAATGCAGAGGTGTAAAGCATTGCCTTGGAGATTCATTCTTGTCAAGGTAGAGCTCTCGTGTGTGTGTGTGTGTGTGTGTGTGTGTGTGTGTGTGTGTAAGAAATGTCCCACCTGTCAAAATGTATTGATTACCTGAAGTTATATATTGCAAGCTGCCCCACTAGAGCCTGGCTGAGCTTTGTTGTTTGGTACAAAGTGATCTGAAATGAACGTTGTCCTTCTCCTACATAGAGTGAGGGGCCATCCTTTTATCTCTCTAGAATTACATCCTTCACAGATTAAGAACCCAACCCAGAGGGCTGGAGAGATGGCTCAGAGGTTAAGAGTGCTGTCTGCCATTCCAAGGGACCCAGGTTCAACTCTCAGCCCTCACATGGCAGCTCACAACTGTCCGTAAGCAGTTCCAGGTGGTCTGACACCCTCACACCAATGCACATAAAATAAAATTAAATAAATTATCTTAAAAAAGAACCCAAACCAGATGGAACTAGCCACAAGAGCTACGTGAGATTTACAGCTACACAGCCACCCTGAAGAAGCCCCAAAAGACTGTAGCTTTGATTTCGGAGTCCCAAAGCAGAACACAATTAAAATCTCCAAGTGTCAGTCATTCTAACTCCAACCAGGCCCTCGCTTACCAAGCACAATGATACCAGGCCCTGACAAACACTCAAAAACCATCCATAATCCCCATCTGGCCTGGGCCAGCCACTCACAAATTGAAAGCATTCTCCCACACCAAACAAGCATGATTTGGGACCTGCTGGAATGCAACTGGTCTAATACAAACCGAGTCCCAACTTAGACAAAGAACCAAGTTGCCAAACAATTTAACCTTCAATCCCAAGTAAACGCTGGGGCTCCCCGCAAGGGCCTGGGATTATCACTGGAGTGTAGGTAAGCCAGGAATTCCACCGTTTATAAGGGACAATCTAAAACGTTAGAATGAGTTTGAGACCTATGGAAGGCCTCCTGCTGCCTAGTCAGTGTGGAACTGGATGTGAAAGGCAGCCCTTGAGATTCTGAGTGCTGAGCTTCAAAGGCTAGGAGGCACAGGACTACCACCTAGCAGAAGAAACAAGTCCCTCCAGGCAAGGGCGGAGCTGGCCCTGCAATGACTCCTGGACCTATTCCTTTTCCCGCCATGGGAATTTCCAATTCTACACAGCCTTGCGGTCAAAGAGAGGGACTAAGCCAAAGTAAGTGTAAAACAATTCCCTCAGTCCCCCCACCCTCAGCACACTGTTGGCAGTATTTGGCCAGAGTTTGGGCAAACCACGTTCATCTGGGCAGTCTACCTGCTCTGGTCCTTCTACAAGCCTTCCAGACACACATTCTCAAAGTCTTGGCTCCTGGCCTGTTATGACACATTGACAGCTGTGTTCCACCTAGGATACAGTGTAAACGTGGGGCTCAAAGGAGCAGGCCGGGCAAGGCCGTGGCACTACATCCCACTACAGGGAGAGGCACAGCCCCTGGGCCTTCCCATTGGCACATTATCCAATAAAAACCTCAAGAGCTTGGTAATTACAGGCACTTTCAAAAGTGAAACAGAAATAGATCGAAGGCCAAAATGCTAGCTTGCTTGAGACAAAGGGCTGGCTTTCACTAGGAAAGCAAAACAAAACAAGACAGTTTTTTGGTCTGTCTTCTGAGCTGAGACTGCCAGACTGATTTTTAAAAAATGATTATTGGATATGATTTGGGGGAAATAAGATTCCAATCAAAAGCCTTTTTCTCTTTAGGGTATAAACTCATTTGGTAAGACTCAGAACAGGTGGCTTTTTAAGTGAGTCCCTGACATGGAATCAGGATTAAAAATCAGCTTATGACATCCCTGGATGGCTATCATTTCAAAGACCTCAGTGCTCTGGAGACAAATCCAAGGACTCAAACCAGAGGTTTCTGCTCCTGTGTCTCAACGCCAAGGTCTCTTCCGCCCTTGCCTAAAGGCTGTTTTTAAACTGGGAAGGGTCCTGAAAACAAGGCAGCAAAGGGGAGGAATCAAGCCGGCAGGGCCTCAGCAGCAGCCCCACGCTGCCTCTCTGGCTGGCGCAGAGCAAATGCTGAAGAGCAGTGGGCTGAACTGCCAAGAACGTGTGCATATCCAGGGCAATGCAGTTTTACCAGGTTTCAATAATATGTGTGTGTGTGTGTGTGTGTGTGTGTGTGTGTGTGTGTGTGTGTGCGCGCGCGCGCGTGCCCGCGTGTTTTAAATCAGGGGGTGGAACTGGAAGGAGGGGTGCCACCTGACCTCGGCCTCCCGAATCAGGCTGACCACATGGGAACTGAGGCATGCGGGGCTTGGGGGTGGGGGTGTCTAACCCGGTTTGGAGTCCTGGCAAACACCCTCTCCTGAGCGGACTTGTTAGTAGCCAGGAGAAGAGAGGACGACCTCCTGAATGACCAGGCCAGGAGAAAGGCTCCCGGAACCCCAGACTGTGTGTCTACAGAGACCGCCACTTTCACACCGCAACTCCACAGGCGACATCCTTCAGGCACTTGTTGAACAAAAGGGCTCCCGAGTCTGTAGTCGCAACCATCCGGAACCCTGTCTGGGCGCGGGAGCCTTCCGGGCTGGCGCTGCGCGCTGCGGGCTTCCGCACTCCCAGAGGCCGAGCCACGCATCTTGCAAGGTGCGGAGAGAAGGCAGCGCACCCAGCTGCCTAAACTTTCTCAATCTCCATGCTTTCGCTGTGAAGTTAGAGCCAGGAAGGAGGCACAAACCACCGCAGAGGAGGAAATGAGAGCGTCATCAGCAATAAAGGCAAAACAGATTTCTTTTTAAAGAGATGAGAATCCAATGAATAGCGCCTACTGTGCGCAAGGCTCTGGGTCAAGAACCACATGTAGCGCGTTCTCTGTCAAGACAGCCCCAGGAGGGCCGTCCCCATGTAAAGCAGACGCCAACTGCAACCCAAGAAGGTGGTCTGTCTCAGGCTCAGTTCTGAGGGAGGGTCACGGCGAAGCCAAGGCTGGGTTGGTCTTCCTCACTGTCCGGGAGCTGATCACTGCCACACGGGTCCCCATCCTCCTTCGAAGCTCACAAGAATCCCAGGTGAACCTTGTGAATCTGCATCCCTCCCTAAGGGGGAGTGGATCAACGCCTGCTGCCCACCAGGGTTACCCGTCGGCCCTAGCCGTACCCTCAGGTTTCTGAGCTACGCACTGCGCCGCGCGACACCAACCGGGGGCTCAGCTTGCCTGGCCAGACCGCCCACGCCCACCCCGCCACCCCCACTCTGCGCACAGCGACTCCCCTTCCACGCTCGCCCGGCACTAGTCCCCACCGGCAACTGCGCCCCGGCACCCAATTCTACAAACGCAGTCTGCAAAGTGCACACCCCACCGAGCACACGGATCTCCACGAGGACACGCCATACTAGAGCCACGCCACCGTCCGCGGTCAGCTGCAAGTCCACCGCGCAGAGAAACTGGCACCATCAGTACCGGCGCGCACACATCCGCGCACTCACACGGCCGGGTCGCAGTGAGCCGGTACGGTGCACACACGCTCCCTCCACGCAGCCCCGCGGCCCCGCAGCCGCCCCTTCCCTACCGGCTCCGGCTCTGGACGTGGTCCTCCGGCTTCTTGAGCCCAAGTTCGGTGGTGGTCGAGGCTGGGGAGGTGACCGGGAGCGCGGTCGTCCGTGCGCCCGCAGCCGACGCGCGAGCCCAGCGACCTTCGCGGCTCGGAGAGACAAAAGGATCCGCCGGCCAGGAGGGAGCGAGGTGTGGGCGACCGCTGCTCTGCAGGTCCTCCACCCGCAGCCGCCGCCAGCCCGGGAAGGAAGGGACAAGAAGGCGGGACCCGGAGGCGGAGGCCGGGGCGGGGCGCATGGAGGGGGCGGGCGCTCAAGTTTTCTACGGAGCCGCCCCCGGGCGCGACCACGCCCCCAGACCTAGCCCCGCCCCGGTCGCAGACTGGTCACGCCCCCACCCTGTAACACACCCACTGCTGAACCCTCCGTGCGCCAACCCTGGTCCTTACATTACCCTGACCACTCTCAGATTCTCAGCACAGCAGAGGCCCGCAGTGTGTCAGGCCCACAAGGACCGGAGGGGGCGGGGCGGGGACAGGGGCGGGGCCGAGCACTTGGTCCCACCTCCCTAACCTTTGGCCTTTGGCCTGCGGGTGGGGAGAGGCCGAGAGGCGGTGCCCGGAGGGGCCGGCCTTATACCGGCGCCCCCACCCCGTCTCCGCCCCCGCAGTCCTTGGCAGGAAGTGCTGTCCTAGTGGCCAGGGAAGTGGAAAGGAGGCTTGAGTCGCCCTAGGCACCCCAGCACCTTCTGGGACGCCTGCCAGGCCCTCCTCCCTCTCCACGCCAGTCCCGTGTGCACCTATCACCCACCTTCCCGCGCCTGGTTTTAGGAGAGAGCCTGGCCTGGAGGCGGGAAGACCTGAATTCCAGCTGTAGTTACTTCTGCCAGCTCCTCCAGCCATCTTGCCAAGAAAAGCCTTAGATTTCCTCAACCTCAGTTTCCCCACCTATAAACCAGACAGGAAAGAGGGCCAGGATCTTTCATTGGGTCTTTTCCTCCCTGACATTCAGGGTGGTTTCAGTTTCCTGGTGAGGAAGGGGGCTTGGTTGACATCTCCTATACTAGGGACAGCTGGCTTTCTGTTCCGGAGAGGGGCACAGTGGTGCTTCCTTCAGACTCCCAGCATACCCTGGCAGCTCGCACCTGCCATGTCCACCCCCTGCAAACATCCCAGAAGACAGGTAACCACAGAAACAGCTTAGATGAGGAGCTGGGCGAGCCTGTTGTGCAGAGATGAAACCGTCTCTCTGGCGTCTCTAGGGAAAAACTCAAATCCCTCCTTCAAATCCTCCTCCACAAAAACATGTGAGTGAACTCCTACTATTCAGGAGGCTGCCAGGGGAACCGGTAGTAGAGCAGCTTTGGGGTAGGCTGGGGGGGGGGGGCAGCCCCGGAGCTTTCTCCATTCCTCCCTGCCTCTGGTGCAGAATGGTAAAACCAAACCCAGAGGACTCAAGGGAATGGCTGTTGTTAAAGGGCTAGCCTTGGTCCCTTGGGCCATGATAACTTCCCTCTCAGTAAAGACCCTATGGAAGATCATTCTGTTCCTTTCTGAAGCACACCACTGCACAAATGTGAAGGGTTACAGAGGCTCACAGCAGCCCAGCAACGCCAGCAAGCGGAGGACTGAGCAGAAGAGTTCCCCATCTATCAGCCAAGGCCCGTTGCTTGGTACTGTGGTCCCCGATTCATTCCCAGGTTACTGCGGTTCGGCCTGGAAGAGGGAGGCCCCACTCAGACATCCAGAAACCCACTGGGCTTCTCTCTAGTGACTTCAGCGGACCCTCAGGTCTTCTGAAGCCACCAATGGTTCTCAGCATCCATTAAAAGAAGCCCAAGAGAACAGTAGTGGCACTTCAGGAAGACCTTTTAGGAGCCCGTCCTGGCAGTAGTCTGAGTCATCTCTGCTCACACTCACAGTCCAGAATTAGTCATATGGACCTACTTGGCTGTAAGGATTTGTGGCTTTCTTGGATGCCCAGACAAATACACACACAAGAAATAAATAAATGTAAATTTAAATTAAATAAGCGTTGACTTATATAATACTTTAAGAAATTGGAGTGTAGCTGGGTGTGGTGGCACACACCTTTAATCCCAGCACTAATCTACAGGGTGAGTTCCAGAGCTACACAGTGAGGCCCTGTTTTGAAGAAGACAAAAATAATAATAATAATAATAATAATAATAATAATAATAATAATAATAAAAACCAACAAGGAAAAAGAAAAGAGGAATTTGAGTGTGCCTCTTAACTTGGGTGACTTTAAAATCAACATGGAAGTGAAGGCCAACTTCTCTCCAGAGCCTCTTCAGTTTTATTTGTAGTTACAGGGTAGAGACGGGGCTGCCAGGATTGGAGTAGGTGAGGCTCACTCCTGTTGAAGTTGTCTGCCTTTCCCTTGGTGCCAGAGGCTGGCAGAGGAAATAGCTAAAGCACTTCCTATCAGCACCAGGGGTGAAACCCAAGGAGGTGCCAGAGAAGAGATGAGTTTAGGGGTGATTATGTTCTGTTAGCCAGCAGACCTACTTGATCTCACTTCATATCCTTAGATGGCTTGGGGCTGGGGATTTTAGATAGGAGAGTCCAGCCTGCCTATCTATCTATCTATCTATCTATCTAATCTCTTTACAGCCTGATCCCAATCCCCTCCACCTCTCCTCCAAGTCTTGCCTTCACTCCTCCTTCCCTCCTCTTATATTTCTCAGAGATACCCAAGGGGTACCAACCCACCCTGGCCCCTCAAGTCACAGCAGGACTAAGCAATCCTCTTCCACTGGGGCCTGACAAGCCAGCCCAGCTAGAAAATAAGGGATCCAGGGGTAGGTAACAGTCCCTCCCCCCATTGTTAGGAACCCACATGGTGACCACGATGCACATCTGCTACATCTGTGCAGGGCCAGTCCACTCATGCTCTTTGGTTGGTGGTTCAGTCCGCAGAGTTCATTTTTCAGCTCTGAGACGCAATATTTGTATGACTCCTCTTGAAACACACATGTGGTTCCAGGCTCATGCAGGTACTGTGACTCAGAGGCAGAACCTTGCAAGCTCCAAGGGATCAAGAGAAATCGGAGTGTCCTAGAGGCGCTGGCTGCCGTGGACTGGATTGTGTATAAGCCCCTACCTCAGCCATTAGAGCGCTAGCCCCTAGTGTTATATATTGGGAAACAAAGATTTTAGAATCTATACACAGAAAACCTTGTTAGTTGTAGCTCAGAGGTTCTGCTCTATGATTGGTGGGTCCAATTGCTTTGGACCTGGGACAAGTAGCTTATGATAGGAGCATGAGATGCAACAAAACTGACTATTAAAGAAAGCCAAGAGAGGGCCAGGGTCTCACAACCCCCTTAAGGAGTGCTCCTGAAGTGACTTAAAGACCTCTAGTCTGTCCTAGATTTATACATATGTTGTTTAAGTCACCTAGAATGTGGCTTTAAAAAAAAATTGATTGATTTCTATGTTGTGTGTTTTGGTGTTTTGTCTGAATTTATGTTTGTGTACCACGTGTGTGCAGTACTCATGCATATGAGATAGAAGAGGGCATTGGATCCCCTAGAACTGGAGATACATCTGGTTGTGAGCTGCCACATAGGTGCTGGGAGTCGAATCCTGGTCCTCTGCAAGAGCAGCCAGAGCTCTCAACCTCTGAGCTCTCTCTCCAGCACCAGTCTGTGGTATTCTGTCATGGCAACCTAAGCTGAAGATGTAAGACAAGCTCCTTGTACTTTTCCCTATCCATCTGCCTACCAGTCCTCCTTGGTGTCTAGGGTAGAGTCCTAGAATCCTGCCCGTGCCTTAAAGGAGGCCTCACTCCTGCATCTTTGCGGCTTCCCTGACCTACCCTGATACTGAGGCGCCAGGACAGAGGGAGCGGGACTTTCAGGACTCCAAGAAGACGTCTCTCATAAGGTGACTGAGAGATGTGAATAATACCCTCTCTTACATCTTCTCACCCACCTGCCCCCAACCCCCGCTTCGACAGGCCTGAAACATTCTCTATGGCCACCCCAACTGAGCCCTGATCCGGAATCCAGGCTTCCAGCTTCGGTTTTGCTTGTTACATTTATGTATTTGTGTGTATGTGGGTATAGTTGTACCATGGTTGTCATGAAGGGAGGTCAGAGGAGAGCTTGCAGGTGTCAGTTCTTTCATTTCACCAGGTGGGTTCCACAGTTCGAACACAAATCAGGCTTAGGTAGAGCTCCTTTACGAACTGTGACGTCTTGCCAGCCCTTGGGCTCTCGGTGTTAAGATGTGGATATTAATGATTTTAAACAGCTGATGTATACACAAGCATGATAGGTGTCAGGAAATTACAGGTCCATTTCTCTCACCTTTATTGTCCTCTCCTCTAGGCTCAATAATTCCTCCTCCCTTATCCCTTCCCTTCTCCATCCAAGCTGGCCGTGCAGCACATATATAGAAAAGCAACAAGTCAGTTAGGAGGCCTGGTTGCTGGTCCCAGCTGCACCATATTTGGTCAATGTCACAGTGGCGTCACTGACCGCTCTGAGCTTCTCTCAGAGTTCTCTGCCATCAGGTGACCAGAAGCAGGTAGGTTCAGACATGCTAAAGAGTGGAAAATAGCTTTATAAACTGTGAAGTGTACTTGAGCCACTGCAAATATTGATTTTGGAGGACTCACTCTATAGACACCAAGTTGAGTTACAGGTCTGCGCTCCTGTGGACTTGCACAGCTGGATGGAGAGGAAGGACACAGCTGTCAGGTCCCATACACAGAACTCAGAAGCCCTGGCCTGGGGCTCTGCACAGCACGCTGATGTCTTTTCCTTGCCTGTGAAAAAGGAGAGAGTTTGCCCAGGTTCTCACAGAAGAGCTAAATTCCAAAGTCAAAAACAAACAATGGCCCTGACCACTGTTCCAAAGCAGTGTAAACTGGGAAAGACCACTTGCCTTTCCAGCTTTGCTCTGGGAAATTGAGCTACTGGTGCCCTGAGAACTTGGTGAATGCCTCAAACAGTCTAACAGAAATCATGGGTTTGCCTTTTTTTTTTTTTTAATTTAATTTAATTTTGTTTTTCTTTCTTTTTTAAAAATTATTTTCTGTGTATACTTTGCCTGCATATGTGTCTGTGTATCGTATGCATGCCTAGGGAACTGAGTGTCAAATCCCTAGGAACTGGACAGCTATGAGCCACTGTGTAGGCTCTGAGAATCAATCAAACTTTGGTTTTCTGCAAGGATGGCCAGTGCTTCTAATCACTGAGGAACCTTTTCCCCTGCTTTTGTTTTTTATTTTGTTTTGTTTTGTTTTGTTTTAGAGAATGTCTCACTATGTAGTCCTGGCTCGCTTGGAACACTCTATGTGGGCTGGATTGGCTCGAACTCACAGAGATCTGTCTGCCCGTGCCTCCTGAGCACTGGAATTACAGGTGTACACCACCACACTCAACTAGTTAGCCAGAGGTTGAGCCAGCAATCTGTGTGTTTCTATGGCAGCAGCATTCCTCCACAGTTCCTTTCTTTTTTTTTTTCTTTTTAAGATTTATTTATTATGTATACAGTGTTCTGTCTGCATGTACACCTACACACCAGAAGAGAGCACCAGATCTCATTATAGATGGTTGTGAGCCACCATGTGGTTGCTGGGAATTGAAGTCAAGACCTTTGGAAGAGCAGCCAGTGCTCTTAACCTCTTACCCATCCCTCCAGCTCTCCTCCACAGTTTCTACTTCAAGCTCCT
Organism: Psammomys obesus; assembly: GCF_907164565.1. Lineage (NCBI taxonomy): Eukaryota > Metazoa > Chordata > Mammalia > Rodentia > Muridae > Psammomys > Psammomys obesus. The sequence goes on from NW_026585644.1 coordinate 19,791,397, forward strand.
GCCCTGACTTCCCTCAATGATGGACTATTGTTGTGGATATAAACATGTTTTTGTTTGAGTCTCAGGTATGGGATGTGGGACTGATTTAGATGGTCCATAGCAGCAGAGTATTTGCTTTGTGGGTCTCTGAGAGGAGCTCTTTGCCAGCTACAGATGGTTTAAATCTGAGGACTCTGAAGAGAGAATAAATGCCAGAGCCCAGAGAGTGTAGGGGAGAAAGAACAAGGCTGCTCCTGCTTCCATCTTGCTGCTCCTAGTTGCTGTTGTGAAACAAGAAAATGGAGACCTACTGAAACAAGGACTGGACTGGCTCCAAGGAACCCAACGACCTTGACCAGCAGGAAGCAGCTAGGAGAAAACTATGCCCCATCTCCCCACTGACCTCCTTTCTCTCCTAGCTGGTGTTGGAGTGCTGGAAGGGATTGGGGTGAAGTAGGGAGAAAAAGGTAAGAAATGTAAATGAAAGAGATTTTTTAAAAAAATATGCCAACAGACTATAACGTGAAAGTGTAGCCAAATAAGTGTCCCTAAGTTGCTTTTGGTCAGAATATTTTATCATAGCAGCCGAGAAAGCAAACTAAAACACATAAGTCTATGGAACTGGACCCAGGTCTTCACGCTTGTCCCGCAATTGCTTTACACACTGAGCCATCTCCCCAGCTCCTGAAATCGATTTTAATGATGCATTTTACTTAGTCCTACACGTATGTGAAAATCATGAATGAGGTATTTTGTATACTCTTTCCATATTAACTTTGAAACTGAGCGTGTTTGGATTGAGCACAACCCCAGTGCTCCATCAATAACCATACGTGTTTGTGTGTGTAGACAGCAAGACAGTGCAAAGACAATGCAACGAAACCCAGGCTTCAATGCCCAGTAGAATCCCTTATGGCCTATTGCTGGCTGCCAGGCCCAGAGTTTTTAGTGAAGCAAGTTTGGGCACTGTCTGAGAAAGTACATAAAATTATGTCATTGCTATTTCATAACTATAATTTTGCTACTGTTATGAATCATAGCGTAGATATATGATATACAGAATACCTGATATGTGACCCCTGTGGGGGTTGTGACCCACAGGTTGAGAACCACTCATTTAGATGATACTGCAGGTCTAGGGACTGCACTTTAAGAACCAAGGCAATCAGTAAATGTGATTTCTTGATTCCATATGGAAGAACAATGTCATCACTATAAAGCTACAGTAATCAAGACAGTGTGGTCCTGGCATCAAAATCATCATCTGGATGGACAGAAATAAAACGGAAAGTCCAGAAATAAACCCTCACACATTGTCAAGACTATAAGATAAAGAATAGTGTTTTCAACAAATGCTTCTGGGACCAGAGGTTATATATATAAAGTGGGAAGCTTGGCGTGGTGATACACTCCTGTAATTCCAGCACTCAGGAGAAGAAGCAGGTGGATCAGAAGTTCAAAGTCATCCTCAGCTACACAGCAAGTTCTAGGCAAGCCTGGGCTACCTGAGACCTGTCTCAAAAGTAAATCTTGAAAGAATAAATGCAGATCCCTAACTCATATCCTATACAAAAAGTAACTCAACCTGGATTGATGACCTATAAAACTCTTAGAGGGGGCTGAAGAGATGTCTCAGAGGTTAAGAGCACTGGCTGCATTTCCAAAGGTCCTGGGTTCAATTCCCAGCAACCCCATGGTGGCTCACAACCATCTGTAATGAGATCTGGTGCCCTCTTCTGGAATGCAGGCCCACCTGCAGACAGAATACTGTATACATAATAAATAAAATTAAAAAAAAAACTCTTAGAGGAAACTGTAAGTAAAGTGTTCATGACTTTGGATTGAACAATGATTTATTTTTTTTTATAAATGACCAAAAAGCAAATAAAAAGAAACTTCACTAGCATGACACATCTGGGAAACATGAACCAGAGACTCAAGGAGAAGCTGGACTCAGTGGCACACACCTGTGATCCCAGTACCCAGGAGATAAAGGCAGGGAAGACAGGAATTCTGGGCCACCCTTGGCTACATAAGGAGTTTGAAGCCAGCCTGGGCTACAGGACACGTTGTCTCAAAATAAAGAAAAAAAAGCCAAAACAAAAACAATAACAATAATAATAGAATTTAAAATTTTAAGGCTTCAAAGAATATCAAAGCAAATTTCCTGCACCTATCAGGATGGCTAGGACCATAAAGATAAGGACCTAGGTGGCTAAGAAAATGAAGACTGGAAGCTGTTGCCAATGAGACTGCAATGCAGTGTTGGTTTTGGAGAACAGTTTCACAGTTCAAAAAATTAAGCATACAAGTCACAATATGACCATGCAGGCCCATTGTGCCTGGGGCAGGATTCATAAAAAATAGAATGTGTGTACAATCCAGAAGAGGATTCACTAAAAAACACCCAAATCTATCTGCTTATAAACATGTTAACAAAGTGTTGTCTACCTTCAACTGACCAAAGAAAAAGAGAGATGAGGTAGCGCCACACGCCCTGAGATGTTGAACCTTGAAACTGTTATGCCAACTGAAAGCAGGCAGATACAAAGGCTATGTAACCAGGCAGTGAGGGCACACGCTTTTCATCCTAACACTTGAGAGGCAGATGTAGGCGGATCCCTTTGAGGCCAGCCTGTTCTACAGAGTGAGTTTTGGGATAACGAGGGCTACACAGAGGAACCCTGTCTCAAGAAACCACACACACCTACACAGCCCTGTACTATGTGGTCCATCTTTATATAATGCTCAAAAAAACAATCCACAGAGGCTGCCAGACTTCTATTTTCAGGGGCCAATGTAGAGGGGAGAGGAGAGTAACAGCTGGTGGGCACAGGGTTTCGTCTTGGAATCAGGTGGTGATTCATACATTGTATATCCGCTAAAACCCACTGAACTGTGTGTCACATGAATGAATAAAGTGAAACATCAGAGAGGAAGACACTTACCTCAAATCATAAATAATAAATGTTAAGTGGGAGGTAGGTCCTGGAACACAGACATCTAAGTGGATTTCCCCCTGCCTCTCTTGGCCTGTGGGGCTCCACTGTCATAAGTATCACAGAATCCGACTTGAAAAGCCTCTTATGAAACAAAAAGGAATGTCACGGAAAACAAAAGTGCAAATGGCCAATAAACACAAACAAAATTCTCAGCTTTGCTGGGGAGGTGGTAGCGAGCACTTTTAATCCCAGCGCTTGGGAGGCAGAGGGATGTGGATCTCTATGAGCCCAAGGCCGGTCTGGTCTACAGAGTGAGTCCTAGGACAGCCAGGGCTACACAGAGAAACCCTGTCAGTACAAAAAACAAAACAGAACACCCCAAACTCCAAAATTCTCAGCTTCACTGTGGCAAAGCAAGCAATAGTATGGTAGAATTTCCCATCCTTGGCACAGGTCTGGGTTGGCCCTGGGCAAGGGCATACCCCATGCTGTAATAAATATGAATTCAAGAGTTATTTGGCCACATTTGGTTGAGATGAGAGGCCAGTCCCTCAGCCCAGCATTTGTGCTTCCAGTGAGAGAACCCGAGAAGACTGCAAAAGCCCCACAGCCCTGTGCCAGAATGTCACTGCAACCCCGCAGGAACTAATGCTGAAATGAAGCATATTACATTGAAACTGCAGACTTGCTAGAGCCTGCAGGTCAGATCAATTAGAGGAATGTGAACGCCTGTGGGCAGATCTCAAAGACAGTACAGAAGGAGACCACTGCAAGCCTGAAATGTGTTGTCATTTATCTTTATACACCATGACACAGGATATAATCCCTTTGTTACAAATGATTTAAAGGTACCTGTGGTTGTCTGAGTAAGAAATGTCCCCTATAGGCTCATGTGCTTGAACGCTTGTTCCTCAGTTGGTGGCAGTGTTTCCTGAGGCTAAGGAGGAGGTGGAGCCTTGCTGGAGGCAGTATGTCACTAGGGGCGGATTTGAGGGTAGGTAGCCTCAATCTACTTTCCGTTCTCTTCCTCTTCCTGCACTTCCTGTTAGTGGATGAAAATGTGATCAGCTAATTGTTTCTGCCACCATGCTTGCCTGCCACTATTCCTTCCCAGCCCTTCTATGTGATCCTGCATGCATGTGGCACGCATATACACACACTCAGGCACACGTACATACACATAAAATAATAAGACAATTCTTAAAGTAACACGAATGCTCTCTCGTGTGCTTTCCTATATTATTAAGTCTGGATTTGAGTGTGTGGCCATCTGAACACCAAAGTTCCAGGGAGAGCAATCACTGGGGAAACATCCCTGTAACTAGACAGAGAGGACACTCTTGGCACCCCTGTAGGGCTGCATGCTGGGTAATGCTCAACCTCGGAGGGGTGGGGAAAGTAACCCAGAATCTTAGGCACAGTGGATGTAGGCCCGTGAGTGACTCAGAAGGAAGTGAAATGTCACAGGTTCTAATTAGGGCCAGGGAAGGCACCATGCATGGTGCTTAAAATAAGAAAGGACCAAGATGAGGACATTCGCCTCTGGGAAAGATGTCAGAGATGACAACTGGAGACACACAGGCCCGGCTGATACAAAATGAGGAGGGGGAAAGATCAGAATCCTTAGCCTCTCAGGTGTGGGTGCCATGGAGAGGGGGTAGGGAAGAGCACAGAGAAGACCTAGAGAAGCCAAGCAGAGCTGCTAGTGATGACATACGGCCCTGTCCCCAGATCTCTGACCCATGGAGAGCCAGGCATCTCCCCAGCAGGCTTTTGGTACACAGAACAGGGGTATGACTCACAAATCCATGGAGACCCAGCAGATGCCTGATTGCCAGGGGCAGGTGGAGAGCCCAGCGGGAGTGATGGCCAGTGGTGGTACACAGCTCCCACACATCTAAGTGGTCCCTGAGGGCACTCTCCATGACATACTGTGTCACAGCTGCTATGATGAATCCCCGGGTTCCCACCAAAGCCACAACACTCACTTTCTTCGCTGCTCTGAGCTTTGGTGACTTATGGCTCTTGGCTTTTCTCTGGGAACTTGTCCAACAGTGGAAAAGGCTACCTAGCCGAAGGTCCACCTGTGCCCAGGATAGCCTACATCTGGAGACAGGTCAATCTGGGGATACTAAGGTCCAGATTCCTGCTGACAGCAACCCTGAAGGTCAACCCAGCATTAGCTGCCTGTAGGGCAGCCAGAGTCTCTGTTGTGGCTGTCCTAAATGCTGCCTCCTAACACACTGCTGTCTCTCTAGCGAGCCTTCCTGTCTGCGAATTTCACTCCAGCTCTGCAACTCAAGAAACAGGCTTAGAGCATGGGGGATGGGATTTGGAGAATCAAAGAGTTTCCAAGAAACCACGGGATTTAAGAAAATACCACATATGCTTAGAAGTAGGCTTGTGTAGACAATGTATGTATTCAGATCAATAACAGCTATAAATAAATAAGAGAGATCTGAAAACTGTTGACTTCAGCAAGGCAGCCATCTAGTTCTTCCTCAGGCAAAAGTGTCTCAGAGGAGGATCTGCAAAGATGACCCAGCCATCAAGAGTGTGGATGATTCTTGCAAAGGACCTGAATTCAGCTCCTAGTACATATTCTGGGAGGTTTACTCCAGCTCCCAGGGATCTGATGTTCTCTTCTGGCCTCTGCAGGTGTCTGTACACATATGTATACATACCTCTTTGTGTGTGTGTGTGTGTGTGTGTGTGTGTGTGTGTGTTTGTACATACATAATAAAAATAATATAAAATCTTTTAAAAGTAGCTCAGGTTGAAATGAATCTGCGAGACAGGAAGTGGATCAACGGTTGTTACCTTGGGCCAGTAAGTGTGTTGGGACTAGCGACTGACTGCAAAGGAAATTTGGGGGATGATGAGGACATTCTGTACCTTGAGACACTGTTTAAGTGGACATGAGCATCTGTCAAGCTTCATTAAACTATTCACTTAAACTGGGTGCTTTTCGGAGTTGGAGAGATGGCTCAGTGGGGAGGTTGCTTGCAGCGTGTCTTAGGGTTTCTATCGCTGTGATGAAACACTATAACCAAATGCAAGTTGGAGAAGAAAGGGGTTTATTTTGGCTTCACTTCCACATCATGGTCCATCACTGAGCTCAAATAGCCAGGAGCCTTGAAACAGGAACTGAAGAAGAGGCCATAGAAGAGTGCTGCTTACTGGCTGGCTCCTCATGGCTTGCTCAGCCTGCTTTCTTATAGAACCCAGGACCACCAGCCTGCGGGGTGGGGGGGCTCCCACAATGAGCTGAGCCCTCCCATACCAACCATCAATGAAGAAAATGCACCATAGCCTCCCCTACAGGCCAATCTACTGGGGGCTTTTTCTCAATTGAAGTTCCCTCTTCCTAAATGACTCTTGTGTCAAGATGACATAAAATTAGCCAGCACACAGAACACACATGAAGACCTGAGGTTGATCTCCAGAACTCACATAAAAAGCCAGGCATGGTGGATGGTGTGTGCCCATGAGCCCAGTGCTAAGAAGGCAGAAACAGGTGGATCTCTGGGGTTTGCTGGCCAGCCAGTCTAGCCTACTTTAGTGAGCTCCAGATAGTTGTGAGATCGGCCTCAACAAGGTGGAAGGCTCCCAAGGAACAACACTGAAGTTGAACTTTGGCCTTTACATGCACATGCGCACACACAGGTACGCACAAAAAGGCACATGCTAATGGGTGATTTTCATTTTCTGTCTGCTACAATTCAGGGAAGTTGATTTTAATGAAAAATAAAAATAAAAAAAAAAGCAAACAAACAAAAAGTAGCCCAAAGGTACAAAACCTGTAGGTGAACAGGACCCAGTCTTTTGTCTCTTATTTCTCTGAGAAACAAGAAAAATACATTTTTTAAAATGTTTTTTAATTTACAAAGCTATGCCATGGCTCAGAATAGCTACAAAAAATTCTGACATTTATATCCTTACTCCAGTTGGAAGAAGAAAAAGGGGAAAGGGCTAATTTCCTAAAGGGATAGTAGGTGCAGAGCTTGTAGCACGCACTTTAATCCCGAGCAGAAGCAGGTATACCTCTGCTGCTCCTGGCCCCGCTTCCCTGTCTGTGGATCCTGGAATGGGGAGCAAGGCAGGAACAGCTGGGGAATGGAGACACCAGGCAAGCACATGAGAAACAGACTTCCCAGGGAGACAGCTTCAGTGAGACAGCTTGTTTAATTGGGGGGAACAAAGTCTACTTAAACCTTTGGGGAGTGAGTAGGGGCTTTCGGTGTGAGGATACATCATTGGCTGGCTATGTGACCACCTCAAGAGTGGCAGAAGTGGGGGCCTTAAGGCTATGTGTGCTGGGACATACAGGCCCAGGGCAGGAAGGGGTCCATTCTACTCCTGCTCTTAAGAGGGTTTTTTTTTGGGGGGGGGGTTCTAGGCATGCCTCAACTTCACTCTTGCTCCAGTCCAGCTCCCCTGGTAGCATAGCTCCCCAACCAGTTTCAGGCCAGCCAGGGCAAGGGGGAGGTGGAGGGAGTTGGTTGGGAGAGAGGCAAAGAATGGCTATGCCTTCCTATAAGAAAGGATAGAAAATGAATGAGCTTTTAACAAGAATCTTTGCGGGTCTGAATAAACTCAGGATCCTGTCTCAAGGGAATAGGAGCTAAGTAGCTTAGAAATAGTCCAGTGTGAATGTGGTTGAAATAAAATACAGGTTGAAAGGCTGGAGAGATGCTCAGCACTTAAGAGCACTTGTTCTTATAGAGAACGGGAGTTCCATCCTCCAGCACCCATAGTGGCCAGTTCACAATAGCCTGTAACTCTACCTCCAGGAGATCTGGCGCCCTCTTCTGGTCTCTGAGAGCACCTGCACTCAAGTGCACGTACCCATACACAGACACACAGACACACACATACACACATTTAAAAATAAAATAAGGAAAGAGAAAAGGCTAGAGAGATGGCTCAGTGGTTAAGAGCACTTGTTGCTCTTGCAGAGGACTTGGTTTCAGTTCCTAGCACCAACATGGTGGCTCATGAGTGTCTGTAACTCTGTGGCATTCAGGTGGTAAACATTCATATATATAAAATAAATAATATAGAAATTTTAAAACAAATAAATAGATAATAATAAAGTAAGGAACCGGAGAGACAGAACAGAGGTTAAGAACCCTGGCTGTTCTTCTACAAAATCTGGGTTAATTCCCAGAAACTACATGGAGGCTCGCAACTATTTGTAATGCCATTCCCAGGGGATCCAACACCCTCTTCTGTCCTCTGAAGATATTGCATGCATATATAGTGCTCAGACATTATACAGGCACATAGAATATAAAATAATAAAAATAATTTTAAATATAAATAAAATATGTAAAGAGTAAAAATAAGTATAGACTTACTATCCCTGTTCCAAATTAAAAAGAAAACTCCAAATGTTCCAGAAGTCAGAAGCTTGGTGCACCAACAAGATGCCACAGTGGAAGATTCCAGAAGCCTGCAACATTCAGGATAAGCTAAGCCAAAACAGAGCACACTGACAATACTGGGTAAAACTGTCTTCTGGCTACATGTATCGGGTATAAAACACAAATGAATGTCTTTGTTTCGGATTTTGTTATATATAATAACAAAGTCATGCTGTTGTTTTCACTATACGGTTTCTCTGTGTAGTCCTGGCTATCTTGGAACTCACTCTATAAACAGACTGGCCTTGCACTCAGAGATCTTCCTGCCTTTGCCTCCCAAGTGCTGGGATTAAAGATGTGCTCCAAATCGAGGCTATATTATTAACGGATACACACATTTTTTCAGATTTCCCAGAAATCTGAAAAATTCTCCAACATCCAGAACACTTCTGGCCCCAAACATTTTATTTCAGGGATGGTCAACTTGGGTCGCGTGTATTCTTAGAAGAGAAAACATTAGGAGGCAGCCGTGATGACGGATATGGTGACCCCCACCTGTAATTCTCGCACTCAGGAGGCTGAGGAAGAAGGACTGCAGACACTTTGAGGCAAGCAAGGGCCGAGATCCTGCCTTATAGAAAGAGAGAGGGCTTGGGGAGGAAGGAAGGAAAAAAGGAAGGGGAAAGAACAGAAGTGGAGCAGGGTGGGCTTTTGCAATGAGGTCTAAGCTTTGGTTCTGTCTCAGGTGACATTGTTGAGACAGGTCTAAAATCTGCAAATACCCAATGCCTAATCACTTCACTGGAATAGATCTATGTTTTTTTTTTTTTTTTTTTTAAAGCGGTGGGCCAGGAGTGGCTAGGTTTAGAGGGGATTGGAGGTCACTCTAAAGGTAGAGAGTTTCTTTTCGGATTGATGAAATGTTCTAAAATGTGTTGAGGTGATAATTGTGTAACTGGAAAGACACTGAAAACCATGGAAACATGCTATTAGTGAATGAACCGAATGACTTCTCTGAGTCCAGGCGTTATGAGAGGTTTTCTTTCATTCTCCCACATCTTCCCTCAGGCCAGCTTTGTGTTGTCTGCCTCCTGGCCTTTTGTACACTGACTGCATCCTCATCAAAGAGCCATCCTTCCCTCTTCCCCTCCTCTCCTGAAACCCCATCAGTTCTTCTTCATCCAGCATTATGCTCAGACACACTGGAAAAAAATGTGTGTTCCATAGACACTTTCAAAACATCTCTCACTACAAACAGGAAACAGAAGCCCTAATGCCAATACCACGAGAATGTGAGTTCCTTGGAGTCAGAGACTTGTCCTCTGTAGGCAAAGGCAGCGAGCGATGCACAGTGTCCCCAGAAACACTTGGTGGATTTATCAGGTGGCTTCACCATGATTATTAGCTTTCTCTCCAGTCTCCACTAAAGAACAGAGCCCAAGCCTCCTGCCCCCTGTCTCCCTGTGGACAACAAAGAAGAGACATAACCAGACAAAGCTCACAGAGCTGGCTGCATCCTCAACTAACCTTCATGATCTGTAAAATATCTCATCTGGATTTGGGTCCAAGGATTAATTCAGATCAATGGCCAATAGGTTCATTAGCCTTGAGGTACTGTGGCCTAGTCTAGAGCAGAGGATCTTAACCTGTGGAATCGTGACCCCTTTGGGGTTCGAACATTCCTTTAACGGGGGCTGCCTAAGACCATTGGAAAACACAGATATTTACATTACAATTCACAACAGTAGCAGAATTACAGTTATGGAGTAGCAACAAAGATAATTTTATGGCCACCATGACGTGAGGAACTGTATTAAAGTGCCACGGCATCAGGAAGGTTCAGAACCGCTGATCTAGAGCATCACTGGAGGCTTTGGGTCACTGGAATTTGAAAATGGCATCTGAGGCAGGGAAGGCGGGCAGAGGTGAGATGGTTTCCAGGCCGGGGTGAAGGGAGGTAACCCTGGATGAGGATGGAGAAGAGCTTTCTGGCCCCAGTCACCCACATCAAGCCTCCTGGGGCAGAAGCGGACCTAATCGCTGTCTTCAGGAGGAAATGGGCATGTTGCCAGCGAAAGCATGAGCGTGCTCTGTAGCTAGGAGAGCCCCTCCCTCACTTTCTCACTATGAATGTGCAGGGAGTGCCTGGGGCTGAGCGGTCTGGGGGAGGCGGCTGCCTGATGCTCTCCCACACAAGCTGCTACTGCTTCTGTGTGTTCCACCGGCCCTGACAGCCCCCCTCAAAGCTTCAGAGGAGTCATCAGCTCCAAGCGGTCCAGGCATGGTGCCCAGGAGTCAGGAGTAATGATCACAACTGCTATATAGTGAGACCCTGTCTCGAAAAAAAAAAGAAAAAGAAAAAAATCTAAACCATTGTGAAGGGGATTGGACAATTATTATGGAGGGTGCTTGTGGAGGAAGAAGAGACAGGCTTTCAGAAGGAAAGAGGTCATGGCTGTTCTTTTAGAGGGCATGATAGAGGGACAGGGGTTATTTAGTGTAAGTCCAAGAGCAAACAAGACAAAGCTGGCCTCAATGGGAGTGAGAAGAAGGGGGCGGTCTTCCTGCCACCAGACTAGCAAAGATGGCTAACCAACGGCAGTGGGTACCGGCGGGAGAAAAGGCAGAGGTAAAAGAATAGGCAACGTGAGTTGCACAGGCCAACATCCACAGTCCTCCAGCCCTGCGGAGAGTCCTGTGGTCATCTCAGGACCACAGAAAAGGAGACTGTGGCAGAAGGCCACATCTTTATTAAGGTTGGGCTCTAGAACTAGACTCAGATGCTCTCAAGCTTGTACCCTACTGTCCCAGACACTCCAAATGTCAGGCTGGGATTTAGGTGTTCATCTTAATGCAACAGATAAAGGAGCAGTGATAGAAGCAGGTGGCCCTCTGGGTGCTGGGCTAACTGGCTCCGGGAAGAAAAGCTGGGGAAAGAGAACTTCCCGGGATAGCGTAGAGAGGAGGGTCTTGGTTGCTAAGCAGCTGATGGATGACTATTCTCTCATTTTAACCTTGTGACACCCCTAGATGAGCCCATCTGTGAAGATGTAATTTGTTTCCTTGCTTACACTCTTCTCCCACAACATCCTGCCCCATCCTACACGTGGATGACCTATTCAGTGCTGTATTTTTTTTCAGCCTCCCAGCTCCTCTTCTTGGCCACGTGACCTCCATCCCTCATCCCCTGGCTCCTCCCAAGGTCAGTACAGACGTGGGTACCAGCTCCTGCCCTGTCTCACCTCAGGACTTTCTGCCCAAGTTCAAGCTCTCTTCTTTTTAAACAATTTTTGTATACATTTATTTCTGTTGTGGATGCACCCGTGTTATTTTTGTGTGTGCTTGTACATGTACCACAGTGCACATACAGCACTCAGAGGACAACTTGTAGAAGTTAGTTCTTTCCTTCCACCATGTGGGTCATCAGGCTCGGCGGCAAGTGCCTCAACCCACTGAGTCATCTCACCCACCCTCTCTCCTCCCCTTCTCCCCATTAGCTGCTCATCCATCACTCTCACCAGTCCCTCCACTGGCCTCCCTGGAACTCTTCTGGGAAGGCTGCCCCTGATCTCAGCATGCAGCCCCTCTCTAGCACGCCAGACTCCACGTGTGCCTACCCCCACAGACTCCGTCTGGAGCAGCCCTGTGACTCCACACCCTCTGCTCCGTCTACCCACCTCCTCATTTTCTTTAATGAGTATTTAATGTCTTCCTGGCTCTGAAACCTTCTGGCCTCTTCCACACACCTCATTCTCAGAGGAGCCCCCGAGTCTCTTTATGATGGAGAAACCAACAAATGAAGAATAATTTTACTTCCTACTGTCTTGTCTTCAAACCCAAGTGTCCTCCTATTCCCCATGATGCCCCCATACACACACCGCAGGACTGTAGATTGTGTTTCTGCTAAAGCCTCAGCCTTGAGCAGTCCCCTCACTCCCTTCCTGATTCTCAGGAATCTGATACCAAAATCATCTTCCTTCCCCGGCAATGCTAGCATTTCTCATTAATATTTCAGTGCGATGCGGCAGAGGCATCCAGGGGTCCACCATGTCTGTTCTCATCCTCTTTAGCAGCAGATGCGGGGCAGCAGGGAGGGGCTGATGAAGAAGGTCTGGTCAGTGGGGAGCAGGCAGTGTTTGCTAAGATAGCCAGTAGAAGGAAGCAGTGGGCACCTGGTGATGGAGGTGTTACCATGCCAACCACGCCACCGAATTAGTTTCCATTCTTGTTGTTGTGATGAATGCAAATTAAAGGGAGGAAAGGAGAGTTTATTTTGGCTCACAGTTTGAGGATGAGGTCCAGTACAGTAGGGGAAGTATAGTGGGAGAGGGTAAGGCTGCTGGCCACATGTGTCCACAGTCTAGAAGGAAAGAGGTAAACGCAGTGCTTGATTGGCTTTCTCCTCTGATCCCATCTATGACCCCAGTCTTTAGGATGCTGCCACTCCTATTTAGGGTGTGTCTTCTCACCTCCATTCACCCCGTCTAGAAGCTGCTTGAAAATTTACCCAGAGCTTAGTCTCTTAGGTGATGCTAGAGCCTGTCAAATTGACAATCAACATCACCATTAGAGTCACCTACCTCTGAGCATCCTTCCTAAATGAAGGATGAAGCATCTTGACATCTGTGCTTGACTCGCAACCAAACCCAGTCACAACATACACACACAGCGTCCCCACCTGAATAAAAAAGGTAGGGGACGATGACCAGTCTCTTAGAATTCCAGGATTCCTTTCATTTTCTGAGCATCTCATAAATGCTCAGAGACAGTGAAAGACTGTCTCCATGCAGACACCCTTTGGTAGTAACTTCCATTGCATTTGCAGAAACATCTTGCCCAGAACCAGCCCAGAGCTCCACAGGGCTTCATCCAACAGGCCCTCCTGGGGCCTCCTCTGGCTTCACCGCTCTATCCTGAAGCTCTCTCCTCCTGCAGCTTGGGTGGTGCTGAGCCTTTCCCTGCTCCTCCACACCCCAAGGCTTCTCCCCTGCTCCCAAATACCAGAGCTCATGGGGTATGGTCCAGGTACCTCTCAAAGGGTTATTGGCATTCAAGATCCAGCAGCCTCAGAAACATTGATGATGTCATGAGTGCCTCTTAATTAGAGTATCTGGTCTTCCTCGGAGCCTGGGTCTGGCAGGAGAAGTTCTCCTGCCCACATCTGTGGAGGTGTTGCCTGTTGTCTATGGCTGTGATGATCTCTCACAGGGCAGCAGCTTCCCTGCTACGGCTGTCGCCTCCACCCAGCTTCTCATGAAGGGCTCGGAACTTTCATCTCAACTTTCGTGTAGCAGGCATCCCCAGCTACATTTGCTTGTCTGTTGCTCTGATAAATCCCCTCTCAGGTCCCCAGTCACTTGCAGTTTGAACAAAAGCAACTTACTGAATAAAGAGTTTATTTGGGCTTATGGTTCCAAAGGGAGTATCTATAATGGCTGGAGAGGCCAGAACAGGAAGCTGAGAGAGCATGCCTTCAAGCACATGCAGAAGAAAGTAGAGAGAGAGACACACACACACAGAGAGACAGAGACACAGAGAAAGACAGAGAGAGAGCTGGAAGTGGGCTTGGCCTTGACCTCTCAAAGCCTGTCCCCAGTGACCTGATCCTCCGGCAGGTTCCCTGTTCTGAAACATTTCGTTACTTCCCAAACAGCAACCAGGGATCACATTTTCAAATGCATGAGCCTATGGGGAACATCTCTCATTTACACCACCACAGTCCCCAGTTATCCTTTCTCGATTACTTCCCTGTGGTCCCTAGGTTGACAGAAAGTGCCGCAGTCCACCTGAGACTACATGCCTAGAGTCCGGACTCAGCTGGTTCCTGGCTTACCCTGTCTTTTCCCACCAGCACCTCACCACATCCAACCTCGAACCCACGACCTCTCTCCACTTGCATGGCCACTGCCAGCCTCTTACACTCAGTGGTGGGAGAGCCTCTCTGTGGCTCTGGAAACCATTCAGGCTGACTCTAAGGTCCCTGGACATCATGCTGCCCACCAAGATGTGGCCTGAAACTCACTGTTAGAAGCTAGCCTCTGCTCAGGTACCCTCTTTCAGACTCTGACAGGCACCCTGCTGTGACATTGTCTATGAATTCCTAGCTAAAATGGGGAAGCCAGTCCGCATCAAAGTGGGTTAGGGGTAGGGGTTACAGTTATGGTAAAGGTTATGGCGCCACACACATCCAGCTCCCCATCCTTCTCTTTGCCTCCTATCTGGGAAGCAGGGAGCCTGGCTACAGCTTCCTGCTGGAGACCTCCCTCGTCCTCAGAGACCTGTGTGAAGACGCTTCTTTAGAGACACCGCCATACTGTCTGTCTCTGGTGCAGTGTTCTGAACTCTTCTCAGAGGCCCCGCCATGTTGTTAGTGCTCCACCTGTGTAGCCATTTGTTAATTCTTCTATTAAACTCTTTAGCTCAGCAATCCGGCCCAGTGTCCTCTTGAACCGCTTGTCCCATTTAAAACTAAATAGTTTGTTTACATGCCTGTTCTTGGAGCCCATCACCACCAGCCACCTTTTTCTCCCCTCCTATGCTCCGACAATGTAGTGGCCACATGGACTGTCCTGGCCTCCAAGAGTCCCCACAGGTCCACAGCTGTTTCCACCCAAAATGCCCTGGTCCTAGCTCTCCTCCTATCTGGCCCCTGCCTCTTCTTCAGATCTCAATTTAAAGATTCCATGGTCAGTTGGTCATCCGGGAACTTCCATCCACTGGGCAAGAGCGGTGGTGAGGCCGATTCCAGGGGCAGAGCCTGGCACAGCAGATGTCTGTAATATCAGCTTCTGGTCTCTCAGGAGAGCAGAAAGGAAGTGAGCTTGAAAGGGGAGCTACCAGCCATTTTCTACCTTCTTCAGCGCAAGCATAAAGAAACTCAAGAGTTCTTCTCAAGCACTGGGTAGCACCCAAGAGGCAGGTCGAAACACTGCCAAGGCAGAAAACCCCTCCAGCCAGGACATTTTCACCTGGCCTTGTCTATGATGGATACTTATACTTCAATGCCTTCTTGTTTTGTGCCTAAATTAGGCCTTTGTGATAGCCTTTCTAGATAAAGCCACTTAATGGTACGTCATTCGCGTGTTGTAAAATTTGACTGATATAACAACCTTTTTGGCTTCTGGACAAAGGGTCAGCCAGGTATAGTGCTAGAATCCCAGAGAAACACTCTTTTCCCACGATATTTTGGGCTGATGTTAGTTTTGTTTAACAAAATGGCTTTGCTAATTTCTTTTTTTGAGATAGGGTCTCCCTGTGTAGCCCTAACTAGCCTGGAACTTACCATGTAGACCAGGCTGGCCTTAAACTCACAGCTCTCTACCTAGCTCTGTACCCACACCCACGCCACCATGCCCAGCCAGAATCTCATTAACATAAGACATACATTAAGTCCATTTATTACTCCAATTTTGATGTAGGTGTAACAGATTCGCTGAGCGGAGGTGCTAGTGGGAGTGTGCATTGGCTGGGAAGGCTCCCACATCGTCTCCTTTCCATTTCTTTCTTTCCTTTTTCTTTTTTTGAGATGGGGTTTTTCTGTGCAGCCTTGGCTGTCCTGGAACTCCATAGGTAGACCAGGCTGGCCTCAAACCTCGGAGATCCACCTGCCTCTGCCTCCTGAGGTGCTGGAATTAAAGGTGAGTGCCACCACTCCCAGCCCTAGTTTTCACTTCTTCAGGAGGCATTGAGAGCGAAAAACATTTATGGAACAACCTGAACATTGCTTCCCCCGAGAACCACTTTTCCAATGATTTTCCCGTTGTCTCTCCTGTGCGTGCCCCACTGTAAAATCACTTCTAACAAATCACATCGCCATTTAGCGCCCTCCTACAGCAGTCATCATTACTCTCTCACAGGGTCTGTGGTCAGGAACTTGGGAGCAACCGGACCACATCAGTCTGCTCACGTTTTCCGATGAGACTTCTCAGATGAGAAGTGGGTCAGGCCTGCCAGATGAGGGGGGCTGCTGGAGCTGAGGGAGCCGCAGGCAAACCGGCTCATCACGAGGCTGGTGCCAGCAGTGGCTGAACTGCCCCAGCCCTCCTCAAGAAGGCCTGTACAGAGAGAGCTGTCCTCCAGAGCAAACGGCCCAAAAGAACCAAGCTACAGCTATCAACCTACTATGCTCCAGCTTTTGAAGACCCAGTCTCACATTGTATTCTACCAATCCTTTACATGTGCATGTATGTGTGTATATGTTTTGTGTGTACACATGTATGCATGCATGTATGTGCTCGTGTGAAGGCCAGAGGTCGACGACATGTGTCTTCATCAGTCGTACTCTACCTTATTTTTGGAGGCAGGGTCTCTCTCGGTGAGCCTGGAGACCACTGATTGAACGGGGCAAGTTTGCTAGCAAGCCCCGGGGATCCTCCTGTGTCTGCCTCCCCAGAGCAATGATTACAGGCACAAACTGCTGCAATGGCCTTTTCGATGGGTGCTGGAGATCTGAACTCAGGTCCTAGGCTTGCACCACAAGCACTCTACCAACTGAGCAGCAGACACCCCATCCCCAGCCCCTATTCTGACACTCTTCTCACCCGCTAGTCTGGATTCAGCCTGGGGGATAACTACAAAACAGCATGATTTCCAAGACGGGGGAGAGTAACTGGCCACTGTCTTGGAGGCGGGCTTCACACCACATGGAATGCAAAGGCAAACCTGAGAAACAATTCACCATTCAGGAATCACTTTCAAGTCATTTAGTTAAGCATTCACAGAGGTGACCGCATTTGCACTCGTGTTCATGGAGCAGTTTACTGTTCTGTGCACAGTTCACTAACAAGCACAGTTCACGTGGGTGGTTTGGGAGCAAGGTCAGCTGAAAGGAGGAGAAACACAGCTGATCACAACAGCCCAAGCACACAGGCACGATGGCAAGGCCTAGCCCAGAACAGCAAACACAGGGGTCTCGTCAGAGACTGCGGGGCCTCAGCTTCATGGAGCCCGGTGTGCCCCATGTGGCCCTGGAGCCTTCTAGGGGGTTGACAAGGCAGTAGAGGCAGGGCGATGAGTCTAAGGCAGTCGATCGATCTGCGCTGGCTGCTGAGACAAGATGCACCAGACCAGGTGGCTTACTTAAGCAATGGAGGCATGATGGGTGAGGTCAAGGTGAAAGCTTAGTTCTCTCTGCGGAGCAATACCAGGCCCTCCATCTGTGCGTCGTCATGGTCCACAGCTGGTGTGTCTGTGTCCTGATCTACTGATGAAGACTGGGGTCCTGTTGAACTGGAACCCACCTGCATGACCCTCAGAGGTTGTCTTCAGTTCAGTCCCACCCTGAGATTTTGATGGCCATAATTCACCTGTGCCATTTGGGTGAGGCACCCACTCCAACTGTGGGCTTCTTGGCAAAGCAAGAGAGGGGTGGGGCAACGGGCTCTGCGTGTGTAGGGGAGAAGGTCACAGGCCTCCCTCAGTGTCAGGCTGCTGGGGGCAGGCAGGAGAAACCCTGCCTAGCTAGATGCTGTTCCAGGTCCGTCCTCCCAGCCAGCCCCTCCTTTCCAGGGTCTCCGCAGGTGCCACCTCTATAAGGAAAGTAGAGGCCCAGTGAAGGCCGAGAGGGAGTGGCTTGTGTGTAATTTGGCCTGGAGCATGGAAAGTTAAATCAACTGGAAAGAGTAGAAGGAAGTCAGAAAGAAAAAAAAATTTTTTTAACCCAACCGCAAGCGCAGGAGTGATGATAAAAGGACTGTGAAGCCACGAGGGTGTTTGGAAAAACTGAGTGGCTGAGAAAGTCTGAAGGAAGGAGGGCAAGGCAGGGCCTGCTGTGTTCTCTCTCCTCTGCTGTACGCCAGCGGTGGAGGGTGTGGGGTGAGGTGTGTGGTGGGGAGGGGATTGTATGTACCTATTTGTGCTTGTATGTGAAGCTGAAGGTCAACCTCAGGTGTTACTCCTCTCGTGGGAGTCGGGGTCTCTCCTTTCACCACGTGGGTCCCGCCAATTGAACTCACGCCACTGGGCTTAGCAGCAAGTGCCACAACCCGCTGAACCATCTTACGGGCCCCATCTTCTGTTTTGTTTTGAGACAGGCTTTTTTTAACTGTACCCTCTAAGCCTAACTCCAAGGATCTTTCACATAGAGATGCCCTGGACAGAATACAGGCCTCCGAGGACACTCAGGGTAGGGACCAAGCATGAGTTGGTGACAGTCAACTGGGCTCAGGGTTTTCTGTCTACCGGCCGGTATTTGTATCCAGGTAGTAGGAGGTAGATATAGGAGGAGGTAGATATAGGAGTTGGGGAATGGGACATGATCCATTGGGAACAAATATCCTGGCTATGTTTTGTAATTTGATCTCACCCTTATGGAAATTTAGTTGGGGAATAACTTGGCAAACGCTTACCACAGACATGCTTGCATAAGCTATGTGCGTGACTAGCACATCCACTGAAGTGAACAGTCCAGGCCTTTCATCAGGTATCACTGCCCGGGGTCTGCTTTTCCTGTTGGGGTATCTGTGCACCGGGCTGGACTGGAGGGAATGAGGCTTAGCTGGGCAGGTGGATAGGCAGGGTCTCAGTCAACACTGAGTGTGGGAGAAACAGCCTCCCCTGGAAACAGCTCTTTTTTTCAGTGAAACAGCTCTTTTCACTGGGAAGGGAAACAAGGGCTATATAAACCTTGGGTAGTTAGTTGGTAGGGGGTTTCCGGGGTGAGTGTACAGCATTGGCTGGGGCCAGGTGCTGGGAATGCTTCATTTGCATGAAGAGGGATTGCAGGTGCTTGCTGGACATGTCCTTATAGGGAAAGAGGAAGTTTAACATTAACCCTGGCCACCAGGTTATGAGACTACTTTAAAGGTGGCAGATGTGAGGGACTCAAGGCTTACATATGCTGGGGAGCATGGCCACAGCCCTGGCCTCACAATATAGGCTTCCACAGTGCAGGGCTAGCACTTGGGTCTCTAAAAAGTGTGCCCATCCTGAGCCCTGGAAGCCTCTCCCTTCTGCCCCTTTCCCAAGAGTTCTCAGAAGCACGCTCTCCACAAAGTCAAGAGCCAGCCAGATTACCCGCAGGCCTTTGGCTTCTCCTCATTGCTGATGTCCATGAGGAGTTCTAATGTAAACAGACGCAGGCTGCTCATGTCTACATGTGTGTGCCGTACACTCACACTTATAGCCTGACTTGCCAGGTTTGGAAGATTCAGGCAGGACTGGCCAGATAAGGTTCCTGTGTTGGCCTGGGGAGGACGGGTGGTGCCACTTAGTGCCAGTTGGCAGAGCTCAGGGGCCTTGGCTAACAGCCTTGTCCTATTTTCCAGGTGGAGCCAAGTAACCATCCTGGGTTCAGCCTGTGGACAGAACCCTGACAGAAGACTTGAAAACCCGAGCGAGGTCTCTCAGGAAGCCTGAATCCTGGATCTGGGCAGATGGAGGCTCAGGAAGGACTAAAGGCATGCCCATGGCTGCTGCCCAGCTGCCCAAGACTACTGCCAGCTCCTTGGACCAGGCTCATTGTCCAAGCCTGGTGCCCCTGGCTGGCTTCACCCCTCTGTGCCTATGTGTCTACCTAGGAGTGGGAGTCCAGAGAACACGGGGCTGTTTATAGCATGGCGCCAGCTATTGTGCACCAAGGTGGTGTCTCCTCCTCTTCCAAGTCAGGAATCCCCTCACCTACTTAGGTATGGGTTGGGAGATAGATACAGGTGCTGAGGGTGGGTCATGGTCCAAGTTGTAGGAAGCAGGAGAAAACGCTGCCTGCCTACTATTTACTGTCCTTCTTTGGATTCCTGGTACCAATAGAAAGCAGTGAAGTAAGCAGTGAAGTATTTCCTAATTGCCACAGAACCAGTAGCTCAGAAGTCATGATTCTCCTTCCCCCTTGCTCTGCCTGTCTTGGGTCCCCTTGGTGTCCCTAAAGTGTCTGTGTTTCTGTCCCCTATGGAGGCTCAGAGATTAAGCGATTGGCCTGGAGCCATTCCAGCCCCATCATGCTCCAAATTCAAGGCTGGTTCTAACATTCCCATGTGAATTTTTAGCAGGCTTCTGCCCTGCCAGGCTGGCTTGGGAAGATACTGTAGACCAGCTTTTACGACTTCTCCCAGGATCCCTTTCTATGCCTCCGCTTACTGAGCCTCCCCTGAAGGGTCCTCCTTTTTATATTGCTCTTTTCCTTTTCTTTTTCTGTCTTTTTTTCTTTTTACTTTTTCAAGACATGGTTTCTCCATGTAGCTTTGTCCTGTCCTGTCCTGGAACTTGCTCTGTAGACCAAGCTGGCCTAAACGCAGAGATCCACCAGCCTCTGCCTTCTGGGTGCTAGGATTAAAAGTGTGCCACCACTGTCCAGCTATTATATTGCTTTTGTTTGAAACCAAATGTTTCAGAAAAAAAAAACAAAAACAAAAACACTTAATTCAATTAAAAATAAGTCCATCACATATTACTATAACAGTTTTGATAGAAAAAAGCAGCTGTATCTTTACCCAAAGTATATCACTGTTTTAGAGTTACAAAAAGCCAGCTTGCTAGAGGATCTCTCAGTTGCTTCTGCACCTGATTACTGTACAGGCCTAGGAAACCTTGCCTTACCAGTGAGAAAAAGGGAATACCATACTAGCAAGACCTCAGCAGCATTATAGAAATGGTTTGGGGGACTAGAGAGATGGCTCAGCAGCTAACAGCACTGATTGCACTTCCAAAGGACCCGAGCTCAATTCCCAGCACCCACAACTGTTTATAACTCTAGTTCCAGGGAATCCAACACCCTCACACAGACATGCAAACCACCAATACGTACAAAATAAAAAAATAAATTAAATCATACACATATGACATATATATGTGTGTGTGTGTATATATATATATATATATATATATATATATATATATATATATTTTTTTTTTAAGACAGGGTTTCTCTGTGACAGCCTTGGCTGTCCTGGAACTTTCTTTGTAGACCAGGCTAGCCTTGAACTCACAGATTCGTCTGCCTCTGCCTCCCAAGTGCTGGGATTAAAGGCGTGCACCACCATGCCTGGCCACATATTTTTAAAAAAGAAAAAAATTGTTTTGTTTTTAGACAGGGTCTCATGTACCCTAGGCTGACTTCTAACTCACTGTGTGGAAGAGAATGACCTTGAACTTCTGATCCTCCCAAGCACTGGGGCCACAGATGTCCAGCACCACAGCTGGCATGTTCAGTTCTGGGGATGGAGTTGAAGGCTCCCTGCATGCCTAGCAAACACCCTACCAATCGACTTTCATCCCTGGAAGCGGCTTTGGCTTGGCTTGCAGGCTTCCTGAAATGGTCTTAGAGGGGCTCCCCAGGGGTGCTATTGGGCTGCGTTTGGAGAACAGCTCCATGGAACGGTGTGGTATATGTGTGTGGCCTGCAAAATGAATCCCTGACTCCCTGGCGCTAAGATGCATCCTCCTGTCCCTGCCGGGGATTTCACAGTGTTTGTGAAATCTCAGGGCATCGTTTTAATTTCTGTGTGTGTGTGCCCGTCTGCACACGTGCATGCAAGTCAGAGCAGGGTGCTGGATCCCCTGGAGCAGAAGATAGAGGCAGCTGTGCTGGCAACTGAAGGTGGGTCCTCCGGAAGAGCACGAGTGCTCATCGTCTTCTTAAATGTACCTTAAATTGGCCCCCGTTGTGTTCTCACTGACTGACCCATCTCTCAATATACAGTAGCTTAGAGTCAGGGACTATTACAATATCATAGCAGACTTCTGGATCAGGCCTTCCCTCCCAGACAGGAGACTCTGGGAGTTGTTCTTGTGCATACCTTCCAAGGGTACTGGGGACATTAAGCCATCACGCAATGTGCAAGGCTCCCCATCAATCCTACTCGCATCTGTGGCTCATTGGCTCCTCTTGCCAGCCTGCCCTGCCTCTCCTCCTTGTGACATCACTCCACCAAGCAGGCTCTATTTCACCTTCTAGGACCCAGGAGCTCTCGGGAACAATCTGTTGCCCAGTTTGTTTGCAGCTTTGCCTCCCAACCTGGCTGAAGGCTTCTCCAGGGAGGGAGGGTTTGGGTCCATCCTTACAAGCCAGGGCTGGGCACCACGCCAGCCCTCAGACACACGGGGAAAGTCAGGCAGGATCCGGGGACAGCCAAGGAAACCTGAGTTTCGGAAGGCCACCTCACAGCAGGTGGAGGGCTGTGCCAGGAGGGCCTCTCTCGCAGGGCAGCTGTTGTTTGGCACAGCCGTGGGTGTAACTTGACACACAGAGAAGCTTGGCAGCTTCTCAGCCTTGGAAGATAAGAGGTGGTCTTGTGGGAGGGGCTTCTGGAAAGCCAGCCCCCGCCCCGAGAGCACGCCCATTGGTGCCCAGGTCCCTTACCCTCCTGGACACATTCCCTGCTGGGCTGTAGCTGATGAAGTGCGGCCGGCGGGGGGCGGGGGGGGGGGGGCCCTGTCCTGGTCCAGTACCCAGCACCATACTCGGCTCATAATAAGGGTTTTCGGAACTGACACTATGTAGCAAAGATGACCTTAAACTCCTGATTTTCCTGCCTCCATCGCTCAAGAACGTGTCCCACCAAACCTGGGAAGAATTGGGTTTTTTGTTTGTTTGTTTGTTTGTTTTTGTTTTTTGTTTATTTTTTAAGATCACGTGTGTGCACATGACCACGAGTGCATGTGAGCATGAGTGTGCATGCATGTGCCATGGGGCTTGTATGTAGGTGAGAGGACAACTTGTGGGAGTCTCCTTTCATGTGGGTGGCAGGGAACGGACTCAGGGGCTCAGCTCTTCTCACCCCTCTCCATTCAGTTCTAAAATATTCAGAACTGAATTTTTAAATGCACAAGGATACATGCTGCTGTATTGATTTTATTGTTTTATATCTATTTTTTTCTAATCTATCACTATCACCACTTGGCCACAACTGCATACACCTATTGTGTTTTTCATTATTTTTGTTTGAGACAGTGTCTCATCCTGTCCAGCTGACTTCAAGCTCCTGGATTTACAAGGTTCCTCTGCCTTGGCCTCCTGAGTAGCTGGGAAGACGGGTGTGTACTGTCTCATGGGTCCGGGAACAGGAATGAGGAGAAAGTGTGGGGTAACCGGGTTTCAATACGGACAGAGCACACTAGCTTCCCCATTCATGTTTTCCTGCAACTGGTATTTGTTTGTTTGTTTGTTTTAAGATTTACTTATTTATTGTGCATTGGTGTTATGCCAACGTATGTCTGTATGAGGGTGTCAGATCCCCTGATACTGAAGTTACAGTCAGTTGTGAGCTGCCAGGAATTGAACCTGTCCCTTGGAAGAACAGCCAGGACATTTAACTACTGAGCCATCTCTCCAGCTCTACAACTGGTGTTTCTGAAGTGGACTACACTAATGCAGCTAAGGTAACTGGAATATTCCAGAATTCTCAGAAATCCAGGCAGGGTCTTTTCAAAGAGGTCGGTTGAAACCTCCCCCCCCCCCCCCCCCCCCCCCCCCCCCC
>NW_026585644.1:19815193-19829128 GCF_907164565.1 Psammomys obesus
CCCCCCCCCCCCCCCCCCCCCCCCAGGCATCCACCCTGGTCAGCAGAGGTCATGTTCACAGGTCAATGATTCTGAAGTCTGTGGTAACTGTGGGCTCCTCCAGAACCTCTGGCTCCTACAGGGGTTTCTCCTGAAGTTGACAGCTATGACTTGGAAACTTCTAGAAAGTTCACAGGTTTTCCAGAGAGGCCAAGGGAAATCAAGGCCAGGTATTCAGGCAGCATTTTGGATAATCCTAAGTCACTAAGCAAATGTACAGGGAAAGGATTTTTTGACCTGGGACTTCATCCCAGGCTAGCCCAGGGGGTGAAGGATAGAGGAGAGAAGTGACATGAGGCACAGGAAGACCACACACACACACACACACACACACACACACACACACACACAGACTCTTTTCTACTGTTATCTCAAAATAGTTCCTGAAAGTCCAGTATCTGTGACTCACTATAAAGGCCTGTTGTACAAAGAACGCTGTGTCTGGGAAAATGAGGCAGAGAGGCCTCTCGCTGCAGGGAACACTTAGAGCCACCAGCCAGACATCATCTCTTTTCCAGAATCTTTGCTCACAGATATAAAGAGCAAACACAATTTCTATGTTAAAACGTACACAGATGCCTCTTGCAAACAAACAAAAACAAACAAAAAAAACAGTGCAGTAAGCTGGATGTAGTGGCATGTGCCTTTGATCCTAGAACTCTGGAGGCAAGAGGCAGGCAGATCTCTGTGAGTTCAAGGCCAGCCTGTTTTACAGAGTGAGTTCCAAGATAGCCAGGGCTACACAGAGAGTCCAAAAAAAAAAACCAAAAAACAACAACAACAACAAAAAAAGACAAACAAACAAACAAGAAACACAAAACTGTAGTATGTTTAATTAAAGCAAGAATCTAGGACTCCTGTGGGTGGCAGGCAGACCCCAGCGAACCCCTTAGTCCTTCCCACTGGAGATTCATTCAAGAATCTCTGCCATCAGGACTGCTGAATGAAAATGAAACACTTTCTTAAGTCATTCAAGATCAGTGCCAAGTATACCATCAAACCCAGAGCCTGTCCAGTCTCACAGAAGCGGGGTGGGGAGATGGGGTGTTGGAAGGACCCTGCTGTTTGAGGTTGCAGTCCTCCCAGTCCAGATAGCCATTCTGACCTCAGTGTTAAGGTGCAGGACTCCCTCTCCCCAGCAGGGCCTCCTGCTCTCTGCTTGACTTCGTCTGGAGAGTGTCTGTGGACACAGATGCCCCTAACCCCATTTGATATACGGCCTTTGACTCGGCTCTCTCCCCTCCCTGTGCCTATAGGATAATTAGGTACGGTGTTCCTGTTCATATGATAGGAGCATGCTGTTCAATGAAAATCGAGCATCCTTGAAGTGCCTAGTTTTAACTAGTTATGAACACCTATCCCTGGAGCCCCTCACCCGCTCCCCAAGGGGTACACAGCCTTTGCTCTCTGAAATTAAAACTGAACTCCATGAAGTGGTTCCCAGAGTGTCTGATCTTCGTGCTGCTAGCAGCTTTCAAGCTCTGTGCCTCACCTTTTGCTCCTCCTGTCTTTGTGGGCTGGTGGTCAACAGCCTTCCTCTCCCATGAAGGAGGAGAACTACAGGTCAGGGGTCGGGTGGTAGGCTATAAAAGTCTGGCCTCATATTATATAGGAACACGCATCCCAGGAAACAGCTAAATCAAAGCCTACTGGCTCCACCTAGATCTTTTCTTTGAACTGCAGGCAGAGGTGATGAGAACCTCTAGGACCTGGCCAAGGACAGACTGCAACTGACCCCCATTCTGAAAGTTCTCAAATCATAAGAGGCCCCAAAGTCAGCCTCACCTCCCAAACACTATACTGTGCTGACTCCTTCCCGTCCTCAGTTCTGACTCCAAACTCAGCAGCCAGAGCTCAGAGGTTGAGGCAGTGGAGTAGGAATAGAGGCAGGGGCAGGGCAGGATGTTCTTGCCCTCAGGAAGGACTCTGGGTTCCTGACCTATCAGTACTTTGCACAGTCCAGCCCCTCGTTTACCCATGGAAGAATGAATAATAGCTGCCAAAGGTGTCTGCATCTAGATCCCTGGGGCCTGGAAATATTTCCTTTCTTGGACAAAGCCTATGCAGATGTGGCCAAATCAACGATGCTGTGATGGGGAGATTATCGGGGTGGGCCCCAAACATAAGGGGGAACAAGGAAGACTGTGTTAGAGAGAAGGCCTCCTGAAGAATTGAAGAGAAGGCCTTGGAGTCAATGGAGGAGGGGCTTGTGAGCCGAGGCAAGCCTAGGATGAAGTGCTGGAGAAGAGAGAGAGCTGGGGACCGCTTTCTCTGAGCATCTTGCATGGCCTTGGTTTTCACCCCAGGAAACAGAGTTCAGACTTCTGATCTTCAGGGAATAGGAGAATGAACGTATGTTGCTTTGAGCTAATATATTTGTGTCAATTGGATGCGGGAGCCATAGAAACGAATGTACCACTCACAGAAGAAATCAGCCTTCTGCCATGATTAATTGCATCCCAAAAGTTCCAGTGCAGGACTCTTTGTCAAGTCCAGCAATGCTGCAGCGAAGTGGACAGATGGGTGGGAGGCAGGAGGAGGCAGGAGGCCAGTGAAGGTGCTTGATGGGCAAGCCAGTTGAACTCTGTGACTACGGAGTTCATGATGCCAGGGCCTGAGATGGCAAGGTCTTGTTCATTCGGAGGGTGTGACATCCCTGACACTTCTGAAGCCCGATGACAGCGGTCAGCCTTCTGAGTAATGTCCTACCCCTACAGATCCCCCCGAAAAAACTGCAGAACACAAGCAGCATCATTCCCCATCCCATCCCTCCCCTCCTGCTGACCACAGAAAACTCAAACCTTTGGGAAATAAGAGTATTTCCCTATACTACCTCAGAACTAAAGGCCAGCAGTGTCTGATGCCTCTGAGGTCCCATGATCCCATAGCACTTTGATGGTAGTCATGGGTCACTGGCTAGCCTGACCCTAGAACCTGTGTAGAGAGCCACGTTAGACCTACCTGCAAGTGACCCTCAGCTGGCTCAGAATTAGAGCCTCTCCTTGCCAACCTTTCCCTGAGTCTTGTGGTCCTTCAATAGCCAGACAGAGGCCTACGCGAGGCCAAGCACAAACACAAGAGGATATGAAACCCAAATTTAGAAATGAGAACCTGGTTTCTGAAAGCATTTGTAAATTCAGACAGGAGAATCTGCAAGCAGAAGGATGGGTACAACAAATGACAGCGTGAAAAAGAAAGACAAACAAAGTGGCTCAGACCTCTCTCAGACAAGTCACTTCTTGATGCTTTCAGCCTTCCTACTAAGGGCTGAATCCCAGCAGTCACGTGCTTGATGGAGTGCTTGAAGAAACAGGAAACAGAAAACATGAGTAAAGTGGAGTGCAGACCAACCCTGTCCTTACAGTGCTAACAAGAGAAGCTTAGACCTAGCACGAATCCTGCCAGCAGCTTCGTGTGCAATCAGGAAGGAAACATAGGGCCTTTGATCCCAGCACTTGGGAGGCAGAGGCAGGTAATTCTCTGTGATTTCAAGACCAGTCAGATCAACATAGCACGTTCTAGGTCAGAGAGGCCTTTTCTCAAACAAGCAAAACAAATAGGGCTGGGAAAACGGCTCAACTGGTAAGCGCTTGCCGCAAAACCGTGAGCCCCTAAGTTTGGATCCCAGTAAAAAACAAAAAAACAAAACAAAAAAAAAAACCTGGCGTGGCAGCGTGTGCCTGCAATCCCAGTGCTGGGGAGACAGCGGTAAGAGGATTCCTGGGGCCCACTGGCCAGTCACTGCGGCCAAATTGGAAAGCCACAGGTTTAGTGACAGAACTCATCTCAAAAAGTTAAGATGGAGAGACCATAAAGAAAGACACCTGTCCCAGTTCCCTTCCAGCTGGGGAGGAAAGGGTTTCTTTTCAGCTTCCTCCTCCAGGTCAGCGTCCACTGTTGACAGCGGTCAGGACAGGAGCTACAGAGGAACACTGCTTGCTGGCTCACTCCGATTCACACTTAGGTAGCTTTCCCATACAAGCCAATACTACCTGCCTAGGGATGGTACCACCCACAGCAGGCTGGCGCCTCCATCAGTTAGTAGTCAAGACAGTCCCCCGCAGGCCAGTCTGGTCTAGGCAACTCCTCAGCTGAGGCTTTCGCTAACTGTGGGATCCTGACCTCAAACTCCTCTCACACACATGCAATTGCACGTGCATATGTGTTCACACATGTGAATAGGGATACATGCACACCGAACACACACACACACACACACACACACACACACACACAGAGAGAGAGAGAGAATAAATTCAATGAAAGAGGACTCTTCATACAAGATAAATATGTCAACCATCCACTTTCTATGTCCCAGGCTCTGGGATGTGCCTTGAACTGGCCCACACTTGCAGGCCCTTTCATCTTGTGGTTTTAGTGGCCTGAGAGAGGGGTCTGCTAAAAGGAGCTCAACTTAGGTCACTCCTCTGCTCAAGAGCCTTTAATGCTCCCTGTACCTTTTCAGCCTGCAGAATGATTCTGCCATCCTCTGCTCAAGGATCCAAAGAGGTCTTCTTACCATAGGATTTTAACCACTGCTCTCAAACCTCTCTGGCTTCAGATTCATGGAGACATCACCTCCACAGATTTCATCCATCACCTCTCCAGACTTACAGACTTCATCTCATCACCACCACAGACTCATCCATCACCTCCAGACTTCAACCATCACCTCTACAGACTCATCTTCTCACCTCCACAGACTTCAACCATCACTTCCACAAACTTCATCCTTCTTTTCTCCTCCCCACTCCGGTTCTCTTGAAGTGAAGACCTGGCATAACCCAAACTGGAAGCTGACGTTAACTTTAACTTCTCTCTGGGCTACATTTCCCAGGAATCCTTGCAATTCAGCATGGGCCTGAGCCCAAGGAGGTTAGGAAATTTGAGCAGAAGTTATTTACTGCTCTTCAAAGACTATACACCACAAACACCACCCGCTCTTCCCCCGTGCCTTCTGATTTCTTCCTTCTGATGGGTAGACTTGGGAGATAGATGTTGAATAGATAGTCCCACAAGATGCAAGAAACAAAGGCAGGGAAATGTGGCTCAGTGGTAGAGTGTTTGCTCATCATGTGCAAAGCCCTGGGTTCAATTTGTAATGCTTTAAGAAGAGAGAGAGAGAGAAAAAAGCAATCTTTGATTATTCCTCTCAACTGTCAACTTGATGAGATCTGGAATCACCTGGGAGATGGGTCTTTGGGCATGCCCAAGGGAGATCATCTGATTGGATTAATTGAGATAGGACCTCCTACCCATTATGGGTGTCTCTATTCCATACGATAGTGCCTTTGATTACATAAAAAGAAGATGGCTGGCTGTGCATCCATTGCTCTCTTCTTGGCTTCCAACATAATGGGGCATGGGGAGCCAGCAGGCAACCTGGGAGGGGCCTCTCCTGCTTGTCTTGGCTTTTTCATCATGGCTCTACATGCTTCAGAAATATAGGTTTTCCGTAATGGGTTCAGTTAGAAAGGAATGGCCAGAGTTCTCTGATTTTACCAGAGAAGTTTTGGGATCCTACCACTGAAGCACATTTTCATCTGGAAAATTTTAAATGAAAGAAGAAGGTGGTGGCCTCAGACCCAAATGATCTGTCTTCCTCTCACCGCATTTGCTTTTTGCAGCACTCTAGGTTTTGATCAATAAACCCCAAGTCTACATTCTCAGCACAGTGCAGGCCATAGAGACTTTACTACAAAATCAACAAGAATGTCTCCAGGCAGTAGGAGGGCTGTGAAAAGAAGCCGACAAAAGGAACTGTAGGAAGAGGGGACAGGGAATCCTGGAAATGGAAGAGAGGCAGGTGTGATTTACCAACAGGGGACATATTATGTAGGGCTTTGCAGAAACGGATCTGGTTTAAAAGGTGATAATTTGTTCCACTGTGATCACAGGGCTTGGGGCTGATGGAAGCTCTTTATGCTCCTAGAGAAACTTAATAGAGCAATAACAGCTTTAATGACAGTCCTCCTCACACTGCCTCCCCCCACCCAGAATCAGACTGTCAAAATGTGCTCTGAAAAAATTGGCCATTAACTATTTTTTTCCAGCAGTGGCTATGCCCTGCAGCTCTGAGGGCTCACTGCCATTGTTCCCAGATGTCCCTTGGATGGGTGGACTGAGACAGAGAGGGGCCACTGTGCTTGGGGGGGGGTCTGGGAAAGCCCAATCTCTCCCATCACCCTTTCAGGATTTCTTCAGCATGCATGCTCAGTTCCCTCCAAGATTTTGGGTCAGCCTCAGACAAAAAGTCTTTTTGGATTCTGAACAACCAGTTTGAATAACGCCTCCTCTACATCACTAACTGTGTCACTTCGGGCAAGGGGCTCAGGTAGGCTGAGTCTCTTCTTCGTCAGGGATGCTGAAAGTGAGCATCCAAAGAGAGAGTGTGACATAAATTACCTTATTCTGCCTCCTTCCCCACCCCCAGCCCCAGCCCCAGGAACATGGAAAGGCCCAGCACATTTCAGATTTTCCTTATTTACTACAAACGCTTATTTTATATTTTAAAGATTTATTTTGTGATGTGTGTGTGTGTGTTTGCATGTCCATATGTATGTTTGTGAATAACAGTTTCCCACTGCAAACTGTGACCCTTCGTGTAATCAGTGAACTGGTAGCATCGTCCACTCTGGGTCTCAGGGATTGAGTGACAGTCTTGTCCTCCCCAATCAGCATCATGACACAGTTTCTGGTCCCCCAGAGAAGTCAGGTCTAGTAGCAGAAGGCAAAAAAACAAAAACAAAAACAAAAACAAAAACAAAAAAACAGTTGGACTCCATCCAGGAGTGAACATCCAGAATCTTTAGTGGGCTGTGGAGGGTCAGTGAGTCTGTTACAACTGATGGGCTGTGTCCACTAGCAGCCATGAGGAAGCTGGTGCCAGGACCCGGCTGGGCGAGAATAAGCAGTTACATGGGGGAGGGGTGGCATCCAGGACCATGCCATCTCCTCTCTGCCATCAGGCAACAGGTGGGCAGGCTCAGGCTACTCCCTTCTCCCACTTCTGCACAGCCATCCTGTGGTGCCTCCATGCACAGTGGGTGATGGTAATGCTTCAGGTATGTGGTAAGTCAGTAGGTACCATGTTTCCACTGTTGCCTGGGTGTTTTGGTTGGGGCTACACTCACAAGATGATGCACAGAATGCTGTGAAGGAGGTTCAAGCAGGACATCGCAAAAGGTGACCTGGGGACAGTGCGAGTATCGCATAGGAGAGAGGTGACCCTGCCAAAAATGGGGAGGTGATACAATGATGCTCACAGGGCTGAGAGTCAGGCCAGGAGCTGCTCTTGACATTTCTGGTGTCACCCACGGCGACAAGCCTGCTGCAGACTTATGAATCTCCACGCCCAGTTACAGAGGGTCCGTCGCTCCGAAGACTCTGGCACGCCCAGGTCCTTCTCCGGGAGGGTTAGTGTTGACCGCCGACTTGACAGCCTCTGGAATCATCTGAGAGATAAGGCTCTGCACATGTCTGTAAGGGGTTATCTAGACTGGGTTTACTGAGGTGGGGAGAGCCACTCTGAGTGTGAGCAGCGCTGGTCCATAGACTGGGGGTAGGTGGGCCCCAGACTTCATGAAAATGAAATGAACTGAGCACCTGCATATGTCTCTCTTTGCTCGGGACAACACATACAGGGTCACCAACTTCTTCCCCCTTCTGCCTTCCCCACCATGACAGACTGTACCTTCCAACCGTGAGCCAGCCAGCCTTCTTTGCTCCCTTCCCCGAGTTGCTTTTATAGAGTATTCTATTACTGCAATGGCGAAAATGGCTACTATTCTCCCTGCCTAATGTTGCTGATGGTTACAAAGCAAAGCCATAGGAAAGAGCAGCTTCGATGGGAAGCAAATGGCTTCAGTGGATGTTGAGTCTGGTGTTTGTGGCTGTGGGTGTGCAGAGAGGGGGAGGGGACACAAACCTAAAGACACCCAAGTCTTCCCTGCAGAGCCCTGGCATTCCTGGTTCCCACTTCTCCGACATTACAAAGCCTTGCCTACATTCATAGCAGCCCTACATTCATTTTCTGTGGCTGCCCTCTGGCAGTGGCTGTGTTGGGCCATGGGATGCCTTTCTTGGCAAGCGAAGCTTCATCAGCCCATCTGGAAGAGGATGTTTGGGTGAGCTGGCTGGATGCCAGGTGCCTGCACATTTCCATGGTAAGGCTCTGAGGGCTCTTGCTCAGAACCAAGTCTGAGTGGCTCTGAACACAGTTCCCAGAGCGTGTGGCCACATTCCAGAGGCCCTTTGATCTCAGAGATGTTGTAACAAGCCTGGGCAAACCCCCCAGGGGCACAGGACAGCAGACTCTGCCTTGAGGAAGGCAGGGAAGGTGAGGCCAGCATTCGGACCAAGATCACTAGTGTCATCTAGTCCTTCAGCTTCCTTAATCCCAGGCTAGCCCAACTGCCCCACTGAGGCTACAGCAAGTGCTAGCATCCATCTGTGCTTTGGGGTCACCTCTGTCCCTGCCTACTTGGGAACTCACCAAAACCCTCTAGAGCCTGAGGCCTCAGAGTCACACTACAGATTGAGCCTTTTCCTGGCAACCCAGACCATATTCTGGCTTGGCCTACAGCTTCTAGCATTAGGACTAGACAGTTATTGCCCTCAAGTCTGCCCTCAGTAACACCCTCTGTGACTCTGGGATTTTTTCCTTATTAGCAGAGACCCCCGTAGTAAGGATGGTGGATGGACAGGCACTCCTACTTCTCCCTCCCAATAGGCAAATGGCCAGAGGCTTCTCACAGCTTGGTTTGTTCCTGCAGATGTTTTCTGAGAGTCTGTGATATTTGGAACACTCCACAGGGGGGCACAGACATATGAACAAGATGATCATATATTGCTGGTAGCTGAGAGGCAAAAACCAGGAAGCAGGGATAGAGCCTGCTTTCTGGGACAGATAGGGGCTTATATGAGCAGGGCCCAATATACATATATATATTTAACTAATTTATTTTTATTTTATGTGCATCGGTGTTTTGCCTGCATGTATGTCTCTGTGTGTGTCAGATTCCCTGGAACTGGAATTACAAACAGTTGTGAGCTGCCATGCGGATGCAGGGAATTGAATCCAGGCCCTCTGGAACATCAACCAATGCTCTTCACCACTGAGCCATCTCTCCAGCCCCAGAGCCTGACAGAGTTGAGAAGGGAACAAGTGAGCAGTCTGGCCCAGGCATGACTGCTCGTAAGCACTCAGTCACTTCCAAGTCCTGCGGTTTAGAAGCCATTAGGTCTCAGAGGTTTCCATGTACCAGCTCTGGGCTGGAACACTCTGCAGGAGATGTTCTCTTGTAGCAACTGAGCCAGGAGCCCCACTGCTTCTCCCAGAAAGACGCCAGAGCTGTATCCTGGTTCAGTCCCTCAATCCTCAGTCTAGCCTGGTCCTAGGAACATTAGAACTAGGATATTTCCAGAATCCCCCATGTGGACACCCTGACTTCAAGGGCACCTGCCTGCTCTGACACGAGGGCCAGCCTGGATTCAGAGTGGGTAACTAGAACTTCTGTTTTCCCATCTCAGTATTTGGTCTACCCACCTGGTACCTCCTGCCTGGTGCTGCTCCCAAACCCACGGACATGCACATGCTGTCTTCTGGAGGGACAGACGGCATCCAGAGTGGTTCTCACTCCCTGACCCCAAGCTGACCAAAATCCTCTGCAGGCAACTGCACTGGCCCTTCTTACCTTACAGGTAATACCAAATGCCTCCTTCCATCAGATGAGACCCAGCTAGGGCAGATGAGGAGAGCCCTGTGTGCACTGGCCACTTTTTATAACCCCACGAGCTGGAAGAATGGGTTGGATGAATGCATGGCAAAGATGTGAGCAACCGCTGGCTCCCTTGGTCTCCATAAAGGATTTCTGACTTTGCAAGGCAGATTGGCATGCAAGGTAGACTGGCTGCCCATGCAGGGCCTCTTGTCTAATCCTGGGGGAGCATAGGCTCGAGAGCTGGGTCACTTTGGTGGGGCCTCATGTTTGTCTGAGCCTCTGTAACACTGGATGTTGGGAGTGTCGGTGACGAACAATGGCTGCCTGTGTATTAAGCTGCTGTCCCCTGCTTCCCTGGCAGACCCCCGGGAGAGAAGACATCAGTGTTGGGATCCTCACTTTGCTGGTGGTGCTCAGGGTTGGGGAGACAGGCAGGAAGAGGGGTGCAGGGATGCCCCCTGAAAGGGAGCTGATTAGATGGGCTGAATTCAGATCCTGACACAGTGACTGTCACCTTCTGCGTCCAGGGATAAGCTTACACACACACTGCCAAGGACACTACCAGCTCCTGTGTCCCCACCCTTCACCAGGGTCTAGAGCCCAGCAAAATGGGAGGTAGGTAAAGTACCCCTTGAGCACGTTTGCTACCTGTGATGTATAGACAGAGGTGCAGTGAGAACCAAGGGCTCGAGTATCAAGGGACGCAGTGTGAACCTTCTCACACATATAGGGATGTTGCTCCTGTGCCAGGAATCTTCTCGGACCCCACCTCACTCCCAAATCACATGCCTTCTAGTGGCCCATGAGACCCAACACCATGCTGGATCTGCTCTGACTCTATTCACCACAGAGAATCTTCTCACAGCACTGTCACCTTACTGTGCCACAAACCCCAGGGCCTTTGCATCTCATCACTGGCAAGCAAGAGGTTCCCTCCCCTTGTATTATTTTCTACTTAACACTTTACCACCTGGCATGCTACACCTGCACTTGTTTATTTATTTGTTCTTTCTTTAAGAAAAAAAAAAAAAAAAAAAGACAGGGTCTCACTATGTAGCTTTGGCTGGCCTGAAACTTGCTATGTAGACCAGACTGGCCTTGAACTCACAGACTGCCTCTGCCTCATGAGGATTGGCATTAGATGTGCTCACCACCATGCTGTCCGTTTATTCCTGCGCTCTCGCCTCTGCCCCTTACCCAACCGGACAAGCTGGGAGGACAGGCTGCTTCCTGGTTTGCTCTCTGCTAGATTTTCTTTTCCTTTTTGCTGCTAGATTCTCACCTCTTCCTGAAATGGTCCTGGCATGGCTTATTAACAAATCAAAGAGTAGAGTTGAAAGGGTCTACTCAGCGAAGCACGTGGCACACAAAAACGACTCAGTTGATATTCTGGCCAGAGTCCCGCATATAGAGTTGTCAGAGTTAGGAAATTAAAGATGAGAAGTCCCTTCCATTTGGGGATACCCGCTGAACTGCCATTTGGTGTTTCTCTGGACTTAAGATTTCTTTGGGTGTCTTGGAATCTGGGCCATCTATCTGACTCATTGATTTTCCTCCCTGTCCCTGGTGGCCTGCTGTGTAGGTGACCTAGCTAAGAAGACAGACATGTCTCCATTCTGCCTGGCCCAAGCGACCTATCAAGAAAAGCTGTATGCACACATCACATCTATGAGCCAGTGCTGTGGCCAGCTGCTCTCTCTACATCTAACCGCTGCATGGCATTTTACCCCATTGTCCATAAGACTGGAACGGATCCTACCACAAACCCTGAGGAGGCTTAGTTCCTGTGTGAATGACCCTGTTTTGAGTATGAGCCTAAAGTATGCTGGATTGAAGGCTGTGCTGAGACAACATTCTGCTGAGGTCACTCGTAGGAAGGTATTAGAAGCCAGAAGCTGGCCTGCAGCCATGGCATCTCCTCTTGGAGGCTTCTGAGTGCATATTCCCAGCATCCCCTTTCTCTCAGCTCACAGCGGTTTTCAGCTCACCAAGGGAGAGGGGGTTTGTCTTCAAAGCATTAGCAGCCAGACCTTCTCTGGCTCTCCAAGGCCTCTGGCTCTCAGGGTCACACCATGCTTGGGAACTCACCTCCCAGTGTGGCTCTCAGCCAGCATATCTATGTAGCCAGCCACAGACCAATCATTAGACCAGAACCACATGCTGGGGACTACAGACCTCCACACTCTGCTAGTGAGGCAATGGAGCCTTCTGGTCAGAGTTCCTGACAGAGGTCTGGGAGGGTCCTTAGAGACTGACACAAACGTTTGAGTTCAAACCTCCAGGTGAGGTTAGTTCCCTGTGCCTCTTCGTGACCCCACTACCTGATGGAAATAAAAATAGAAAGATGGATTTCTGCTCAGGGTTTTAGAGGCTTTCACTCTACGGTGGTCAGGGTGCAGTGGAGTGGTTCGGCTCAGAGCAGCAGACGTGGGTCATGGAGGCTGTTCACATTGTAGCTGACAAGGAAGGGGAGAGAGACAGAGACAGAGAGAGAGCAGGAAGCAAGATAGACCTTTTAAAGGCCTACCTCTAGGCATCCCGATCCCACCTTTTAAAGGTTCCACAGCCCCACCCCAAATAACACCACCAACTAGAAAACCCTAAGCCTGTGAGGGACAGTTTAGAGTCCATCCATCCATAACAATGGGGATAGAAGAGGGGTCAGAAGAGCCGCTGTCTCTACTTAGAAACTCAAAGAGCAGTGAGGCACAGCTGTGAGTCACACCTCAGAACTCCATCCACTTTTGTGCTCGCTCCGGTAGGTTCTCTCCGCTCAGCACGTGACTTCTGGGATCAAAGTCAGATTGTAAGCCTGACAGAGAGAACCTTTCTGGGGGGTGGATTTCGAGACAGGGTTTCTCTGTGTAACAACCTTGGCTGTTCTGGAACTTGTTTGGTAGACCAGGCTGGCCTTGAACTCACAAAGATCCACCTGCCTCTGCCTCCTGAGTGCTGGGATTAAAGGTGTGAGCCACTCCCCACCCCCACCCCAGGTTGTCAGAAAGCACTTTTATCCAATGAGCCATCTCACCTGACCAGAATCCAGCCAGCCCAGATCCCCAAAGCCTCTGCCCACAGGCTGTTCACATTGCCCCCAAAAGTGACAGCCGGTTTATTTACTGGAAATGTTGAGAGCCTCCAAGATTGGAGCTTCTGGTCACGGCAGAGACAGAGCTCATGTGGAGAGGTTTAAGCAAAGGTCTCAGGAGACCTGCAGATGCCTCTGCCTGCTCCAGCCCTTCCCTTGGCAACAGAACAACTAAGTGATTTAAGGACTCTTTCCTGGAAAGATGGGATCATCCGAAAACAAATGCAGCCAGGTAACCTATGGGGAGGGTTCTCACACAGAAAACAACTCCAAATGGCCACTTATACATTCACGTTCTGTGACACAGATCAGCCAGCAGCATCCCCTCCCACCACCTCACACATGTACTTGTGCATGCCCATACATGCGCACACATAGACCTCCCAGCCAGCCCCTTGGTGTATCCTCTCCATGCGAGCAGAGAGCCCAAAGCAGAGAGCTTTGTTACCTTGTTACCAACAAAGACACTGTAAGAGCAAAGAACTGTAGACCAGTGCCCTGTGGATGTTGATACAAAATCCCCCAAAGCACAGATAGAATCCAGGAATATATTGAAAAGGATTCAGCACGGAGGCAAATGGTATCTCAGGAATACAAGGCTGGCTCAACGTCTGAGGCCACTAAGCGTGATATGTCACAATAATAGAATATAATAGGACAAAAGACACTAGATAGTCTCCATAGGCACATAAATACTTAATACAAGTAAATGATCTTTCATAAGGCACTCAGCAAAAGTAGGAACAGTATGGGCCCTGTGTGAGGCAATAGTTTTATTCTTTTCTTTAATATATCAAATCACAAATGACAATACATAAATAATGAATTAGAATTAAACAGTTACTAACACTTGCGCTTCAGAGGGTATCATCAAGAAAGTGAAGACTAGCGGGTGTGGTGGCGCATGCCTTTAATCCTAGCATTCAGAAGAGGCAGGAGGATCTCTGTGAGTTCCAGGCCAGCCTGGTTTACAGAATACATTCTAGGACAGCCAGGACGCTACAGAGGGACCCTGCCATTAAAAAGAAAGGAAAGAAGAAAAGAAAGAAAGAAAGAAAGAAAGAAAGAAAGAAAGAAAGAAAGAAA
>NW_026585644.1:19829138-19860621 GCF_907164565.1 Psammomys obesus
AAAGAAAGAAAGAAAGAAAGAAAGAAAGAAAGAAAGAAAGAAAGAAAAGAAAAGAAAAAGTGAAGACAGCTAACACAATGGGGAAAACAGTTTCTAGCCTTGCATCTAATAAAGGGCTTGTATACAGATTATATTAAAAAGATATTACAGGATGTAAGAGCAATCTGGCCATGACATCTGTCATTGCACTGATTGCCAGGGTTAATTAGCTGACCTGGCCGGCTTTATGATACCCGCCTCCTCCGTCACTGCCCCACAAGCATCCTTCCCAAATTTGTGTGCTCAGGTACACCCTCTCTAGCCGAGCGCCCTTATTTAGTCTCTAAGGGCCCTTCTTTAATCAGGGAGATAGCTGCTCCCTGATGAAGCCTCCACACAAGCTCTTAAGAATCATGGAGCTCATTTGGTGATGGGCTGTGGGGTGGGGACAGTGAAGGAAGGCAGATGTGATGCCTGTGTTTTAGGGTGTGGGGGAGGAGCTTCAGCTATGGGGCTACCCTCACAGCCTGGGTGACCTGTGACCTTGGCCCTGCCTATGCCACACCCTCATTAGAGGGTCCCACAGGGCAGGGGATCAGAGGCAGAGGCAGATTTTGGATCTAATACACAAAACATAAGTCCTCTGAGAAGCCGTGGCTGGTAGCCGGCTTGTAGAGAGGGGTAGATCTGCCCCGAGCCAGGCACTGTAGTGCTCAAGAAAGGCCTGTCACTGCTCAGCCACCATGGCATAGACACCTATGTGCTTCTCCTGCCTCCAGCCCAACCCCTCCCTCCACCCGACTCCAACTCCTCTAGTCAGGCTTCTCTCCCTACTGTCACTAGGGAGACATAATCTTCTACAATTCCCGTTCTCACGTCACTGCACACCAGTGATCAATATTAGTAATGAAAATAATAACCAGGGCCTATTAGACAGCTATGATATGCCGGGTCCTGTGATGAAGACAGTGATCACTTCCCAGGAGCTCATGGCAGCCCCTAAGAACCTGAAGACAGGTTTTTTTCCAGGCCAGGAAGTAGGACCCAGGAGGATTTTGTGGGGCCAAAGGGAGCTCATGCAGGGGACAGTTGGCTCATGCATATAACTTGCTTTCAGACAGCTCTGGGTGAGGGCCTTGGGGCTCTACAGCCCTCGCTGGCCTCGGTTTCCCTGAGAGTCTGGAGGAGCGCATTCTGATACCGTGCTCACACGATGGCAGTCACACAGGCTTACGGAGTCCTCATTTCCCTCTCCTCCATTACTACAGACACATATTTTTAACAGCTTCCAATGCCCTCAATTTGTTTTCTCATTTTCCTCCTCATTTCGCTTTTGCCCCTTGGGACCTAGAACCTAATATTAGTGAAGGTCAAACAGAGTTTCTTGGGGGCAGATGCCTTTCCTTCATCTACCTCCAGAGAAGAGGGGCATCCGAATGTTATTTCTCAAAGGGGCATCTAGGTTTACGATGAGGTCTAAGCCTGGGAGTTCCTAGTGAGCAAAAGAACTGCTTAGCTGACCTGCCACATGGAGTTCTGGCTGGGGGCTGTCAGCCTGTCTTCCTTCTGCTCTCTGTCTGTCCATCCATAAGAGAGTTCACTGGGAAGGAGTCCAGAGCTGACAGAAGCCTTAGCTGCCTCTGCTGAAACCTTCTCACTTGCATTTGGGGATACCGAGGCGCTGAGAGGAGCATATAAGAGCAGGCCATGAGTCAGACGAGATCTGAAATTACCTGTTTTAGTTTCGTGCTGTCACTGTGATAAAACGCACCAAACAAAAGCAACTTGGCAGGGGATGGGGCTGGTATGTGTGGAAAGAGAGTCCAGCAGTTAAGAGGACCAGCTATTGCACAGGATGCAGGTTTGAATCCCGGCACCCACCTGGTGGCCCACAACCACCTGTAACTCTAGTTCCAGGGGCTCTGATTCCTTCTTATGGCTCCTGTGATGTGTAGACATGCATAAATGCAAACCACCCACACTTAGGAAAGAAAATTTTAAAGTGAAAGAAATCAAAGACCTTTTTGTACCAGAGAGAAAGAGAGAAAGAAAGTGTGTGTGTGTGTGAGAGAGAGAGAGAGAGAGAGAGAGAGACCTTTGGTAAGAAGCAAAGAAACAGGAAGTGGGCAGGGTTGGGACGGGATTTGGGGACCGGCTAAGGGGAGCAGGGTCAGGAGCTCTGGTTTTCCAAAGCAGCCCGCCCAGATCTCACCTCCAGCAGCTATGAGTTAAGACTAAACTCTGTGCATCTTTTCCAGCCACTTTGGTCTGTTAACTGACCTCATCCAACTTCCTGCCTCACTCCACAGCACCATTAGTGGCTGTGAGCAATCCACCAGAGCCAGCAGATCAATGTCGATATTCCCCTACCCCACAGCCACCATGCAGAGTGGATGGCACCTGTGTTTTGCCAGTCCCCGCCCACTGCTGCAGGCCGGGCCTCCTCCCCTCCTGATGGTAGGCAGTAGGAACTTTGCTGCTGTGTGAAGAGGGACCCAGTATTGGCTGGTGCTAGACAATCCGCAAGTCATTGCCTGGACTATCTTGGCTGTAGCTCGAGAAGAGTGGTTCTCAACATTTCTAACGCAGTGACCCTTTAATACAGTGCCTCATGTGGTGACCCCCAGCCATAAAATTATTTCATTGCCACTTTATAACTACAATTTTGCTACTGTTGTGAATTATATTGTGAATATCTGATATTCGACCCCTGTGAAAGGGTCATTCGTCTTCGTAGGGATCATGACCCACAGGTTGAGAAACACTGCTCTAGAGGAATGTGCCTCAGAATCTGGAGAGGTTTGCCGCTAGTCCTCTGGAGGGGGCTTTGGCCTCTCAACCCTGTGGGAAGGAGTGAGGTATTGGGAGTCGGGGTGCTAGCTTGGATAGAGAGGTTGCTCCCAGGCTCAGGGACCTACCTAGAGGCTGAAGGCCCAGATCATAGGAGCAGGAGAGGGCTGGCATCCTTCAGCACTGAGCTTGTCTCAACATTGCCTCCTAGTGACTTGGTCCCTCCAGACCTGATGCTAGCAGCCCAGACTCAGAAGTACTGGGCGCTCCAGCTGAGTTTGGAGAACAGGGGTAGCTGAAATTGGCCTATAAGGGGGGCTTCCGGCTTCATGGCTTCCACTCAGCTCCTTTCTAGGACAAGGAACAAACACCCCATTCTTCAGTACCCTCCCTTCCCATCCATTAGTCCTGCTCCCCTCCCAGAGATGCTGACAAAGATACCCAGGTTTTTTCAGGCCTTTCTTCCTGAACTTCTTTGGAAAACCTGAACTCTGCCTCAGCCCTCTGCTTCCCTGTTACAGACTATGCAATATGTGTGTGTTCTGTGTGTGTGTGTGTGTGTGGTCTATTTGCGTGTATATGAGTGGTTACATGTGGGTGAGTGTATGCATACAGATACATGAGTGCGTGTGTAAAAATGTACACGAATGTCTGCATGGTATACTCATGCTGATAGATGTGTACGTGCGCTTGCGCACGCATCCTCGTGTGTGTGTGTGTGTGTGTGTGTGTATGTACACAAGGATGTGAGCTTCTGCATGTATGAGGCCTTCTGAGAGCCAGGCCCCCAGGGTGGTGACACATTCCTAGCTTGATGAGACTTCCTGAGTGTGTCATTGTGACCAGCCTTGCTGCATTCTTGAGCCTTTGGCACTTGCTGAAGGCCCAGGCCTCTCTGTCTCCTGTTGTCCACTGTGCTGGGTTCTTGGGGTGGATATAAGGTAGGTGTGCACTGGTGTGATGCTGGGACACCATTGGGGTCCCTGTAGCCACCGGTCAGATTGTGACAGCCAGTGCTCTGACATCATGGGGGAAGAGGCTGATGGCTATGGGGATGAAGTCATTTCCTCCTTGGGACTATTGTCCCTTGAAGTCAGGGATCCTCAAAGGCATGCCGTATACACCCCTCCATAACCGCTATGGCTGTTTGGCACACAGTAGACCCTCTACAGTATTAGGTGTTTGGATAGTGTTCTCTGCCCCACCAGTAAGAGAGGGAGGCTTGCAAACTTCTCCGTTATGTTGGGGGGCTAGCTCCCCCACAGGGGCCTGGCAGCTGTGAGTGTCTTTGGAACACTGTGGGACAGTGGAAGGAAGCTGCAGTGGCTGGGCATCAGTCTCTCTCCCTTCTGCGGGATGTCACCTTTAGACTCCCCTCGCCCCCCACCCCCGACACCGGCAGAGAACTTGTCCCCAAGGGACACCCCTCCCGTGAACAATGAGTTGAGTGTCATGGAAAATTCCACCTGCAGCTTTGCTTCCTGGAGTAACCTGCCCCCAGAGCTCCCTTTTACTTCCCGCAGCTCAGCCTTCCTAATTGCCAGGAGCCTATAAAAGCCTTTCAGAGCCTCTGGGATTCTTTTTGCTATTCTTTTTTTTTTTTTTTTTTTTTTTGTTCCCCCTTCAATTTGAAAGAGAATTAATAGGTATGGAAAGTGCTACCAGAACACCCTGGGGTGGGGGTGGGGTGAAAGCCCACAGGGTCAGGCTAATTCCCTCCCCAACCCAGCGTCACAGGCCTCTAGGGAGACCCTGCCTATTGTTTCCTGAGCTGCTTGAAGACCCTGCAGAGAAAGGCCTGTGGCAAAAATGGGTTGTTAAGGGTTCCTGGAAACTGACCAAAAGCAAACTTCATTCTTGGGGAACCAAGATTCATCAACCAGTCCCCACAACCAGTGAATTGTCCCCTGTTTAGTGGCTATATAAAGGTTCACCCCCAAAGTCTGAGGGGTAACCTATGCTCAGTTCCTGCTGTGTCTCCCATCCAGACCTGCTGTGTGAGAGACTCCTCCTGGGGAGACACAGGACATTTCTTCACCCCAGAAAGAAAACTCATAGTAGACCAAGTTAATGGTTACCAAAGTACGGTTTGGTAAACCCATTAAATTTTTATTGGGGTTACTAACAGCAGTATCCACGAGGGGTTACAGGGGCAGGGATGACGCATAGCCTTATCACAATAAGGCCCACCCAGCACAGACTCAAAGGCTGCAACCCAGAACTCTCTGCACGAGCTCGACTTGAGGCAGCTGGACAGGTCAGAGAGATCTCCTGATAGCTTGGCTGATCAGTTCCACCCTCCTCCCCCATGTAGTCAGCTCTTGCCCCTACAAAGCTGGGGAGGGAACTTAGAGAATCTTGCACAC
This sequence comes from Psammomys obesus, assembly GCF_907164565.1. Lineage (NCBI taxonomy): Eukaryota > Metazoa > Chordata > Mammalia > Rodentia > Muridae > Psammomys > Psammomys obesus. The sequence continues at coordinate 19,834,274 of NW_026585644.1, forward strand.
TCTCAATTTCTCAGACCTGTGACTTTTTGTCTGTCTCTGGAGTCTTACAAGCCCCCCCCCTCTTTCCCCCAGCTGTAGCATCCACGAAGACACTTCACTCTGACATCACTTTGGTTCAGAACTAAGCTTAGAGGGGCCAAATGCTGCCCATGCCCAACCAAGGTCAACCTTGGAGAGCACTGCCAACAGTGTTCTGCAAGGTGGAGCAAGCCAAAGCGTGAGGGACAGACGGACATGGCCATGACTGAGCCAGCCAGAGACATGCATATAACCTACAGACATGCCATTCCAGACCAGCTAATTTCCAGATGGCTCTGCCACTAACCTCCTGGGACTCTGAGCAAGTAACAGACACAGTCAAGAGGTGCGGCATTCTTACCAACAGAGAGAAGAGACAGAAGTCAGATGACCTCAGGCAACCATGCCCATGCGTGGGCATAGCAGGCTTTTCCCCAGCGCACGGTGCTTACGGCTCTTGTTTTTACCATCACTGCCTTGCCTATCACTAGATATGGCTCTGCCTCCTGTTGGGCTTAGAGAGCACGGGAGAGAAGTAGTCACCGGACCAGAGTCTGTATGTGGCTGGTCTTTGTCACCCTACTGTGCTGTCTACAGTGTAGACCCTGTGGGCGCAGATAAAAAGTAGGGTAGAGGGCAGGGGGCAGAGGAGGGAAAGAGCCACAGATAGGTGATCTTGGACTCAAACACCGTATCCTCATCTGAAACATGTGAGGATAAAAAAATCACTTCTGGGGGCAAACTGGGACAGCCACACCAAGCTTAGAATCTAGTACAAATACAGGAACCCTGAAAGATGTCACCGAAGGATATGCCCACAGCTTGGGAGGGCAGCAAGCTGGCTCCGGCACATAATTTTCAATTTTCACTTTTTGGCAACTCTTCCTCAAATGGGTGACGTGGTACTTAATCTTGATTGTCAACAGGATTGGCTTTAGAAACACCCAGACTGGCAAGGAATCCCTCTGGGCGTGTCTATGAGAAATGTTTCCAGAAATGATTAACTGAGGGGGTGTGACCCACCACATACCAAGCAGAATAAAGGGAGGGAAAGGAGAAAAGCTGCTCAATGAATGTCGTTGGCCTTCCCTTCTCTCTGCTTCCAGCCTGCTGTGATGTCACTAGTCTTCCTCCGCTGTGGATGGTCCTGCCCCATGACGCCCTCTGCCCGACCACGTAGGCCAAGCAGACGTTTTGTCTAAGGAACATGAGCCAGAATACCACCTCATCAGGTCACTTTGACACAAAATTAATACAGGTGTGATGAGGAAAGGGACCTCAGGGTGAGGTCACGGCGCTGATCACTCCCCTTGCTGCTTCGGATGGTGGCTGGCACCTGGCAGAAACCCTGTCAGCTGAGAAGGCTGGCCAGAGCTGTGTAACAGGGCAGCTGTGTAGCCATTAGTTCTGATTCATGAGACAAGGCTGGGCCTGAGCGCTCAGGACCCAGGAATAGGCTATAGAAAAGAAGAGCCTAGGTGTCCATAGGATCTGTGCAAAGACCACCAGGGCCAGGACCCTCTGTTCCAGCCATCACTACTTTTCCTGGTCACCTCAAGAAGCCGGGAAGGTGGCACGGAATAGATGGCCTTGCTTTCACTCTTTGCAAGTTTCTGAGTGCCCCCCCCCCCCGCACCCCACACACACACACACACACACACCACACATCTACAACTCCCAGAATCCTTTCTCTCATCAGATCCTCCATTGCATATAGTGGGTGGAAGGCAACACTATCCACACAGAAAATTCATTATGTATTTGGGGACTAGATAGCATTTGACTTGATAAATGTCACCAACCAGAGGCGTTTTCAGAGCGTGTGCACCAGCAGTGGCGGCTCAACCGACAATGTTAAAGAGAGCCAGCTTCATGCTACCCTGAAAGCGACAGCCTTGTGCTTTTCTGAAGGATTCGAGAAATGGATGCCATCAGATCATTACAGAGTGGTGCCCTGACTCCTCCCCGCCTGCAGAAGTCTATTGCCTGAGCTCAGTCACAAGGCTCCCATCTTGAAAGATGCTTCTGTCTCTGTTCTCTTTGGCCTCTTGGGTTTTGACACTTCCAAAGGCTCAGGATACAAACGAAGGGGCTCTTTCTTCTCTCCCCATACATAGATATGACTGGGGACTGTGAATTGTTTGGGTGTGGCTAGAGGGGAGGAGGAAGAGGGCAACTAGTGACACCCAGCTGAGTAAGTTGGGGCAATGGGGTCCGTGTTTGGGTTAATGTGGGGAGGAGGAGGGTGAGCAAAAAAGACCCCAACCTAGCTATATGTCTGGCCTCCAATAAGTAGTATTTATAGCTTGGGATTTTAGGAAACTCTAGCCACAGAGTTTCAGTCTCTGCAGCTGAATATGCAGTGTTCAGAATGTAAATGTTTATGAAATGCCAGCATGGGTTGGAGGGAAACAGCCTCTGAGAAGGGTAACTACAGGGCCTGGCCCTTGAGTTACAGATTGTGTCAGTCAGCTTTCCATCCCTGTGACAAAATGCCCGAGAGAATCAACGTACGTGGAAGAAAGGTTTATCATGGCTCCCAGTTTTGGAGGTTTCAACCCATAGTCACTTGTCTCATTGCTCTGGGGCTGTGGTGAGGGGCACAGCATGGTGGGAGCATGGTGGCCAGGAAGCAGAGGGAGAAAGAAGGGGCTGCAGGTCCAATATTCGCTCTAAGGACACATACCAGGAGACCTAATTTCCTTCCATTAGGCCTCTCCTCCTTAAAGGTTACGTCACTTCCTGACAGGCCCAACACTTCAAAAGTTCAGAGTTTTAACACTTCCCAACAACACAGGCTGGTGACCAAGCCCTGAGTAATGAGCCTTTCAGGGATATTCCAGGGTAGATGCAGCTGTTTCTGGGGCCAAATGGAGAGCCAAGCTCAAGGACTGCCATGTTTATCTACCACAGTTCAGGTCACTTCAAAAAGGGAGTCGGAGTTGGTCCCACTCACAATGCTGAACACTGAGTTAAGAACAGTGAAAACGCCCTGACGTAGCTGGAGGTTCCTGGATTGTTACACCCCAGCCCTCCAGCCGCTCAGAGCACCCCAAGACTCCACTTCTCCCTCCTGTTGACACTTGGTCTCCAGCACCCAAGTCTCAGGGGCTTCCCAGGCAAGCAGTCTGAGATGGGGAATGCAGAGCCCACGGCTCAGAGGCACACAGCACCAGACAAGGCTCATGAAGGCCTGGCCCTGCTCCCTGATTGGGGTCTCCTGTTAATCTCCTCCCCTCTCTGGCCTAGCAGGCCGAGGTGGCAACACTGGAAGGGTCTCACCATCTCTCTGTCGAAAGCCCCCCCTGACACGCCCAAGCAGGGCAGGGACTTGCCCAAGACAGTGAAGCACCTTGACAAACATGGGGAATTTGTGCTTGCCAGGGAAGGTGTGATCTGCCGCCTGCCCCCTGATGTCAGAGTTTCCACGGTGCTTTTTATTAACTGGGAGATAAAGACACAGTGAAATCTTGAGTAAATAACCGTACCTCAACTGAGAGGCTGGTGTGAGGCCCAAACCAGTTTCTCAATGACTGACACACCTTCCCTGACTTTTTCTTGAGAAGAGGGTTGGCAACCTTGGCACCAACCAGAAGTATGTCTTAGAATCACTGGGGGAGTTAAAAATTGCCTACATGCTCATGGTTTTGGTTTGTGGAGGGGCCCAGCCTGTTGACTTAAATGCCCCCTGGTGGCACCAGCAGAAACCAGGGCAAGAATGGATGATGTCAAATGGGGTTGGAGACCTAAAGTGACACTTTTTTTTTTTTTTTTTTTTTTTTTTTTTCATTTCAGCAGAGTTAATACTCCTAACCCACTGCTTCTGAAAAAACAGTTCAAACTGTCCTGGACTCCCACCCCGTCACCCCCAGCTGACGGCCAGACCCCCAGGAGCCTGTGGAGCCTGCTCTTGCCATAAGGTCTCATTCCCTCAGGGCACTTGTATAACCTCTCTTCGGTGGACTAGAACAGAACAAGAAATTTCCAGGCTGTCAAAACAAAAGGCCAGGAAGCCTGCACTCTGCAGTTGAGATCTGATTAGCACCCGATGCTCTGGGGAAGGGAGGCAGAAAGCAAAGCTTCGTGGAGGCAGAAGGGGACGGGAGCACGCCATGGCATGAGGTCATTTCATCACGGAGTAAGAGGCACTCAGCCCCGAGGCAGTGAGGAGCAGGAGGCACCAGGGTGGGGCTCAGAGTGGGGGGAGGAAGGGGGTGGGTTAGGAGGGCGAGTCTCAGACAAAGCAGGTCAGGGGGTAAAAGTCAGTCTGGGAAGACGCCATGATGCCTTTCGCCTCGTGGACCAGCCAGAGCCACAGAGGCCAGTGACCGCTCAGTTGTATCTTGTCTCATCCACAGTCAAACCTTCAAGAAAGCTGCTTTGGCTACTGAAGTTGGTGGCTGCCTGGACTTTCCCTAGTGTCCCCAAGAGGGATACTTTTTATTTTAATTTTAATTAATTAATTAATTTGGTTTTTCAAGACAGGGTTTTTATGTGTGTCAAGTCCTGGCTGTCCTGGACTTGTTTTGTAGATCTGCCTGCCTCTGCCTCCTGAGTGCTGGGTGTGTACCATCGTGTCTGCCCCAAAATGGGGTTCTTACATGAGACTTGGTGAGCCCTGGTAGCTGTTCCCCAATCCTGGATCCTGAATCAAGCGTGCTGTTTAACTCCATGACAGAGACAAAGATTCCAAAAGACACACCCCAAGGTCAGGGCGATAAGATCAGGGACACATTTCCCAGTCCATCAGTTGGCTCTTGCTTGGGGGTGGGGAGGGGGGCTCCAAATTATTCTTACTTCCCCCTCCTGATATTTGACTTCCTCTGCCTGCCTGACCTGGTGACATCACCAGACAGAGAGAAGGCGACAGCCTTGGGTCAGGCGCGTGGCTCAGTGGGTAAAGTCACATGGAACCAAGCTGGATCCCCTGAACAATCCCGGAACTCACGTGGTATATGGAAAGAACTGACGTCTGCAAACTGTCTCCTGACCCCTACACTCCTGTGGTGGCACATGCACACACCACACATACGCACTAAATAACTGTTAGAAGATTTTATTATTATTATTATTATTTTGAAAGAAGGTGGCAGCCTTGCAGAAGCTGTTTACACAGCTTCCACAATCATGGACAGCTGTGTTCCTATGACAGATATCAGCGCAGGAATATGTGCACCTGTAGTACACACATGTACGACACATGTATTCATGTGGCGTACATGTGTGGTTCTCTGCTCCCGGATGTACACACTGTGTTTGTGGGTGTCAGCACCTCACAGTGTGAGGCTGTGCGTCACGTATATGGTATTCCATATGTGGCCTTCTGCCCAGTGTCTCCACTGTGGTCTGGTTGTCTGTTCTACAGTCACGCTGGGGTGGGCATTCAGGACGCTTCGTTTCGGGGTTGGTAAAATGGCACCACTATGAACATTCCAGGGCATATTTTTGGAACACAAAATGCGCATTTATATTGGGTTTAAACATGGGAGCTTGCTAGGTGAGGATATAGTAGGAATGTGCTTAGAGAGGTTCTCTTAGCACCCCAACGGCTGATTCTGCACTGCTAGGACTGAAGTGGGAGCCCCAGCATGTGGGAGAGCAAGCAGATCAGCAGGTTAGGCTGGGTCCCCAGCTCATCCTCCACCTCCACCACAAACATAGCCAGAGCCTCCTCTTATTCATTCCAGTGCTGGGCAGCTTCCATGCACAAAGGCCCTAGCAGCTATCTGCTGGCTGTCGAGGTGTTGGAGAGTGGAAGATCTGATTGGAGATGAATAATTAACAGGGATCATGGTGGAAACAAAAGCTACAGGAGAGGCCAGATGCCAGTGGCTCACCTTCTGGATCTTTGTATGACTGCCGTACAACCTTGCAGTTGGTTGGGGGTTGGGGTAGGGTTCCCCTTCCTGAGCCCAGTTTGAGCCCCAGATGGTTCTGACTATAGGATGGAGCCTCTTGTGTGAGTAGTCTGTGGTCTCAAATGTCTTTACATGTTAGAATCACCTGGAAACTTAAAAAAAAAAAAGTGTGTGTGTGTGTGTGTGTGTGTGTGTGTGTGTGGTGGGAGGGAATAAATAGTTGGGTGCCCTGGAAACGGTGGATGTGGCCTGCATGCTGACTTCATAAAAAGACCCTGGTGTGTCAGTCACACAATCAGAAAGGGGATTTATTAGAGTATCTTATAGGCTGTGGTCCAGGAAGTTCAACAATGGTTATCTATCCATGGAAGGTCCAAGAATCCAGTTGTTGTTGTTCAGTTCACCAGGCTGATGTCTCAGCTGATCTTTGGAATACCACAGGATCCCAAAGAAGTAGGCTCTAATGCCAGTAAAGGAATAGACTTGCCAGTGAGATCAAGAGCAAGCAAGCAGAGCAAGAGCTTCCTTTTTCCATATCCTTTGTACAGACTGCTCACAGAAGGTGAGGTACACAATAAAGGTGGATCTTCCCCCCCAAAAAAAAGAAGACCCAGATTAATAGCAAGTTTTCCCACTTCGAATGATTTGATTAAGAAAAAATATCTCTTACATGTGCACCCAGCACCTTGGGTTTTAGTTCTCTCCAGATATAGTTAAGTTGACAACCAAGAGCAGCCATCACACATGGGGAGAATCCACAGGATGCTTTCTTATAGCTTTCTACACAGCACAGAACAGTGCCAGGAGTTAGAAGCCAGGCAGAGGCTCTGACTATGGGACTTTCCTGTATTTCATACCAAAAAAGGATTTAAAATGCAACAAAAACCAAAACCAAAGCAAAACCTTGGTTAAGGAGTTTGAAGAGTGTTCAGAGGCTTGGGGATAGAGGAAGAAGTAAAAATGCTAAGTAGAATCAGGACACACATACACACACACACACACAAGACCTCTCCTTCACTCCATGCTTACCATCTTCATGATCTTGGTCCCATGCTGTATGTGCCTCAGCATCCCACAGGACCTTTAAGAAAGGGAAAGCCAGGGTCTTGAGGCTATACTTTCCACTACAGAGAAGCCACCAATGGTCATCCAGGAGGTATAAAGAAGCCAGAGGCTGCATGGCTTATTTAGAAGAGCCCTCTTGAGCTCTACCTTGGACCTCTCTCATCAGAATTCTGCAACTATCTCCTCAGCCACTTCTGCTCTGCTCACTGGAGTATTTGCTCTTAAAATCCTCAGCCACCCTTCACGTAGCCTTCCCACCCTGAGGTACCTCTGCTGAAAGAAGCCCAAGCAAGTTGTAATAGTTATCTTCCACTTCACTGTGAGAGAAGACCCAACAAGAAGAAACTTAAACTTGGAGAGGGCGATTCTGGCCTGTGGTTGAAAGGGATACATTCATCCCACCGGGGAAGGGGTGGTGGCAGGCACCACATGGCGTTAGGAGCATGTAGCAACTGCTTTTTACCCAGTGCCACATGGAAATGGAGATTGAGATGGAAGTGGGAAGGGGGCAGGGCCTGCCTCTGGTCATCTGCTTGCTCCAGCAAAAGCCCATTTCTCGAGGACTCCACAACTTCCCTAACAGCACCAGTGGCTGGGGACTGAGAGTTCAGACGGGAGCCTGTAAGGGACATTTTAGAGTAAAATCACAGCGCTCTAGGGTTGGTAGAGACTACCTCTGTCTCGAATGGGTTCTTGTCTTGCCCTCTCCAAGAATGAAGTGGGCAGATGGCAAACTGTACAAATGGGAGGTACTTTACAACTCAGGATTAAATCGGGGTGAAACTGACTGCCATATGTGCTTAGACAACACAACTGGAATGGGTAGCAGCGGATGCTAGCAGAGAGCTGTTACGGTGCTCGCTTTTCCAGAACGGCAGGTACCTGATGCAGGGGGGCTTGATGTCTGGAGGCTAGAAATGGCTGTGGGAATGAATTCCCACCCAAAGCTGAAGCGTGGAGTCTCCGAGGGTAAGGGGTGCCAGCTGGGCCCTAAGCGGCTGAATGTGGGTAGGCAAATATGGAGGACCAATCAGAGAAGAATGTTCAGACCAATGTGGGGGGTGGGAAAAACCCTGAGCCCACCGAAAGATCCTCAGGTCTCCCTCTCTGTCATTTGTCTGTTCTAGTAGCTGTGGCCACTCTTTGCTGGTAACTTCACTCGCTGGGATTTTTTTTTTTTTTCCTAGTGTAGCTGCCCGACTCACAGTGCCAGCAGCCAGCTTGTTCTCTGGTCTTGATCTTGAAAGTGTCAGAACCCTCCTATGGAAAAATGAGGGCAGCTGTCTGACCCACCCCCAGTGACATGAACCCAGAAGGAGAGACAACCCAGAGAGACCCCAAGACTACAGGACAAGGACTTTGGCTCTCTCTAACTGCCTGTGTTAACCCTCTGACAGGCTGTGGCCAGGGACACTACAGAAACCATTACGGGAGAACGCAGCTACTTGGCCTTGAAGCTGCTCTGTTTTGAGCCAATTTGAGGAGTGAATCACTGTAATGAGAACTTGCTGTGGCTGGGGAACCCTGAAAGAGACCTGAATCAGGGGGCTCTAAGCAGAGATGGCCTTGGGGAGCTCTACCTAGGATGGATGCCCCTGGGGACACTGGAGTGAGGGGCAGAGCTTCTGCCTGCTGCTACCAGGATTCTCTGAAGATGGCTTTGGGTGACCCCACTGGCTGAGCAGTCAGCAAAGCCCACGATTGAGAGAGGGCTTGGCATGCTCTTCCAGTTCAGGCTCAACCCACAGGAGAGGAAAGGTAAGCAGCCATGGCCTGAATTTGGCTTGTGAAACAAACAAACAGTCTCTAAATGCCACATCCTCAAAGAAGCTCTAAGAGCTAACGAGGCTTTAATATTTAAGAAGCTTCTGGGTCACTGCTAAAATCCTTCCTTCCTTCCTTCCTTCCTTCCTTCCTTCCTTCCTTCCTTCCTTCCTTCCTTCCTTCCTTCCTTCCTCTACCCCAGCCCCAGACAGGGTTTCTCTGTGTAGCCCTGGCTGTCCTGGGACTTACTCTGTAGACCAGGCTGGCCTGGAACTCGATCCACCTGCCCCTGCCTCCTGCATTCCGGGATTAAAGGCACATGTCACCACCACCCAACTTAAAATGCAATTTCTAAGGCCTGCAGAGTTCAGACACATCACTTACTGGGCCTCCTAGAGTCTCAGGACTCAGGTGCTGCACAGCCCACCTGGGCTACAGTCACTCTTTGATCTCTGAGGGTGAGGGATACCTGGTGGATGATACAGACAGGAAGCTTTGGGCCCAGTTCCTCGTGCAGAGCAGTGGCTTGGGAAGACCCTGGGGCTGCAGATGCCCCTTAGGAACCACAAGACCTAGGCCAGAGCATTGGAAACAAAGGGATCAAGACATCAGCCCAGAACCTTGAGGCAGAGAGCAGCAGCAGCGACAAGGACAGGATTCAGCTTCTGATCAAAGTAGCAACCATCACTTTCCAGGAGAGGTGGAGGAGAGATGGGGGAGGGGCAGGATGAATGTCAGAAAAACAAGCCAGTCATTGGTTCCCAGGACCTAGGTTCAAAGAATAAAGTCAAGAATACGGATCCTCCTTGAATATGCATGTCCAAAACCTCACACTTCAAAATCAGCGAAATTGGCTTCTAAAAAACTCTCATAATGGAGTACTGTGAGCGGAAGAGAGCGAGACTCAATGAAATAAAATTGGACAGGCCCCCAGGGTATCTCAGCTGATGATGGAAAATTCCAAGTGTCCTCATTCTCTCTCTCAGGCCTCTGATTGAGGACATCCGCAGCAGCTGGGTACCCTAACACCACCTAAGCACCTCAGGGCCAGGGACATCTGGGTGGCAGGGGCAGGGGTAGGGGCAAGGGCAGGGAGGAAATGAACTTTGGGGTCAGACAGATCTAGACTCATTCCTCATTTGACACTGTTAAGCTTAAATTGGCCCAGGTTGCTTCTGCAGAGACAATTGCTTGATTTATAAATTGGCTCGGGGCAGCTCCCACCCCAGAACAGCCAGAGCTCAAGCAGCATGATGAAAACTCACTCTCAGTGGGTGCCCACTTTGGAAATTTAAAGCCAAAATTTTTTTCAATTCATTATCATGGTCTTGATGTTTAATGCCATTTGCCCAGTCTTCGAGAAGATTATTTCCTCTGAAGTGAAAGGAACCATCTTGGGATCAGCGGCCTAGTCTCACCTAACAGGATATTTAAGTGACTTGATATTCTGGGCCCCTTGCCTGCTTTAGGGTCAGACTTCCTCCTCTGGACCAGAATCCCCCTCATCCCGAACTGGAATCCACAGTGATAAGGTGTTATCCTCTGTCCTGAGGCTTTCAGGGTGGCCTCTGAAACTAGGGCTTTGGCACAGAGCTGAGCTCAGAAAGCACGCAGGGGGATCGAAAAAGAAAGAAGGGAAGAGGTGGTGAAAGAAAGGAAAGAGGAAGGAAGCAGAGAAGAGGGGTTGGGACCCTCATGGAGGCTTCCCAATCATTTCTGTTCCTCCACCCAGTGGCCGCCACACCCAGGATGCCTGTCAGCCATGTTGGTAGGCTCAAAAGGCTGTGACTAGTCCATGCCACTTTCAAAGCTTCACAGTTGAGGCTCTTCCCACCAGGCCTACTTGAAGGCCATCCTCCGGGCCTGTCTGAAGAAGAAGGAAGCCTGGCTGAGGAGGTGTCTGTATTGTTTCCCATGGAGCATCCCACAGACACAGGCTTTGGAATCAGGCAGGCCTGGATCTGACTCTCACTCAGCTACTCTGCTCAGTTAAAGCTAGCTCTGCCTCCTCCCCTGGAGCATGGGGATTAGAGACACATGCTCCTGTGGTTTGCAGGTTAAATGAGCCAGTGGAGCCACACTGCCTCCTGTACAGTGGTCCTGAGTCAGTTACTATAGAGACGTGGGGGGGGAGGAGACCCAGGACTCCAAAGGGCTCTGTACAATCTCCTGCCTTTGGACCTGGGCATTTATGCTATTGGACTTGCAGTTTTAAAAAAAGAGAGAGAGAGAAGCGGGGGACTGGAGTCACGGCTCAGCAGTTAAGAGCACACACTACCTTTGCAGTGGGCCTGAGCTTGGTTCCTAGCACCCACATCAGGTGATTCACATTGCTGTAGCTCCAGCTCCAGAGGATCCACCACCTCTGGCCTCCCAGGGCACCCGACCACATTCCTGTGTGAATAACCCCCGCCACACACATGTACGCATAACTTTTTGTTGCTGTTTTTGAGACAGGGTTTCTTTGTGTAGGTAGCCCCGGCTGTCCTGAAACTAGCTCTGTAGACCAGGCTGGCCTCGAACTCACAGAGATCCACCTCCCTCTGCCTCCTGAGTGCTGGGATTAAAAGTGTGTGCCACCCCCTCCCCCAGCTCACATAATTTTTAAAATAAGAGTAATCTTTAAATGTTGGGTTGGGCAATAGCTTAGTCAGTAAAATGTTTGCCTTTCGAGCATGAGGACTTGTGTTTGATCCCTAGAACCCACGTTTTGAAAGTTGGGCATGGGGGCACATGCTTACAATCCCTGTGAGGTAGAGACAGGTGGTCACTCTGGGACTCCCTGGCTGTCCAGCCTACTTGGCAAGTTCCAAGCCAGAAACCCTGTCAAACTATGAATGGTACTCGAAGAATGGCACCGGAGGTTGCTCTCTGACCACCATACTCTTCTGCCTACATACATGTTTGGGTTCACACACGTTTGTGCTCACACATGTTTGTGAACACGCACATGAAGAATCTGACTCAGGAAGCTGAAGGCAGGCCTGGAAGCTTGCATTTCTCATAGCACCAAGTGAGAGGGATGCTTCAGCTTTCTTCCAATAGAGATAGGAGAACTATCTCCTGGCCAATGCCTTCGCCCCTGGACCAGCCTGCCTGGTCAGCAGCCTTGAATGGCAGGGCCTCCCTGCCTGACAGCCCAGGTGCAGCTTAAAGACTATCTTGTACCATCTGGCTTGGGGTCAGGGCCTCTATTTTCTGAAAGCACCCATGGGCTGCAGCTGGGAAGCTATTGTTTCTCACTCAAAGGGAAAGTGTCATTAGTGCCCTGTGCAGTGGGAAAGGGCAAGGGAGCTGGACTTGTGTTGATAATATTCCTTCCTTAATGGGCTGAGTAAGACCTTGTGTGCCGGCTGGCAGAGGGTTGGGGGAGTGAGGGGGTTTGCAGGGGGGTGGCAGGACAGGCCTCTGTCCTCCATCACAGCAGCTCTTCTCTTTCACCCTTCCACCTCACTCATCTGGCCCTCAGCACCTCTGGGTACATTTCCTCCCAGGAGCATAGATTTTGAAGAGCTTCTGGGCTATGCCAGCTCCCTAGGACTTCCTTTACATAGAACCACAAAGAGAATGGCTTAAAATAAAAAGTGTCTTGTCAGGTTGGGTGTGACAGCGCTTACCTTTAATCCCAGCAGAGGCAGGCAAATCTCTGAGTTCAAGGCCAGCCCGGTCTATGGATTGAGCTCCAGGACAGCCAAAGTTACAAAGAGAAAGCCTGTCTTGACTATTTAAATTAGAAAAGAGAGAGAGAGAGAAAGAGAGAGAGAAAGAGAGAGAGAGAGACTGAGTGTATTGTCTCTTGGCTTTGCAGGCTGGAACTCCAAGGTCAAGGTGTGACAGGGTCACACTTTCTAGGGTCTCCTCTAAACCCTCTATGTCCTTCAGCTTCTAGTGACCTCCATGCTCCTTAGAAGCTCTGTCTTCACATGGCATCCTCCCTGTCTGTCTGTCTCTCTCTCTCCCCCACCTCTCTCTCTGTGTATGTATGTGTAGGCATGAGTATGTCACGATGAACATGTGGAAGCCAGAGGACAACCCCAGGAGTCCGTTCTCTCCCTCGGCTTTGCCAGGTCTCTCCTGCTCCTCACCCGGCCGGATACCCAAGGTTAGCAGGCCAGCAAAGCTTCTCAGGTCTCCCTGTGTTTCTGCTTCCCATCCCATCACGGGCATGCTGGGATTACAGATGGGAGCCACCACATCTAGCTTTCTACATGTGTTCCAGGAACCTGATTATGGGCTGTTTGGTTTTCAGGGCAGGCGCTCTCATCGCTAAGCCACCTCCTCTGCCGGCCCAATCTCATTGGACTTAGGGCTACCCCACTGAGGTAGGAACTCATCTAACTTGGTTATGGCTGCAAAGGGATCCAAGTAAAGTTACAGAATATGAGAACTCTGAAATCTTTGAGAGGATCCAATTCAACCTATGACAGGAGATTGGAAGGACTTGGGCTCCAGGGACATCTTGAATTCCTAGACTGGGCATTTATGTCCTCAGGGGGCCTCAGTCTGCACATCTGAAGGTGGGAGCATGCCCCCACAATCATTCTGTATCCACCCATTTGGAGCCAGGGTTACAGGCCCATGCCCAACACATGGTTTCTTACATGGGTGCTGAGATCTGAAGTCTGGTCTTGACAACCATGCAGCAATCTCTCTTGACCACCAAACCATCTCTCCCACCTGGAGAAATATCTTCTACAAGTGAACACTGAAAGAGGCAGAAGGCTGCAGCCTCTGGTCTGGAGCCGCTGAGTGGGTAGCCATGCCTCCCTGCTGTCGGAGATGAGATGCTAAGCAGGAAATATCCTGGTGAACCTGAAGGGACAATGTCAATCACATTGTGCTGCTTGGGGGGAAGGTGGCAGCATTGTTCCTGCCACTCCTTAAGGGCTAGAATTCTCCACAGCAATGGGCGGGGCCCCCCATAGTCTGTCTCAGTCTAAACACAATGAAATGGCTTTTATCACATCCCATGGAATGAAAGTTTGGGTTTCTTTGTAAACTCAGTTGTGTTATGTAAATATGTTTTTGCATTTTGCATTAATCCTAAAGTGAGATTTTAGTTGGGCTATAGTTTGTCCACACCTGTTAATTGTCTCCTGCAGGGTGTGGCACAGAGAGGGGCATGGGCTAGGACTCTGAGGATACAAATTGAGAGCTGAGAAAGAGAAGCTGTGGCTGACATGCAGTGTTGGTGTGTGGCCTGTAACAGTTTGGAGAGACTGGAAAGACTGGAGAGATGGAGGGTGTGGTGGTTTGAAGCAGACAGATGGAGAGAAAGATTTTGGGGCACAGAGGCTGAAGAAGAATACTGGCTGTGTCTGCTGCTGTTGATGGAGATTGGTATAGCCCTGACCCTAAACATCTGGGAGAAGAAAAGTGGGGATCTGGGTCCTTTCTCCCCGCTAACATTCTCATTTCTACCTAGTGTTGAGAGGTTGGAAAGAAGGTTGAGGCTTAACCACCCCAAATAAAGTGGAGTTTTAAAAGCAGTCGCAACAATCCCTGGCCTGTGTGGTTTGGTCACTCAAAGCACAGCTCATTTCTGGACCGCTCTCCAGCACTGATGGTTTCGAGGGGTCTGGCTGCAGCTCCCACTTCTAGAGGCAAAGCCTCCCCAAAGCACATTAGATGAAAGTGGCCTTTATTAAGTGCCTCTTCATTCAATTGCATTTTCTGTGAAACAGAACATTTGATTAAAAGGCTTGTAGATAAATTATTACCAACCACTAATGATTACATTTAAAAGGGCAATACATAATTTAGAACAAGGCTTAAAGAAGTTAAAATACCTAGTGTTTTTTTGTTTTGTTTTGTTTTTGTTTTTGTTTTCTTGGAACATTTAGAGTGTTTAAGTCCTGAAATGTTGGGTTGGAAGAGAAAAGAGAAAAGAGAAAAGTAACTGACTGGCTCATAACACTACAAAGTTGGGGTGGAGCATGGGATTCAGATACAGCTGGGTCCAGGGACTCAAATGTTGCCTTTCCTTCTTTTCTAAGATGTATTTATTTATTTATTTACTTAGTGTTCTGCCTGCATGTATGCCTACACACCAGAAGAAGGTACCAGATCTCATTATAGATGGTTATGAGCCACCATGTGGTTGCTAGGAATTGAACTCAGGACCTCTGGAAGAGCAGCCAGTGCTCTTAACCTCTGGGCCATCTCTCCAGCCCACAAATGTTGTATTTCTATTGGGAGCTCTGTTGGTGTCTTCCATTCTTAGAGAGAGGACTCTCACAACAGCTTAAGAGGCAGCCACTGGTTCTCCAGCTTTTCCCCATGCCACTGTCCCCAGCACCCTCAGCTAAGGAGGGTTCTCTGGTCCAGGTCCCTCCCACCTCCAGCTGGGGGAACATGAGCTCTCTCTGGCCACACCTTTAGGTCAGAGAGGCCAATGTTCACCAAGGCCAGAGGGAGTGGTACACCCTGGACAGAGCATATGAATGGGTGAGGGCTGAGTAAGGAGGCAAGAGGCACTAAGAAGCCAGTGGCTCTGGGCACTGATCTGTGAGCCTTGACAACTTCCCTCCTCCCCCTCCCCCCCAACCTTGAGCCTATCTTGCCTCAAACTGAATGAAAAATTTAGTCATCCTCAGCTTGGTTCCTGGAAGCCAAGGAATGTGTGAAGTGCCTCCGGGTCACCGTGGTCTGCACAAGGAGGCTCTCTGACCCCCCCCCCCCCCCGCACAGCTGACCCCAGCAGGGAGGGGAGCCGTGTGTGCACTTGTTAGGGCTCCTTGCATCCAGCCCTTTCTTGGACTGTCTCTATCAGTGCTTCCCATGGGGAGCTCTGCTTGGCTCCAGTCTGACACCTTCACTTCTCTGTGAGACTTGTGCTGCTGCCTAAGACGGATGCTCTCATTCTGTTCCTTGCATCTGATTCCAATTGATTCCTCACTGCACTTGCAGGCCCACAGCCCCACCCTGAGCTCAGGGCCTGACTCACATCCATGTCCTCCTCCTCCACCCCACTGTCTCTCTGGTTCTTTTTACTCAGTCTGTCAGATCACTGGGGAGAGGCTTGGTCACATCTGTTTTAGGAAGGCCAAAAAGTATATCACCCCGTTGCAGGTTCCCCACACATCACTTGTTAAGTTAGGCTCTTTCCTAGAACCCGCCTTGGTACATTCAGAGTGTCTTCCGCACTGAGAGCCATTCGGGACACTTTCTTGGGGCCTCCTGGAGAAGATCAGGATAACCCTAGCCTCCAGGATGGCTATGAAGAGGAAATGAGATGCCAGTTATAAACTGTAAAGGGCTGTGGACCCCAAAGGGGCACAGTCATCATCATGTCACCATCCTGGTTTACCAGCTCTCCACAGACTGAGCAGGGCACCTGGTGGGCCCCTCCACAGGGAGCTGATTCCTCTGATGTTGACAATCAAATTCCTGCAGAAGAAAGAATTGGCTGCCCCTTGACCCCCCCCCCCCCCCTGAAGCAAGAGCTAGCACACACATAGCCCTGCAGCTGAGGAGTCAAGAAAATGAACTCTTCAGCTTCAGGCCATCTCCCAGAGAGAGCAAAACACAGTCATTACAGAAATGATAGACGCTGGCTGATTGAATGCATTCTTCTTAGCCAAACCCAAAATTACTTGCACTATTGATGGAGGCCTAATGGGAAAGGCAAAAGTCCCCCACAGGGAGCCCTGCTGAGTCCCTGATGGCTAAAGGGACTGCTGGCCTTCAGCCTGGGGAACACCTCCTTTCTGAACCTCCATCTTGCCAGCATCCGCTCAGAGCCACCCCATGTGCCTAGGGCTATGGTCCGGGGTCTTCAGAAAGTGCTTGTGGGGTCAGGGGAGCATCTCATAGTGACTGCCACCCTAGCTGGATAAGCGATTAGTTGACTAGTCCTCCCCATAGATATTTCTTAGTAGACAAATGTCGCTGTCCCCTGTATATACACCGATACAGTCATGCTTCCAGTCCAGACTCCAGGACCCACCTAAACAACGACTATCTTCAGTGTTTCGTTTAGCAGTATTAAGTATGTTTGTGTTGTTATAGGAACCGTCAGCTTCATCCTTTCCAAGCTAAAATTCTAAACCCCTTGAACAGCAGCCCACAGGCGGCCAGCCATGAGCTACTTTCCACATTCAGGGAAGTGGAATCTCATGACTGGTTTATTTCGCTAAGAGTGATGTCGCTGTCATCATGACCAAAGATTCAGGTCTCCCAAGGTAGCCCAGGCTGGCCCTTATTCTGAAGTGCCCTTGCACTCAGCTCTGTGTTCTGATCCCCAAAAGCCTGTTCCCGGCTTCAGAACCTGATTACCTTCACATGCCTGCTTCCTGTTAGACCACAGGCTCAGAACAAGCAGCCGTGACCCTGCAGGACACTGGCCACAGGGCTAGAAGATTGTGGAAGGTGGGTTGATCCGCACAGGCTTCCACCCGGCCTTCTCCCTACTGCTCCCTTAAGCCACAATTTGCTCTTCAAATCACCAAACTGTTTACCAACAGCACAGCTCCTTCACACTCTACTGAACTGCAAAAGCAGTCATTACCTCGGCCCACGCCTCCTTGATGCTAACAATGGCTTAATGGGAAAATCAGCATCAGCGGCTCAGATACCTTAATTACTCAGCTCTGCTGATCCCAACTCTGGCCTCAGCCCACAGCAAGGAGGGAGGAGACACACAGGGCAGACTTGGCTTCCCCCAAAGGAAAACACAGTTCATTGTTATATGGGGTCAAGCCATAGCATGTAGCTGGAGGGGAAGCCTGCCTACATATCCATGTTTCCAAGGATCAGCATAGTGGGAGGCTGTTGGGAGTGTGATCAGAGCCCCACCCAGAAAGACCAGGTTCAAATCCCATCCGTGCCACTTCCTTGCTACATGACCTGGAATATGCTGCTTAAGGTCTCTGATTTCTTTTGTTGATTGTTTTGTTTTGGAGACAGGGTTTCACTGTATAGCCCTGGCTATCCTAGAACTAGCTCTATAGGCCAGGCTGGCCTTGAACTCAGAGATCTTCCTGCCTTTGACTCCTGAGTGCACTACCACCACCTGGCTAAGGCCTCTGAGTTTAATTTCCTCACCTATGAAACAGACAGAGCAGTAGTATGCCATTCTACTTGGGGGCGCTATAACAGAATACTTGAAGTCGAGTAAGTTAGCAAACAGAAATTATACTGGCTCACAATTCAGGAGGCTGAAATATAAGATCAGGATGCTAGTATGTGGCAAAGGACTTCTTGCTACTCGGCCAAAGAGGTGGAAGGGTACAGACAGAACTTGCTTTGTATGAACATCGATCCTACCCTTGAGGGCACCGCCAAACTACTGCAGTGTCTCTCTCCTAGAGTTTTGTGAGGTTTTGTGAATCCATGAACTCCATGCCTGTGGTGGTTCAAATAAGAATAGCTTCTATAGGGTCATATAGTTCAATTTTTAGTCATCAGCGAGTGGCACTACTTGAGAAGGATGAGGAGGTGGGGCCTTGTTGGAGGAAGTGTCTCAAGAGGGTGGGCAGGGGGGAGTTAAAAATGCCCAAGCTGGGCCCAGTGTCTCTCTTCCTGCTGCCTGTGGATCTGCATGTAGAACTCTTAGCACCATGTCTATCTTCCCGTTGCCATGCTCTATGATGCACCATGCACCATGATGTTAATGGACTAAACCTCTAAACTGTAAGCCAGCCCCAACTAAATGCTTTCCTTCATAAGAGTTGCTGTGATCATGGTCTCATCACAACAACAGGACACTGAGTAAGACAATGCCCAAGTCTGCCATGGATAATTGATGGGGAGACAGGCACATCTGGGTTTGCATCCCAGCAACATCACTTACTACAGGGGATACTGGTGAGGCCTAGGCTCTGTCTCCAGCTAGGAAATGTCAATGCCACATTTTTGGCTAGAGCCTCTTATGTCTCCTACAAGTCACTAAATGGTAGGTGTTTCTGGGGTCTGCCTTTCCCACATACTTACAGGATGGGTGCTTGGTAAAACTCAGACCTGGCATGGAGGGTCTCCCCCGAAGGGAGATCCAATCTGGTGGACGCCAGGTCCACCAGAGGAGCCGCAGTGACATTCAGGGGCTGTGTCTTAGGCCACACACGATTCCTGTGCCCCTTTTCACAGCAGGGCCTTGTAAACCACCGAGGCTGTGACTAAAGAGAGAGAGAGAGCTCACACATGGAGAACCACATGAACATAAGCAGCAGAAGTGGGCTGCTGACACAAAGGGGCCAGGTGACAGGGCCAGTCAGCACCAGGTTAGGATACCAGGGACATGCCCTTGCCTGTTTGAGCAGCCTCTCTACTGCCAAGCCCCCGACCCAAGGCTCTGGTTGGGGGAAGTGTAGAATGGCTGACAGCTCTGAGCAAAGCTGGGGGGGGGGGAGCTGAGCAGGACCAGAGAGGAGCATAAGAGGCTGTAAGGATACCATGCCCTTAGGGTGTTCTAGACTAAAAGGGAGGTGACCCAGACTGAAAGCAAGTGTAGAGGACAGCTGGGTGTCTGAAAGGCAAAGAGAAGATGGTAGGCAGGCCATAATCCAGAAGATGGACACAGCTTTCTGGGAATGGGAATGGGATTCGCAGGAGGAAAACAAAAAAAAAACAAAAAAACCCACGAAAATCAAAGCAATAGCAGGTCAGTGGCATGCTCCTTTAATCCCAGCATTCAGGAGGCAGAAACAGAGGGGTCTTCAAGTTTGAGGCCAGCCTGACCTACAGAGCGAGTTTCCGAGCAGCCAGGGCTACACAGAGAAAGCCTATCTTGAAAAACAAACAACAGAGGTCAAAGAGATGGTGCCATGGCAAGGTCCTCCCACAGGCTGAGAGGGGCATAGTGCTTGAACCAGCCTCAGGCCCAGACAGCGCGGAAGCTCAGGCTTAGGGAAGAGCACGTGGCGAGTCACCCAGCTGGACTGCAAGGTCCAAGCGTAAACCGAATCTAAGTGGGCAGGACACTGCCCTGCCTCAGAGACACACAATGTAGACCTACCTACACAGGCTGAAGCCGCTGGAGCTAAGGATTTCAGGTCCCCGCACGATGGTCAGGAAGCCAGGCAGGAGACTGGCTCTGGGCACAGTAAGAAGGCTAGGCTGCTACCAGAACTGACCACCAAGAAGGAGTGGCCACAGGGCAGCTGTGAGGCAGGGAGGAGTAGCGTGTGCCCTGTCATCGCCCCGCCCTCTGCTTTAGGGGCTCCACAGAGACATGCTTATTTTCTGTCCCGGCTACCAGGTACTCAGCTGTCCAGCTGCAGGCAGCAGGCAGATGACAGCCTGTCCTTTGTCCCTTGAGCATGCAGACCTGCTCAGTGCCAGAAGATTCCTGTCATCTGCATTCCCACTGGTTGCAGGGCTCTGGCTACCCCAGGCACGAGGGGGACAGTCCATCTGGTCTCAAAGGAGAGTGAGCAGCAGCAGTGGAGGACAGCACCCTCCCTGAGAGGCCATGGCTGGAACCATCATGAAAGCGTGCTGTCATAAATAACGGGAACAAATAACGGACTGAGTGTGTCAAGATGTAGAAAGGCCATTCAGTACTGGTGATAACATGAGGGATTTCCCCTGGCTTCCCATGAACCCTTACCTGGACCCAGCCTCCCCACCTACTGGCTCCATCCTTGCTCTGCTCCAAGGCCAAATCACCTAAGAAACCTCCTCTGCTCTTAGTGTTTTTGAGACCAGGGTCTTGCTATGCAGTCCAGGCTGGCCTTGAAATTTATATGTAACCCAGACTGACCTCAAATGCATGGTACTTCCTTCTCTGCCTCTCACAAGTATTCTCTCTCTCCCTCCCTCCCTCTCTCTTTCCATCTCCCCCTCCCTCATCCTTTCCCTCCTACCTTTCCTCCCTCCATCCCTTTCTCTCTCCCTCAGACAGGGTCTTCCAGGGAAATGACAGATGTCCCAGAAAACTATGAGTTAAAGCCTGAGGTGCTTCCAACTTGCAATAACATATCCTCTTTGGTGCAAGGGTTTAAATAATTAAAATGTTTTCCAGTGCAAGTGCCTTTAAATTGCATTCTCAAAAAACAGTAAAACAATTGATCAAAACACACCAAAAATAAAAACAGGAAACTCTCTGACACAAACCTTGTCTCATTTGCAGTTTTCAAGCCCCAGCTAAGGAGCCTGTCACTTCAGGCCACCCTGCTGTGACCTCATTCCAAGTTCAGCTAAGCAGCAAAATGAGCCCCTTCCAAGGCAGCCCACCTGCCAGCCCAAGTCCCTTCCGAAAATTCCCCAAGGCAGCTCACAGGCTAGATCTTCTAGAGGCTGATGTTGATGACGTTGATCTACTTCCTGTCACCCTTGCCCCGCATTCTGTAGTGGCCCAGCAGAACAGTGTGTGTTCCTGAATTAACCTTCTTGCTGGATTCATGTTGCTCTTGGAAAGGAGCATCATAAAAGAAACAGCTATGGAAAGCAGAGGAAGAAGGCCGTGGGTTCAAAAAAGCAAGGGCCGAGGACGCAGCTCAATGGGATAGTGCTTACTTGGTGTTTTCAAGGACCTGGTTTCAATCTTTAGGAGGAAGGAGAAAAGGAAGAAAAGAAGGGAAGGAGGGAGGGAGGGAAGGAGGGAGGGAGGGAAGGAGGGAGGGAGGAAGAAATGGAAGGAGGAAGGGAGGGTAGGAGTAGAGAAGCATGTAAGAGTATGTTCCTTACTTTATATTGGAATTCACATCGGATCTCTCTGAACCATGAGCGCGCACATGCATACACACACAGACATTCACATACACACATTCACCACCCACCCACACCGACCCACTCCTCTGTGAACAAATACCTGAGCTATACCACATGAATACCTCTGCCCTGGTGATCGACAGTGTGTGTTAAAAGCCCCAAGAAGTTCTGCAAGAAGGAACCTCCTTAGCTCAGACTTCCACAAACCTAACGAAGCATGGAGCTCTTTAAATCATTAAGACTTATTACTATGTGGAGACATACACATGCTCCAAAACACAAGGGGGAGTGAGTGTTCCTCTGTAGATGCAAAAGTCCTCTGGGCTTGTTATGTCTGTGTTCTTCTGCAGGGGACTTTCCCAGGGACCCTGGGACCCTTGCCGGGCTTACCAGCCTGTTTATGAGGTGAGGAAAGGGACGACAGAAGGGAGACACACCCATCCTGGGTAGCTGGATCTTACACAGTTTAGCAGAGGTCTCCGTTGCACACAGAGCTCACAGACCAGTGCAACGCCATTCTCCAGCTCAGGCAACTGGACACCAAGGTGCCTGCCATGTTGTCATCTCTCAGTCCTCTGGGAGGTTCCACAGACACTGAAAGGCCTCCTGCCTCCTAGGTACAATGAGGGCATCCCTTTCCACATGAGTCCTTCTGTTTCTGACCTACGATATACCCAGAGCCCCATGGGGTACAAACTCGCTGTCCAGTTTGTAACTGTTAGAAGGTGGCAGAACGTCCAGGAGGCACAGCCTCATAGGAGAGCAGAGGGTCACTGTGAGGATGGCCTTGGAGGGGATAAAGAGAGCTCAGCCTCTTTTTCCTCCGCAAAACTCAGAAGCCCGGCTGTGAAGTGGATGGCTTTCTGTTCTGTCACACACACACACACACACACACACACACACACACACACACACACACCCCAGGGCATAGACCACACCAGTGGTACAGCTGACTTTACCACTAACCTGCCAGACCGTGAGCTAAAAATCAACCTTTTCTCTATATAAGCAGATGGCCTCGGGTATTTGCTATAGTGACAGGCAGCTAACTGCACAGGTCCCAAGCAGAAAGTATGTCCTCTTGCCTGGAGGGCAATAGTCTTTCCTGACTCCAAAGCAAGGAAGCCACAGAGAACCGCTCCTGCCTTGCGATTCTGGGGTAGGCCACTGAGGCAAAGGCAGGGGGGCTGAGTGAGATGGTTAACTCCACTGTCAACCAGACAGGATGTAGATTCACCTCGGAGATACACCTCCAGACTGGCCCCCAGGCCAGCCAGCTGGACATTCTGCTGCCCTGGGAATCAAACTTAGAAATCTCTGAAAGTCTTGGACATGTAGGGCCAAGCCCCTTTATTTTATCCCAAAAGCCTAGGGACTCCCTGTCTACCTCCTCTGGATGCCTCTGTGAGGGCTGATGTCTGAATGGGTAACTAGGTGTCCACAGCAAACCTCAGCTTCCTCCGGGGGTGATGGAGTTAGAATCAGGCTAGTTTACAGAACCCTAAGATAGAATGGAAGGGGCTCTAACTCATGGGATCCAACTAGGAGTTTGGTTTTTATGTGTAAAGCTTAAAATCATTTAACAGAGCCAGGCTGTGGTGGTACACACCTTTAGTCCCAGCACTCAGGAGGCAGAGGCAGGCGGATCTTTGGAGTTCGAGGCCAGCCTGGTCTATAGAGTGAGTTCCAGGACAGCCAGAGCTACACAGAGAAACCCCGTCTCAAAAGACCAACAAAACAAAACAAAATCGTTTAACAGAAGACAAACTGCAAAACATAATGCCTTTGTAATTAGAGGCCTTAACATGCTAGGGTAAACAAGAACTTATTCTTTTTAACTGTCCTAGTGCTGGGATTGGGATTACAAGTAGGTACCACCCTGCCTGGCTTTGGTGGTTCCGGACTGAATGAGGGACTCAGCCACTAACTCTAAGCTGTATCTCTGGCCTTTTTTTCAGGTTTTATTTTTGAGGCAGGGTCTCACTAAGTTACTCAGTCTGGACTTGAATTCATTCTATAGCCCAGGCTGGTCTTGAATTTAAGATTCTTCTGCTCCTGCAGACCATGGACCTGGGATGTCAGGCTTGCACCAGGAGGCCCCGTTTGTGGCTTTAACCCCTGCTCTCCAGGGACCAGATACAAATGTTTATGTTTCCATTTGAATGTGGTCTTTTCTAGAGCGGCTACTCAAGCCCTGTGCCCTGTTGCCTTGCCTCTCCTTTCTCCTCTTACTGGCTTCAAGGCATTTTCCCTTCATTCTGATTTCCAGTCTTTGGTCCAATGTGTACACGGTCAATTCCCTCATCCCTCTGCGGTTTGCCTCTTCACTCTCAGTGTTGGTTTTGGTTGAACAAACATTATTAATTTTAATGTAGGCCAACTTACCATTGTTCCTTTCATGATTTATGCTTTCTGTGTCCTAAGAGATATTTGCCCATCCAAAGGTCATGAAGACATTCTTCTGTTTCTGCCTGAAATTTTATTGTTTTGCTCTGAAAATTTATATCTAGGGTCCATGTGGAATTGGCTCTTATGTACAATATGAAGCGAGGAGCAAAATTCACATTTATATGTGGACATCTGTCTTAGTCAGGCTGAGCGATTAGAACAAAATCCTGGGCAGCCCAAATAACAGAAATCCATTCCTCAGAGTTCTGAGCCTGGAAGGCCCAGATCAAGACAGCAGCAGTCTTGGTTTCTGGGGACCTGGGGAGGCTTGTTCTGGGTTACACGCAGCCCCTACCTGTTGCTTGCTCACAGAAGCAACCCATCCCCGCCCCCCCGTTCTTATTACAACATTAGTGCCATTTCGGGACCTCTACCTCTACAGTTAAAATGTCATCACCTCCTGAAGATCCTGTCTCTTGCGTAAGAGGTCACAGACACATAACTCAAGCTCTGAAAATGGTGGTGGTGGGGGGTGGGGAGACATAGTGATGTTGGTAATGAATGAAGTTATCAGAGATTGGGGCTAAGACCTGGCCCTTCACACACATGGAGAGTTCTCTCACCCAAATCCACCCCACACATACAGTAGCTTCCAGGACATCCCCTGAGCCTCTCCTCAGAGAGAGCCTGGGGATCCTCACTGTAGCATCTTTGTAGCCATCTTTAACAGGTGTCCCTTTAGGTTGACATTTGTATCCTACAAATAGTTGTGGGAGAGCTGGGTGAAGGACTGCTACAAATTTCCAAACTGAGCTACTGTGTCTAACCTGCACAGCTCCCTCCTAAGTGGGATGATGTCAGCTCTCCACCTGCGGAGATGTTCTACCTCCTCCATAGTGCTGAGAATAAGCTCTCAGCAGATAGACTCACATTCCTGAGCCCAGATTGTATGTCGGCTCCTGTCTGGCTGTGCAGGAAGTCGTGGGCAGAGGGTTATGGTAGCCATTGGGTCTCTGGGAGGAGGGGGTTCGGCTTGGTTATTCCCTAATCAGGAGGAGATTTGGAAGACACACACACACACACACACACACACACACACACACACACACGCTAAAATTACCAATACAAGCAAGATGGCTGCCTACAGAAGACTACTTCCCAGAAGAATATTCCAGAAATATAAGAAAAGGAGAAGTGGGGCATATAAAACAGCGCCTGCCAATTAGAAGGAAAAGCAATAGGGCTACACTGAAGTATATCAAAAGGAAATCACATCATAGCCTTGAACTTTGGAAATGTATTCTCTGCTGTCTGTGGGGAAGAGGGGGCAGGGGGGAAGGCTGAAGCAAACCAGACTGGAACTTAAGAACATTTAGGTAACCAGACCAAAAAAGACATAGGGATCTGACCTGGCAGAACTTGGTGGGTGGTAGGTGGCCTCTGGTAAGGAGTTCACCTCTGGTAAGGAGATAAAGGACACAGGGTTTAGACATCTGTTGGTGGGGGCAGTAGATGCCCTCAAGGGGGCGGATGGGATGCACGCCTGGGGGTGGGGGGGATGGAGGAGGGTGCAGCCGGCTCAGGGAGAGTGCAGGAAGTTGCAGGTGTGACTCTGAAGCCTGGGAGGTAAAGGCTGCCCACGAGCTCAGGCAGATCCTTCTGAAAATATTTTTTGTTCACCAAAATTAAATAGAGAAAGAGCTCATAAGACAGATGTGAGTCAATAGCTCATTACCCGTCTATTAAACCTGGTGAATAGTGCAGGACAGTGCTGCAGGCTGCAGTCCCTGCCCAGGCAGACCACTGTGCTGGGGTCAGGCCTTCAGCATGGGCACATACAGAAAGCCTCTTTTTTTGTGTCTCCCCCAATGTTTGATGCCTTAACACTTGTTAAGACTCAGATTTGGACCAATGAGATGAGTCCAGACACCTGCCTCCAAGCTTCATGACCTGAGTTTGATCCCTAGAACCCATGCAAAAGGTATCCTGTGACTTCTACATATATGCATGACTGTGAATGCACGAACGTGCACGCACGCGTGCATACACTACACACACACACTCTCTCAAACAAAAACATCTTTTTGAAGTCAGAATTATCGATATCTGCCTCTTGGGTCCTGCCACAGTCCCTGAGATACAGAGTAACGCCCATTTTCAAAATGGGAAAGACTCAGTGATTCTGTTTAATCTGTGTGGCAGCGTGACGTGGCTTTTCCCCAGCCCTTCCCCTGTCAGGCTGGGTGTCCTCAGCTCTGCTTCCATCCCTCAGACCAATCCCTGCCCTCCACTGCCTCACTCTTCACCAGCTTCCCTCCCTCAGAACATATCACCAAAGCCAGTCCTCTTGCTCTCTGCCAGGTCCTTCCTTTCTTTCTTTCTTTCTTTCTTTCTTTCTTTCTTTCTTTCTTTCTTTCTTTCTTTTTTTCTTTCTTCCTTCCTTCCTTCCTTTTCTTTCTTTCTTTCTTTCTTTCTTTCTTTCTCTTTCTTCTTTTTCTTTCTTTCTTTCTCTTTCTCTCTTTCTTTCTTTCTGTCTCTCTCTCTCTTTCTTTCTTTCTTTCTCTCTCTCCCTTTCTTTCTTTCTTTCTTTCTTTCTTTCTTTCT
>NW_026585644.1:19861021-19869882 GCF_907164565.1 Psammomys obesus
CTTTCTTTCTTTCTTTCTTTCTTTCTTTCTTTCTTTCTTTCTTTCTTTCTTTCTTTCTTCTTCCAACTCCCAATTCCTTTCAGCCAGCTTTGTCCTGTCACACAGGCCACTATGTATTCACACACGAGCCAGAACTCACAGGTATTCTAAAGGAAACAAGTTCACATATTCTAGAACTTTGATGAGTGGCTGTGGCAGGCTCCCAGGTGCGAGCAAGCCTCTATGCATCTGTGCTCTTTCTACAGGAGATATTGGCCAGCTGTTCCCTAGGAACGTGAGAGTCCAACAGCAGAATCAGACTGTAGACACTAAATATGGCTTCTTGCTGGGATAATTGTCACCAGGAAGGAGCCACGGCACCACAGGGACATTCAGTAGGGGAGAGCTGACAGGGAAGTCAAGGCAGACATCCTGGAGGAAGTGCCAAGAGAACCAAAGGAGGAAAGTCTTTCACCAGACAGAGAGAAGGGATGGACAGACAGATGGATGTGATCAAAACTGCAAGGATTAGAGTCCATGTGACTACAACTGGTAGCTCAGGTGTGGAGCCGAGAGAATGTGGTACAAATGTGGAGAGAGAACAGCGGTGAGTTGGAGAAGCAAGAAGACTCTTAGTCACAAATTTTTAGTGGGCAGGTCCCAGGAAGCCTCAGAAAGTGGAACGGCAGGACTCAGGGAAATTGGGCATGGGCTGGGAGAGACGCTAGCTGTGGAGACCTGTTCCTTCATTTTGTATAACTTCATAGTCACCTCACACCTAGGCTATCATGCCAGGAGCAGGAGACCACCAGGGCAAGAGTGAGGTCAGAGTAGGTACTGAGTGTGATGGCTGCTGGGACAACGTTTTCTCCTTGCCTCAGGGCCCCTCCTTCTCATTTTCTTGCTTTCTTTTTTCTTTTTCTTTTCTTTTTTTTTTTTTTTTACCTTTTTGGATCAAAGCATCTTCATAAGATTGGCTGTCTACTCTGAAAATGTTTCTTTTATTGTTTTTCTCCTTGAAGGTTATTTTCCCAGACATGAGACTCCAGGTTGGCATTCATCTCTCCACATCAGCCTCAGGTCTCTCCTTTCGGCTATGGAAATGTCCAACAATCTATTCCTCATGTGGGTCCTGGGGACCAAACTCGGGTCCTCATGCTTGGAAGACAGGCAATTTACCCCTCAAACCATCTCTCCAACCATGTATTTGAGTATTTCATGGGGAGGGAGACACATTTCATTTCATGGTAATTCAACCTTGGGGGTAGAATTTCTGGGCTGTAGTTCGGCCGGATGAATGTCTAGTGACACAAAATCCTCCTTGACTGCTGCCTGCTTTGCTTTCAGCAAAGCATGCTGTTTGCATAGTACTGCAAACAAGGGGTTAAAGAGTTGAAGGGTGAAGGGTTGGCTTGGTCCCTTTCCTTCCTTTCTTCCCACTTTACTCCCTGAGAAGTTAGAGCTTAAAGAGCAAAGCCCAGGATAACCCCCAACACACATGCGTGTACATACACACTCCACACCTTCAGCTCAGAGTCCATGGTTGAGGCAGAGAGAGAGAGAGAGAGAGAGAGAGAGAGAGAGAGAGAGGAGAGAGAGGAAGGTGGGCCTGGGAAGACGGCTCAGTGTGTAAAAGTGCTTGTCTTGGTAAAGCCTGGTGATCTGAGCTCCATCCCTCCCAAACCCACTTAACAATGTGAGCACACACATCTTCACAGCAAACATAGGGACCTGGTGACCTGGCACTCCTAAACTGAGATGGGAGACAGAGTCAGAAGAATCAGCTGGGACGGTCTCCGGTCAGGAGAGGGTGGTCCGAGCAGGAGGAAAGCAGGAGTGGACTTCCCAAAGTTATCCTCTGCCCTCACCCATGTGCTGTGGCACCCAGTTACATGTGCACATGCTCTCTCTCTCCCTCCCTTTCTCTCACCATCCCTCTCTCTCTCTCTCATACACACATACATGCGTGCACACACAAATAATTTTTTAAAAACTTTTATGAAATAGAGTAGAGAGTGGGGGAAGCGTTGAATCGGAAACGAGACGTTTTTAGTCGTATGAGTGAGTTGGTATCTGATGGGGGAAATTCAGGGTTCTGCATTAATTGCTGCTCAGAGCTGAGAAAGGAGAGATAGACAGGCCCCACTGAGGACCCTGACTGGCACCACAACATGCATCCGGCTCACACTCACACACCAGCTGCCTTTGCCTTACTGCCCTGACCAACACTGCACCAGTCCTGACTGCTCAGGCCTCAGGCTCTGCTCCATGCATCCTCTTTGCATGTTCTTCTCCTGACCTCTGTTCTAGCCTGAATTTAGGATTCAGTCAAGCAGGCAGGCTGAGAACAGGGGGCCCCGGTTTAGTAGGAAGTCGGTGGGCTCTACCACATCTGTACCCTGGGCCTAGCTTGCTCATGTCCTGCCGTGCCTGGGGATCCTGCTCACTGTGATCCGGGCCCCTGGCTCCTCTAGGAAACCATAGTCCTCCTCTGAGATCTCCATCTTTATGGTTGTGGCCACACCTGTTGAGCGTTAATTGCACATGATGACAGATGTGTCCTCATCAGCAACGCCACCAGTCCTGAAGGAGGGAAAAGGACCCTGAGAGTGTGGCTTCTAGCCAGAGACTGCTATCTCCTCAGGACAGCTGGGAAAGAGTGCAGCAATGGGTAATTAAATGCATTAGTCACTGCAAGCATGTTCACAAAAGCTGGGGGGAACCAATGGGGAACCACCCTTGTCCCTGATGGTCTTGGTCTTCAGAGAGTAAGCCCACCTCCACAAGAGGGCTCATGGGGAAACAGCAGTTGTTGGCTGTAGTCTCAATGGCTGATTACCATCTTCCCTCATCCCTTCTTCATCTAAAGTACCCCCCAAACATTTCACCCTACAGGCGTCCCCTCCCCCAGGAAGACATTCTGATTTTACAGAGGTCCCCTCCTGGACTCCGTATCCATTCCTAGCCAGTCCCCACTTTAAAGGCTCTGCCACCTGAGAAGACCAGGCCCCAGGTAAAAGGAGTCCACCTTCTGAAAGGGAGACCACAGAGCTTCTGGATAGGTAGGGTGGGTGTGTAAACAACAGAGCCCACTCTTCTGGGAGGAGGGGCCGTTGAAAATCTGAAGATGCTTAGGAGACCCCAAGAAGAGCAAGCGGCCTCAGCTGGATCCGAGCTCAGGTTCTCCAGGCAGCTTTGGGAATTCAGGCAGCAGAAACCAATGATGTCCTCAGTCAGAGAAGGGAGGGAGGGAAGCCCACCCACCACTTGGAGCCTTTGTATCAACTAAGGCTAGGACTCAGATTCCCTGGAGGAAGAGCCTGAGTGATCTGACATAGCCCAATGCACTATTCCCCGGGTGGATCAGGACTCCATGCCTGAACGCTCCTCATACCTGTTGATCCATCCACATCCATCCAACCTTCACCCACAAGCTTTGTGCGGATGCCATTGTTATTCCTCACTTTACAGTTGAGGGACCAGAACTGTGAGGAGACTGAGCCACTTGCACGTGGCCACATAGCTGGTAGGCAGAAGCTGAGAAAAGAAAACAATCACGCTGGCCTCTGGCCCTTTCCCTGAGGCAGGCTGCCCTGGAGAATCATAAATGAACACATCTGCTCTGAGTGAGGGAGGAAAGGAACCAGCAAATGAGTCAGTTCAAGTGTGAGGCTGGCTTCTCCTGAGATATGCCTACTTCCAGAGGCAGGAGTGGGAGGCCCTTGGTCCTCCCTCCCTCCTGAGGGATGGGTGTTGTTTCCCCGGGGTGCAGAAAGGCTGACATGTCTGTCGCAGCTGAGGTAATTACTTCTCCAGCACTGGCCTTTTGGCAGAATTGCAGGCTGAGCAGTCACCGCGCTCCTCCTTTGTCATCTGCCTCAAGAGCCGGCGGGAAGCATGGAAAAGTGGTGGGGAGTCTGGTTGGTTCTGGGTAGCGAGGGGATGTCTGCAGCAGTAGGAATGGACAGGGAAGGACAGTGCCAATCAGCTTCATGGCAGGGGTCTTCTCTAGGGAGCTCCATTCCCTGGGCCAGCCCAGGTTTCTCCCCAGTCGGCCATGTCCCACAAAGCGACAACTTAAGAACAGCCTGGATCCAAGTGTGGCACGGAGGCAGGTCCACTCTGTGGGTGGGCTCCCTGAAGGCTGTGTCTATTCCAATACGGCATATGGACCACACGTGTGGGCAAGAGGAAGGCCCTGCAGAAAGAAATGGGCCCTGTGAGAGGGGCTGCCTGCTCCTTTGGGGCTTTGGTTGGTAGGATCTAAACCTCTCCCAAAGCAGATGTGTGCAAGGGACTAGAGGAAGTCCAGAAGCAGGCCCAGGCAGATGCCAGGCAATCCCCTGAGGAGCCCTTTCTTCAGTGTCCATGCTGACGGTCTCCACATGACCCCGGCCCTCAGAAAGTGTGGTCTGGGGAGATAGCTCAGTTGATGAAGCAATTGTCTTGACATCATGAGGACCCGAGTTCAATCCAGTCTTCGTCACTGTTCTATTGCTGTGAGGAGACACCATAACCAAGGCAACTCCTATAAAAAGAAATCATTGAATTGGGGCCTAGCTTACAGTTTCGGGGGGGGGGGGGTTAGTCCATGATCGTCATGATGGGAGGCAGACAGGCTCCAGCAGGTGCTGGGCAGCAGCTGAAAGCTTTACGTCACCGGCGCTCCTCCGCCTGACAGCCGCAACCCTCGCAGGGTATCCTGCATAGCCGCTATCTAAATCACAATCCGTAACAGGAACAAGAGCACAGTTACGAAGTAGCATCAAAATTAGTTTTATGGTTGGGGGTCACTGCATGAGGAACCGTGCTAAAGGATAGCAGCATCAGGAAGGTTGAAAACCACTGATCCACGTTCTGATCCAGAGGTAGAGAGAAAGGGAGACGGGCTGGGGCATGGGCTTTTGAAACCAAAAAAGGAAAGAAAGAAAAAGGAAGACAGGACTTGCAAGATGGCTCGGCCAGTGAAAGTGATTGCTAGGCAAGTATGACAACCTGAATTGGACTCCATGGAAGAAGAGACCTGACTCCTAAAGTTGTCCTCTGACCTTCGCACACATACCATGGCACACACCCCCCCAAAGCTGATGGTGCCTGAGAAATAAGAGCCGAAGCCCCACCGCTGCCCTGGGTGTGTATACACATACATGTAGATGCACATATGCACACATGAGCACGCACACCCACACAAAGAAAGAAAGTAGGGCCAAGGCTGTAGAGTCCTCTGGGGCAGAAGCCACCACGATCCCTCCCTCCCTGTGTGGACGCTAACAGTGTGAAGGGTGCCAGATGGGGGTTCAAGAGGGACACCGAAACAGATTGTTGATGATTAGGAACATATGAAAAGAGTCATTTGCACTGCGGACAGACCGGCATACTGACAACAGCGTGGTTAGAACTCTGAGGACAGTTCAGGAGACAGACAACATGGTGGTGGGGGTCTCTGAAGAGAGCAATCTGAGCCTGCATGGCAGAAGCAGGTGTCTCATGTCTTTCTAAGCACAAGTTTGGTTTTTCCATACAAACCTGCAGCCAGGCTCTCTGACTCCTGGGCAGGAGTCAGGGAAGGGGGAGAGGACAGGGTGGGTGACCGCCCATACTCCCTTTGATGTAAACTCCTGAGAGATCCTGGCACCTGGGAATGTGCGAGCTAAGGCCTCGTGGAATGTCCCTGTAGGGTGCCTGCATGAGGGGAAGGTTGTTGCAGGCACTGTAGCTGAGCGGCAGCTGGGTGCCAACACTACCTTCTTGCATACTAGAATTTGTTGGCATTTAGTATCACAGTTGGGGCGGCGGCATCTTAAACCCAGAGATTGCAAGAGTGGCTTCTAGGTTCACTGTCACTCTTGCCTAGTGTGACAATGGCCTAGGTCCTCACCAGTGGGTTCCCCTGACCCTAGATCTGCTCTCTGTGGCCTTGGCCTGATGCCACCCTTGCCTCCTCAGACTCCCTCTGCCCTTCTCCTGAACAGTGCTGTAGGGGATGGAGAGCAGAGTATGGAGAGCAGGTCAGAAAGTCCTTCCTACCACCACGTCTCACCTCCAGAGAACCCAGCATCTCTAAGGAACTCATTGGTTGCCCTTACAGAACATTTCCTATGGTTTCCTTAGAAGCCCTGTGAGGCAGGGACGTTGTCCATGTCCTAGTTTTATTTCAGTTGATATAATAAAATATACCGACAAGAAGAAACTTAGGGGGGAAATATTATTTCAGCTTGTAATTCCAGGTTACCATTGATCATTGTAGGGAGGTCAGGGCAGAAACTTCAAACAACTAGTCACCTCACACACAGCCAAGAGCAGAGAGAAATAAATGTTCGCATGCTCACTTTCTTTCTTGCTTATGCTCAGCTCATTCTTACATAGTTCACAACCCCCTGCCTAGGGAATGGTTCCACCCACAGTGAACTGGGTCTTCCCAGATAATTAAGAAAACCAGGGCTGGGAAAATAGCCATTCAAGTCTAAGTCTAACAACAAAAATTTCAAGATAATCCCTCACAGACATGCACACAGGTCAACTCAAGGATACAATCCTTTGAGACTTCCCAGGCGATTCCAGGTTGTGTCAAGTTCACAACGAAAGCTCATCACCACAGTCCGCATTCACCAGTGAATGCTGTGCATCAGCAACTTAGTGAGCTTGCAACAGAGACTGGTTTGGTGAAGGCTGACCTCACAAGCCTAAAGAAGAGACATTGGTCTAGGTCAGAGACAAAGGCTGAGCCTCAAAGGCACACGGCAGACCTGAGACCACAACCTCCACCTGCTCTTTACTTCTTAGATGAGCTGAGTTGATTCATTAGATCTAGAGGCTCTTCTCAGAGGCAAATGGCTGCTGCTGTTGCCTCCAAGAGTGAGGACGGGAGAAAATGTGTTAAGGAGTGTGGTCATGGCAGTTAGCCATGGCTCCCATTCAGGATCACAGCCTCGGTGTTCCTCTGACATTCCTAGCATCTCTCATTGCAGCCTGTCTTCATCCTTCATGTTCTGCTGGTCTCCCCACTAGTAGCACAGCGGGTTGGGCCAAGGCTGTAATCTGTTCATCCGTGGAGACTTAGGAACTCTCACAGTGAGTGAGGTCTTGCTGTCCCTACATTTTTCCTGCCCCAGTGGGCAGAGGAGCAAAACATCAGAAGCCTTTGGCCAGGGGCTGAGGTCTTGGTTACAGGCCTCTTCATTTGCATTTCCAGGTGCTTCCCCCTGCTCTCCTTCCCAGTCTCTGTTACACTGGAACTGTCATTGAGCCAGTAGAACAGGGAAGCAGGGGACTGCAGGGACCGTATGCCTGCCAGCACCTCCAAGACTCTGACCTTAGAGCCTCCTAGGACGCAGGTTCAGAGCTCTGCAGGTCTTGCATCACGTGGTATAGTGTAAGAGACTAAGCTTCAAGTGTGTCCCCACCAGGAATTTTTAATTACAGAATTTGGAAGGTTTAAAATGTCTTGACATTCTAAGAGATTATTGTTCTAGTTTCATTTTGTTGTTGTGAACAAAACAAACAAACAAACAAAAAAACCCACTCTGACTGAAAACAACTTAGGGAAGGAAGGGGTCTATTTGGCTTACAGTCCATCCTTAAGGGAAGTCAGGGAATAAACTTAAGGCAGGAAACATGGAGTAACACATCTTACTAGCTCCCTCTCTCACTCCCTCACTCGCTCACGGGCTCACACTGTGGCTTTCTCTCACAAGCTAGCTTTCCTGTTAAAGCCCAGGAGCACCTTCCCAGGACACAGTACTGCCCACAGTAGACCAGGCCTCCTACATCAATGAAGACAGTCTCGCATAGACACACCCACAGGCCAACTTGATTCAGACAGTTGCTCCATTGATGCTCCTTTTTCAGGTGATTCTGGGTTGTTAAGTCAGCAGTTAGTGCTAAACTGGACAACTAATCTCTAGCTGGATAGTGTAGAAGCAATCTCTTGTGTCTGTATGAAGTATCACCTGTCAATAAAAAGCTAATGGCCTATAGCTGAGGCAGAAAATAGGAGGTAGGGTTTCTGGTAGGCAGAAAGGATTCTGGGATAGAGCCTGGAGTGGGAGATTTACCCAGCTTGCTCCATCGGCAAAGCATGAGACGCTCTTAATCCTAAAGTCATGGGTTTAAGCCCACATTGGGCACCATTATGTTATAGTGTTTTTTTTTTCCTCCTGGCCCCAAGCTCCCAGAATAATGACTCATAAGGCTCAAGATATATTTATAAATACCTAGGCTCTTCTCCGACTAGCTCATAACTTAAAAACCTATTTATACTAATTTACATTCTGCCACGTGACTAGCACCACGCAACTGTCCTCTTCACATTTTCTCAGGCGAATCTCCTATATCTGGCTCTATCCCAGAATCCTTTCTGCCTGCTGGATGTTCTACCTTCTATTCTACCTATCCTATAGGACTGTAGATTTTTTAAAGACGTATTTGTTTATTATTTATACAGTGTTCTGCATGTATGCCTACAGGCCAGAAGTGGGCACCAGATCTCACTATAGATGGTTGTGAGCCACCATGTGGTTGCTGGGAATTGAACTCATGACCTGTGGAAGAAAAGCCAGTGCTCTTAACCTCTGAACTATCTCTCCAACCTTGGCCTACAGGTTTTTTAATTGACAGGCACCCATATAATACACAAGATATTCTCCTTACTGGATATGGTGGCACACATCTTTAATCCTAGCACTCAGGAGGCAGAGGCAGGAGGATTTTTTTTTTTTTTAGTTTGAGGCCAGCCTGGTCTACATAGTGAATTCTGGAACAGCCAGAGCTACATAGTGAAACCTTGTCTCAGGGAAGAAGATGAAGAAGACAAAGAAGAAGAAGAAAGAAGGAAGGAGAAAGAAAGAAAGAAAGAAAGAAAGAAAGAAAGAAAGAAAGAAAGA
>NW_026585644.1:19869892-19886126 GCF_907164565.1 Psammomys obesus
AGAAAGAAAGAAAGAAAGAAAGAAAGAAAGAAAGAAAGAAAGAAAGAAAGAAAGAGAGAAAGAAAGAAGAAAGAAAGAAAGAAAGAAAGAAAGAAAGAAAGAAAGAAAGAAAGAAAGAAAGAAAGAAAGAAAGAAAGAAAGAAAAAGAAAAAAACTGTTTTGTTCTGTTTCTGAGATAGGCTCTTATGTCCATAGTTCCTTGGATGCATCAAATATATTATATAGCAAAGGGTGACTTTAAAGTTCCCATCCTCCTGGCTCCTTCCATCTCTCTTATTCTGGGATTAAAGACTTTCATTACTGTATCCAGGAAAGTTTTTAAACTAATTACTGATCATTAAAAAAAAAAAAAATCATGGGCTGGAGTGATGACTCAGAGGTTAAGAACACTTGCCATTCTTCCAAAGGTCCTGAGTTCAATTCCCAGCAACCACATGGTGGCTCATAACCATCTATAGTAAGATCTGGTGGGCAGGTAGTATGTTGAATAAATAATAAATAAAAATTTAAAAAAATTGCATAGTACTACTGAATTTATTCATCATACAATTTCTCCTAATCGTTGCATGTAAATACAGAATAATACCAGAACCAGAAAACTGGCACTGGTGCACTCCTCCATGGCTTCTGCACCAGCTCCTGCCTCCAGGTTCCTGCCCTGCTTGAATTCCTGCCCTCACTGATTTTGATGATGAACTGTTATTATATGAAGTGTGAGTGAAATAAACCCTTTCCTCCTCAAATTAGTTTTAGTCATGGTGTTTCATCACAGCAATAGTCACCCTAACCAAGACGGTGTTGAACAAGAGCAGTGACAGAAAACTGTTACAGCATGGTCTGGTGCTTTGTATTTAATTACTTTCTTGCCCCCTGAAACGTTTACTGTTCCATAAGCAAACCCTCACATGTACAAAGCGATGCTGTGTAAACTTACCTCCAAAATTATCCCCAACTGGCTAAATAAAGGCCTACACCAGGGCAGGGCAGAAGGGAGGTAGGAAGAGCTCAGGTTCATGGGCTTGGAGGACAGAGGAGGAGGGGAGAGGGCAGGAGAGGAGGAAGGGTCTCCATGGGTTGGTGTAATAAGGCAGAACCACATGGCTGGGAGGACTTTGCTCTAAGGATCATTTATGGAGAGGAACAGCCCAGATGAAGAGCATGTGCAAGTACTTGTGGGGGCTATGGCTGGGAAGTAGTCCAGATAGGAATAATTAAAGCAAACAGCATGGGACATGGGGCTGGGCGGTAACAAGGTAATTTAGGGCGTTAGTTTCTGCCCAGCTCCAATGTATCGGCATATTAACAGCCTAACAGGTGCCTGTCTTTTATTGATGTGACAGCAGATTAAATATTTGCTGCCACAATAATTATATGAGTTAATAGTTAAATATTAATAGCCAATATTCATACAATAGAAAACCACCTTACTTTTTTTTTTCATAAATGCTTGTATTTGTGTGTATATCCCATGTATGTACAGGTACCTAAAGAGGCCAGAAGAGGACATCAGATTCCCAGGAGCCAGAGTCACAGGGGATTGTAAACTGCCTGATTAAAGCACTGGGGACCCCACACCCAGGCCCTCTGAAAAGTACAGAGCAGCAAGTACCCTTAACTACAGCCAGCTCTCCAGCCCCCAGCACCCTTTGTCTTTTCTCTTGGAGGGAAACACTAACCATTACCTATCATGTTAAGTATGGTTGGTTGGTTGGTTTTTTTAATTGTCTTTGCCTTTTACCAGACAGTAGAAGTTTGGTTCAATCCCTATACTTCTCAGAGAATTTATCATGTCTGATTATTAAATTGTGAAAAAGGTTGATTCTGCAGCTATTGCGGTCATCATTTGATTCTCTTCTTTGGTCTGTTGAAATGAGAAGTTCCATCCATCCTCAGAATGACAGAAAAAAAAAAGCAAATATAATCATGTCCTAATCTTCTTCAGGTGTTCCAATCATCTAATAATTTCCCCTACTGCCCATGATAAAATAAAAAGTCTAAATACAATGGATTAATTAAGGATGCATTTACTGTGAGAAGTAGAGAGTTTGATTAATTGCATAAATGATGAAGACATTTAACAGCAACAGTACATGATGCTCTGCAGAGCCATGGTTGACTCAGCAGCCAACAGCATCAGGACTCGAGGTTGGCATTTCTGCCTTGCCCTCAGGCTTGTAAGATGGCTTTGACAGCTGGAGGATCATTTATTCGGGAAAGGACATGATCTTGTTAAAAAACTAGCAGAGCAACTAGGATCAGAGATTCCCCTGTGATTTCCCATTTTGGTTGAACAGAATCTATTTTTTTTCCCTAAAAACTCATTGCTCCTTCCAGGTCACATACTCATCTGTAAGCTAATCCCAGAGTCAACACAGCTTCAGACCAACCCAACCCCTGACCCATACTTGGAGACATTGCTGCTAGGTGTCAGGGAGAAGAGAATGTGGCTGTTGCAGTGATTTCTGCCCACTACTCTCCCCACCAAGGCTTAGCTACTCCTCATCAGACCCTCTTCCTTACTTGGCATGCTTTCTCCACACCCATCACACCCGTCAAAGAAACCTGCTCTTCAGACCAACTGTGTCTGGTCCTAAGATGGCATAAGGTCTTCCAGAGTGCACATCTGCTGCTCATTCCTGAGTTAGGGGATCATGACATCCAGTGGCTTCCGAGCTCCTCTTGAGTGTCACTCTAAGCCTTGATAAGCCATCCTCTCTCTCCCTACTATACCCAGCCCTGCCTCCAAGCCCCACCTGTAGTTCTAGGGGCCACTCTGTCCTTCTTTTCTCCTTCAAGCCCATCCATCATACACTCCCACACACGGCAGTTATCTCAGCATGCACCATCACCACCGGTGAGATCCTGGGAGTCAAGACTAAATGTTATTCTTCTCTGTGGCTCCCACCCCTGCAGGAGACATGGGCCTCAGAGGAAGAAAGCGCACACTCTAATGTAAATAAGAAATAGCAGCCATGAACACGACCACTTGTGAGGGTCTTGGTGGGCTCCAAAGACATCAGTTCTAAATCCATAGAGGTTGGTACCAGGAACAACAACAGAGATCTCTATATCCCCACTGGACGTTGACAACCAAGAGTGACTCACTCAAAGCCAAGCACAGGCATAGTGGGGACTTGAACTTTGGTTTCTCCCACTACGTGGGGAGGCAGGGGAGGGGGGGTAGGGGGCAACTGATGGGGTGTGTGTGATGAGTGAGGACATGGGGACAGGAACACAGACAATGGGGGTAGTCAGAAAGCTGGACAGTTCAGACCCCAAGCAGAAGCCCCTGCTAGAGGTGACCTCATGTTGGTCATTAGGCAGAGAACACCAAGAGGGAGATTGCATTTGAACAAGTATTGACTAGGACCAGAGTCCAAGCTGGGCACAGAGAGTTGGCAGAGTCCCAGTCCTCAGCCACAAGGACCCATTAGTTGGGAAAATGGACACACACATCAGAAAAAGAATGAAGCAGGACACAGTAGTTCACACCTTGATCCCAGAAGATGGGCTGTCTCGATTCCCACAATGTCATGGCTAAACTTGATTGTGTGTCAAATCGGCAGGCAGTGATCTTATACAGATTAATCTTTATAGAAATACCTAGGGGACATACCTCTGGGCTGTCTATAAAGATGCTTCCAGATGTTTAACTGAGGGAAGACCCTGAAGGTAGATAGAACCTATGGGCTGGGGTTAAAGACCGGATTAAAAAAAAAAAGACACTGTAGGAGGCATCCCAAAGGACAAAGAGGAGAAAGTGACCTGAGCATCACCTCTCTGCTCCCTGACTATAGATAGGCAGAGAAGCCCAGCAGGGAAGGACCAAGGGTGGACCTCAGGCCTGCTGACTTCCCTCATGGTCTTTCCTTGGGGCTGCTCTGGTGTCTGAGCCCCACGCTGGCCATGGCTTCCTCTCTCCAGTGTACCTGCAGCTCTCTATAACCTGTTCTAGCTGCCTTGGTTACTGTCCCAAGTTATTGGCCACCATCCACCCTGTTTCCTCTCAAAGGCAACTCTAAAATGAAGTGAGGTGCCTGGGATAAATGGCGAGATGGAATTATTCAAACTCCTCTGGATTCTGAAATGGCTGTAATGTGTTTGTGTTTTACATTAAACTGACGGGCTGAGGTGGTCACAGAATTTATGTGCATTTTTCAAGTTCCCCTGAGCTCCACGCTCTATCCCAGGACCAAATATGGGGACCTTGGTACTGGAACCCACTTCCCAGGGACAATTAACCCAGCTTATCTCTTTATAAACTGAGGACATGACCAGTCCATGACGATTAAGGGGAAGGTTTTGGTTGGGTTGGGTTTAGTTTTGGTTTTTTGAGAGAGGGTTTCTCTGTGTAGCCCTGGCTGTCCTAGAACTCACTCTGTAGAACTCACAGAGATCCACCACCTGCCACTGCCTCTGCTGGAATTAACGTTGTACACCACCACCACTACCCAGTACTACGGGGGAAGTTTTTATTGTAGATGAGAGAGAGAGAACAGGCAGAGGCATCTGGAAGAATCCAGAACAGAGAGAGGTAGCTGCAGACCAATCATGGCCAGCGGACTGGGCCCAGCTGTGAGAGAAGCAGGAGCAGAGCAGAGAGATTGAGCGAGGAACATCCAGAGAGGGAGAGCAGAGAGAAGGGGGGAGGAGACAGACCCAGAGAGGAAGACAAGAGGAGTGTGGAGGCAAAAGAAGGGCAAAGATGAAAGTGTGGGGCTATAAGGACAGTGGGTAGCTGGGGAAAGGGAAGCTCTGAGCTGGAAGGAGTTTGGGGGAGGGGGTCATGGTGAGAAGACCCGAGAAGAGCTGGGATGCCAGCATGGACTCTGAAATGTGTGACAGGTACTTGTGATACTGAGAGGGGCTGGAGGCCAGCATGCACCTTGGTATGCTAACAGATGCCACAGGAAGCAATTTGTCCCTTCTGCCTTTTAGAACTTGGGGACCCTTGGACCCCAGCAGCCCCCACATAAGCGTTTTGGCAGCTTTGATTTGAGTGCTGTATTTTCACACTTGCTCCTGCTAGACACGGCCTGTCTCACATATAGGGAGGCTGGCTTTGCCAAGAAGTCTTGAAGCTTAAGGTAAGTTGTTATCCCTGGCAGAATGCCCACTTAGGGCTTAGAACCTGGGCACCCTGAATTTGGGACAAAAGGGAAAGAAAGCCTTTTGTTAAGTCTGTGACCTGCACGTGAGCAGAGGTTCTCCAAAGTCGGGACTCTCTGCTTCAGTGTTCTGGGGCCGTGGAGTCCGTCCTCTGGCTGTGAGTGGGTAGGTAGGACTTCCCCAGGCATGTCAGCTGCCAGGTGGGAGAGATGTATAGAGGCTGTGCTGGACTGTGAGTGGGCTTGAGGTGATGACGGGGGTCCCTGATGTACATGGAGGCTAGCTGGGTAGAAAGGATCACTATTTCCCAGCCAAGGGCTGTGTTCCAGAGCCTGGTGAGAGCTGAAAGCTGGAAAAGAGGCTGGTAGGGAGGCAAGTGTAAAGCCAAGGAGGATTGCTGTCACTGTGGGTGCTAGAGAACCCACAGTGGGCAGGACTCTCCCCCATCAATCACTCATCAAGAAAATGTCCTCTAGGCTTGCTTACAGCCCAGTCTCTCGGACTTCCAGGCATTTTCTTAGCTGAGGCTCTTTCTTCTCCAATGACTCGAGCTTCTATCAATTTGACATGAAACTAGCCTGCACACCCTGTGGCCACTCACTCTGGCCAGGGACATTGTTATCCTTGGGTTACCCACAGAAGGAGACAAAACACAAATGCAGTACCCCAAACCGAGAGTCTCGGTCATGAGCTCCTGCTTCTTTCTCTGCTACTCTTGGGAACTCGGTAGAATCACTGGCCTGTGGCCTCCTGAGCGCCCATGCTCGCACTCTGCTCTGTACGCTTCACCTACTGTGAGACCCGTGCTTGGTGCAAGCTTCAGGCCTCATCCCAGATGGTCCACAGACTCCTCAAG
Source organism: Psammomys obesus (assembly GCF_907164565.1). Taxonomy (NCBI): domain Eukaryota; kingdom Metazoa; phylum Chordata; class Mammalia; order Rodentia; family Muridae; genus Psammomys; species Psammomys obesus. The sequence continues at coordinate 19,875,858 of NW_026585644.1, forward strand.
GGTCACAGAGTCACAAGATGATGTTCCCATGCTTCTGCCATCCTACTGCAGAGCCATCCCTAGGCACATCTCCATCTGCCCTTAACGTCCATCGGTGCCAAACCCCAGTCATAGTAGAGACCAGACTCTACAAATGAGGCAGGTGCTATCACTTAGTCCTGGTATGCTGAGCCCTGGCCTCCCAAATGTTCCCCAAACCCACCTAGGAACAGACAGTGGGAACTGGTTCCTTCTTAGGTCCACCCCATTCCTTGCAAACAATAACAACTAGCCATGATTAACTCTAGATCATGCCCCACCAGTGCACCCAGTTAACAGCACCCCTCCCCCTTCCCAGTGAGACCCAACTCTGGATGGCGCTGTCAACTCACCTGCAGCCTCTCTGTGTCCACAGGACTAAGCTCCGCAATCACCAACATTGATTTATTTTGACACTTCAAGCTTTCATATACATGCCCTAGTGATATTCTAGGTTCCGGGAAGTGAAGAAACACGTCGAGGTCACATAGATCATAAATGGCAGAGGCCAGCATTCAGCATTTACCAAGAACACACAGCCCGTGGAAGACTCATTGCTCTGTTGAGCGCCCACCCCACAGACACAATGGACAGCAGGGGCTCCGGTCATGGGCAACATCTGAACTGACTGAAGGTAACAGGCATTGCCTCTTTGTTCTTGACTATAGCTCAGGAAGAGCTTGGAGAGCAAGGTCAGGGTCACTGGTCCTGGTCTTGTGAGCTCCAGGAAATTCCAGTGGTTTGTTCATTGGAGGAAAATGTCATAATTGAAATTACTCTCCCGCCCATGACAAGAAGTGGCTTTATGGTCCTGGATAAGGCAGGCTACAATGGAACTCAGGCAAGAGCAGGTAAGATACACACCTACAGAGAGTAAGAAATGTATACAGTGGCTTGTATGGCTATTTGTCATTACTCACTGAAGTCACTCTTGTCATCATCACTGTCACCAGCAGTAGCAGCACAGTCCTCATTATGATTATAGCCATTGCTATCAGCAACATCTCTCGTTTTCATGACTGCCACCATGACTATCATCATCACCATAACAACCAACATCACCATTACTATCACCACCATCTTCACCACCACCATCACCATTTCATCATTCACCATCACACTATCTTCATTCTTGTCATCACCATCAGTGGAAGGCCCTCTAAAAGAAAGTGAATGTCCTCCTCCTTCTTTTTTAAAAGAAGATTATATTTATTTATTTGGTGTGTGAGTGCTCTATCTGCATATATGCATCATGCCAGAAGAGGGCATCAGATTACAGTAGAGATGGTTGTGAGCCATCACATGGTTGCTGGGAACTGCACTCAGGACCTCTCTGGAAGAGCAAGACAATGCTCTTATTCACTGAGCCATCTCTCCAGCCCATGAATGTCCTTCTTGAGTGTCCTCTGTCTGCCAGCAGGTAAGTCCTGCCTTGGGGACACCCTAAACCAGAGGTTCTCAATCTGTGAGTTGCAACCCCTTTGAGATCGAATGACCCTTACACAAGGGTTTCATATCAGATATATACACTATGAATCATAACAGTAGAAACAATTACAGTTATGAAGTAGCAACAAAAGTAATTTATGGCTGGGGATCATCACAACATGAAGATGTGTCTTAAAGGGGAGCAGAATAGGAAGGTTGAGAACCTCCCCCCCAAGACCACCTGCAACTGTCGAGCCCTATGCCCCATGTTTTAAGAACATCACCTCTAATAGCTATCCTTTGACACAAGTGAGGAAAAGGAGGCTTGCCCAAAGCCACTGGGATAGCCATTGCTCTTCTCACATGGATGCTCCAGTGGTAGTGTCACCAGGTCTGTGTGGGAAACTTTCCCAGCCCCAGGTTCACACCAAAAAAGGAACAGCATGCCGGGGCCTATGGGACCATTCCAGGCTGAGCCAACGCCTAAGTCTGGGGGTATCACGAATTCATTGTGGCCATTGTCCCTTTGTGCCCAGACTGACATTTCTACCTTTGTTTTCCTGTCTCCAAATTGCCCTGGTTGAAGTCTCATGAGTCATACTTCCTCACTCAGGACAACTCCTTGCATCTTCTCCCCCTCCAACTGCTTTTCCAGCCGACATTTTCAGTCTCCGCAATCCATCAGCCGGGCACACCTTGGGGATCAGAGCCACTGGTCATGGAAAGGGAGGGGGGACCCACTCAGCAACCCCATTAGAGGTTTCAAGCACCACCTTGCAAGGCCACTCTGTTTCCGGAAGTGGATGCTGGGCCAGCTGGACTCAGCAGAGCGAGAGCATGTGTGTTCAAGAATTAGGACTCGGGGTAGGGTGTGGATCTCGGGACTAGGTACTTACCTAACAAACTTTGAAGATGGACCCTCAGGAGATCACTGTGAGACTAAATGAGTCCTTCAGACTGCAAGGCATTTTGAGGGGAGGGTCCAGGACTGCACACCATGGATTGAACTGTGTCTCCCCCAGTTTGCACAATAAGGCCCTAACACACCTCCACCACAGTCTGGAAATAGACGGAAGTCAAAGGAGCAGGCCTTCATGACACAGGCCTTCCTCTCTCCCTCAGAGGAAGAGTGAGAGATGAACAGTAAAGGTCAGGTTGGGACATAGTAAGAGGCGGCCATCTGTGATCCAGGAAGAGGCCTGACTGGAAACTGAGCTTCTAGAACCCCTGGAACTGCTGTGTGCTGCCCAGTCTGGACTTCCTGTTATGGCAGACTGTGTGGGGAAGGTGCCACTGCGGAGCCCCAGCAGCAGACAGCCCTGGCCTAGCCCTCATGATCTCTACAACCTCAGCTTCCCCACAGGTGTCGGGGAACACTAGGAAGAGAGGGTGCAGTAGGAGAGGAGAGTGAAATCAGGAAGCAGACACAGGGCAGCCTGTCCATCGATTCCTCACACACACACATGGCTGATGCCTCACACACACGGCTGGGGACCAGCCTCAGAAGTTCTGACTCGGTGACTGGAGCAATTGCTCACAGGGCCCCAAGGCCACGGGTGTTCCTGGAACCTCAGTGCCTGCTTCAGAGTTCTCTGTGGTCAAACAGTGAGTCAGAGCAGGGAGCAGTCACTCTCCTCGACGGCTCCCCACCCTGGAATGCTATCATGGCCCTGGGGTAGCAAGGATGAAGGAAGGAGACTGACATCTGTCCCCCCTCTGTGGTGTGGCTGCCCTGGACAAGAGGAAACCCAGTTCACAGCAAGGATCACAAAGATCCCCACGAGGCCAAGGCCCCTGCCATTCCCTTTCCTCAGGCTGTTCCTGCTGCTGTGACATGGACACAGGGAAGTGGTCACATATGCCGTAGACATTGCTGGAAAGGAGAGAGGAGGTGCCAAGCCTTCCTCGGTAATCAAGGACTCTTTGCTGTGACTCTGTGGGTTGTGGGATTCTGCAGCCTCTTTCTGGCCCATCCTTCAGACCCTCCCCGAGGCCTGTTGAAACAAGAGCCTTAGGAAGGAAATGGCAAGCAAGCCACCATGTGAGTTTCCATAGCAACCAAACTTCAGTTGTCCATAATTACAGTTAATGTCAGCGCAAGGTTGGGGGAGGCCTGTGGTGGGAAGGGAGGGGGCTATGTACCCTTGGCCCGGCAGACAGCAGGAGCAGGTTCTGTCTGAGAACCCACTTGTCTGAGAGTTTTCAGTGACAGTGGTTCCTTAGGAAAATACTGTGTGAGATGGAAGCCATCTGAGGGGGCAAAGAGCCCAGGTGACCTTGGCAGGAACTCAGAAATCCAGTACCATGCTAACATCAAAAACATCCTCAGGCAAAATGCTGGACACCAGAGATTCTTGTCTAACCTGGGTAGTTTAGACTCAACCTCACTGGGACCAATGGCATGGAACACAGGCTCCAATGTCTCCAAGTCCCTGGGCATTTGTGGAGATGGACTGGCTCCAGATGAAGATGAGGTCATGGCCAATACCCAGGGGCGGGGGGTAAGTCAAACAGCACAGTAAGAATCATGATGGTGCTGTTTGCTGAGCAGTTACCACACATGCCAGGCCCCCAGGATATACATTTGGTACCAGGAACACTCCAGGCTACCCTTAACTATCATTAGACCCATTTTCAGATGCACTACTGAGACCCAGAAGCTTAGGAGGCAGGCCTAACAGCCTGGTCTCATGCTTACCCTTGTGGGCCTTTCGGGCTCTACTCTTTTATTATTATTATTATTATTATTATTATTATTATTATTATTACAATTTATTCACTTTGTATCCCCCTGTAGCTCTCTCCCTCATCCCCTCCCAATACCACCCTCCCTCCCTCATCTCCTCCCATGCCTAGTCTACTGATTGGGGAGGTCCTCCTCCCCTTCCATCTGACCCTAGCCTATCAGGTCTCATCAGGACTGGCTATGTTGTCTTCCCCTGTGGCCTGGTAAGGCTACCCCCCTCTCAGGGGGAGTTGATCAAAGAGCCAGCCACTGAGTTCATGTGGGAGACAGTCCCTGTTCCCCTTACTAGGGAACCCACTTGGATACTGAGCTGCCATGGGCTACATCTGTGCAGGGGTTCTAGGTTACCTCCATGCATGGTCCTTGGTTGGACTATCAGTCTCAGAAAAGACTCCTGTGCCCAGATATTTTTGTTCTGTTGCTCTCCTTGTGGAGCTCCTGTTCCCTCCAGGTCTTTCTCCTCCTTCTTTCATAAGATTCCCTGTACTCTGCCCGAAGTTTGACTATGACTCTGAGCATCTGCCTTAATACCCTGCTGAGTAGAGTCTTTCAGAGGCCGCCTGTGGTAGGCTCCTGTCCTGTTCCCTGTTCTGATATCTATCCCATTTGCCTTTCTGAATGAGGACTGAACATCTTACCCAGGGTCCTCCTCCTTGCTTAGCTTCTTTAGGTGTACAGATTTCAGTATGATTATCCTATATTACATGTCTAATATCCACTTATAGTGAGTATAAAATTCAAGTGACAACACATGTTAGAGAGGATGTGGAGAAATTCCTCCATTGCTAGTGGGAATAAACTTGTACAACCACTTTGGAAATCAATCTGGCACTTTCTCAGACAATTAGGAATAGCACTACCTCAAGATCCAGCTATACCACTCCTAGGCATATATCCAAAATATGCTCAAGTACACAACAAGGGCATTAGCTCAACCATGTTTATAAGCAGCTTTATTCATAAGAGCCAGAACCTGGAAACAACCCAGATGTCCCTCAACAGAGGAATGGATACAGAAATTGTGGCACATTTACACAATAGAATACTACTCAGCAATTAAAAACAAGGAAATCATGAAATTTGCAGGCAAATGATGGGAACTAGAAAAGATCATCCTGAGTGAGGAACCCAGAACAAGCTCTGCTCTTAACTGTTAGGATTTTAACTGAACCCCAATGGAGTTCACTAGGCGTTTGCTGTGGGTAAAAAGGAATCTCGGATGTCAAGGGAGATGGCTCCATTGGCAAATTGCTTGTCAGGCAAGCACGAGGACTTGAGTTTTAGCCCCAGAAACTATTTTTCTTTGTTTTTTTTTTTTAAAGATTTATTTATTATATATATAGTGTTCTGCCTGCATGTGTGCTCGCACACCAGAAAAAGGTATCAGATCCCATTATAGATGGATATGAGCCACCACCTGGTTGGTGGGAATTGAACTCAAGACCTCCAGAAGAGAAGTCAGTGCTCTTAACCTCTGCACGATCTCTCCAGCCCCTTAGAAGCTATTTCTAAGAAGTCAGGTGAGATGGGAAGGACTTGTCATCCCAAGGCCAGGGAGGTGGAGACAGGCACATCCCTGGTGCTTGCTGACCAGCCAGATCAGCATAGCTGGCATATTCCAGGCCAATGAAGAGACCCCGAGTCATAGAAAACAAGCTGTGTGTCGGGGGAGGGGGCTGCCCTGGAGGTGGCTCAGTGGTCATGAGTACAGGCTGCAGAGGACCTGGGTTTGGTACCCAGGGCTGACGCGATATCTCACAACCATCCAGGAATTCCAAAACCTTCCTCTGACCTCAGTGGGCATCAGACACACACACGTTGCACACACATGCAAGCATGCATACATACATACATACATGCATGCAGGTACACCTGCACGCATAAAGGAAGTTCAGGAACTCTAACAAAAGCAGATAAACAGGGTGTGTGACGCCTGAGAAACAACACCCAAGGTTGCTCTCTCACATGCACACACCTATACACAATTTGAACACACACACACACACACACACACACACACACACACAGCCCAAGAATGGTTTTCTGGTTCAAGGACGAAGAGGGCAGGCTAAGAGGTGCGAGAAAGGAGACTGGAATGCAGCAGGTGAGAGACGCAGAGGCAGAAAACAGTCTTTGTAAGAATCGTCATGTGCAAGCTACTTAACGCAGTGGTTCTCAACCTGTGGGTTGCGACCCTCTTGGAGGCTGCATAGCAGTTATCTTTCTAGATGGATATTTAAATTATGACAGCAGAATTACAGTTATGAAGTAGCAACAAAATAATCCTATGGTTGTGGTCACCACAACTGTATTAAAAAGTTACAGCACTATGAAGACTGAGAACCATTGTTTTTTTTATTGTTTGTTTGTTTCTTTGGTTGGTTGTTTTATTTATTTTGCTTTTTGTTTTTGTTTTTGGTTGTTGTTGTTTGGTTTGGTTTGGTGTTTCGAGACAGGTGTGTAGCTGTCCTGAAACTAGCTCTGTAGATCTGGCTGGCCTCAAACTCAGAGATCTGCCTGCCTCTGCCTCCCAACTGCCGGGATTGAAGGCATGCACTGTCACCACCGGGCGAAAACCACTAACTTAATGGTACTTTCAAAAACCTATTCAGTGCTTGACAGCATAGCCATCTCTACAGCTGAAATACTGTGGCTAGAATTACCTCAAAGTGAAAGGAGAGAGAGAGCAAGTCGGGGTTGAGACACTGGCTGGTTACATATTCTCCCTGTGTAGGTTTCAAATTCTACAGTATAAAATGTTTTTTAAAAGTACATCATGAGGGGGCTGGAGAGATGACTCAGAGGTTGAGAGCACTGGCTGCTCTTTCAGAGGACCTGGGTTCAATTCCCAGTACCCACATGGCAGCTCACAACTGTCTGTAACTCCTGTTCCAGGGGATCTAACTCCCTCACACAGGCATGTAGTCAAAACACCAATGTTCATAAAATAAAAATAAATTTTAAAAAAAGTACAAAGAAGGCTTTGGCTATAGCCTTCCTTAGACAAAAGCTGAATGATGCCCTTGCTCTCAGCCTCCCCCCCCGCCCAGGTCTAGTCCTGGAGTCAGCAGCCTATGGGCCTGGCTCCTGAGGCTCTGTGGCTTGGATGAAATCCGAAGCATTTGTTAAAACTCTGATGCAAAGCAAAAAAGACATTAGTCAAAAAGAACATCCCCCAAATCTCCCAAATCCACCAGATCTTACAGGATTTGCTACGAAATTTAAATTGCGTAAATAGATCAGGGAAACCAGGAAATCTGATGTCTGTTGACAAATCGGCTTTGGACACCTCAGCTCTGGACACAGACTCCTTCTGTGAGGCTGCAGCCCAGTGAAGAAATGGGCCTTGAAACCCTATTCTCCAGGCTACAGTCACATGCCCTATTCTAATGCAAAGGCAAGTAGCAAGCAAGTTTCCACCTTTTTCTGACTCAGTTTCCCATGTGTGCAAGAAATGGAAGGGTATGATCACCAGGAGCTAGTTTTTCTCCCAGGGACAGCAGCTATTTCTGAGCCAGGTTGACATTCGGGCGGTAACGTTAATCTGTCAGTTGTCCATTTGGCTACAGGGAGCCATGGAGATGAACAGGAGGTCAGAAGCAGCAGGACAGCTTCTCTCTGTCCAGCCTGTCACAGAACCTACCTGGGTGGAGTGACCAACGTTCCCACTTTGCTCAGGATGACCGACATTCAAGGCCGATACCAGAGCACTGAGGGTCAGCACCCTGATCCTCCTCCTCCTTGGATATACGAGGTGGTGTTGGAGACTGCTGAGAGGCTATTTCAGGTAGTATGAGGTGGTCCAGCTTTGGGAGGGAACAGAGATGTTTATGAACAGGGCGCCTACTCAGCACATGGGTGCTCCTGAGCAGAAAGGGTCACCAGAAATGAACTCCTACAGCCAGCCAGAGCATGCCTGAGCCCTGCAAGGTATTTGAGGGGTGAGTGGCCTGCAGATGTAGAGAGAATCCAGTGCCAGGGAATCTGCCCTCATTGATCCACCACAGCCTTCTTGCCCAGGCACCATCTCCATCTATCCTGCTACCAGGGATGCCAAAGCGGTCAGATACCACCTCAGCCCCCCTTGCCCTGAGTAGCTGCCAGCACCCACCATTGAGGAGCCCAGACACAGCCCAGGAAGGCTGTAGGCAGCAGGATGACTTTGGAAGGACCAGATGAGCCATTCTACTGTGGCATAATGGCCAGGCCCAAGGGGTCTTGTAGATGCTCAGCCTTCTTCCATCTTTCTTTTGATGAAGACACATGTGCTCTCTCCTACGGCTGCTCTGGCAAACGAATGCTGATGTCCTAGTTAAAAGCGCCCAAGTTGTGCCAGCAAGATGGCCCAGCAGTTAAGGGAGTACTCCCTGTTCTTTCAGAGGGTGCTAGGTCCCAGCACTCACACTGAGCATCTTACAGCTGCCTTTAACTCCAACTCCAGGGGATCTGACTTTAATTCTGGTCCCTGTGGGTACCCTTAAACACAGGCATATGCTCACATAGATTCTGTACTAAGAAACAACCTACGTTTGGTTTCTGGGAAAAATACGGAACAAACTAAAAAATTCCTGGTGAGAATGATCAAGAGAAGCAGACCGCCGCTATCCCCACCTCCTGTTTTTGGGGAGTCAACGGATCTGCAAAGCTTGACTCCTCACAGTTGTGGGGCACGTAGGCTGGGTGGCCAGAGACAACAGACATGGGGCCAGAGTGACGTCAGAGATGTGTTCAAACCCTGAAAATCTCATCCTGAGACCGGTAGGATAGGGCTGCTCCCTCCCTGCTTCCAAGCCTGCATGCCCCGGGGGCATGTAGGCTGGTGAGCCCCAACTCTCAAGGTAGTCATATAGCTGGCACCTGAATGCAAACAGCATCACCAGCATCCCAGCCACAACCAATGGAATGCATTCACCCCAAAAATCCCTTCTTCACACTGCAAAGTTTATACAGTCTGTCTACCTCTAATACACAAGCTGATTCTCCAAAGATTGCCTAAGAGTTGCTGTTTCACTGAGCTGTAGCGCTCGAAGGGCTGTTTTAGAGAGGGCTTTCTCTCTCAGGACATTCACCGCTGAGTCCTCGGACCAACCCGCCCAGCGGTCTTGCTGGAGGGACCCGAGCTCCCACCATCACCTGGTCCAGTGACCGAACTGCCAGTGTTGCTTGCATAGCTTGCCCAACTGCTCTGCTTCTCTTCTCTCTTGGTGAAGGTTGTAATCACCCAAAAGGGCTGTAACACTCCTCAGAGAAGGCCTCTTCCCTACCTGACCCAACCCGACTGGGCACCCCCAACCGGACCTGGATCCTGCAGATCCCACCCATTCCAGATTCTGCTTCATCCTTCCCAGCTTGGTGCTGGTGGTGCCCAAACACCCCGAGACACGGAGTGGATCTCGGAACCACACACAGTAATTGTGAGTGTTGAATCTCTCTGGTCTCATAAGGTACTGTGAGACCAAATGAGAAGATGGAGTTTGTTTATGTGGCACGGACTATCAATAATGGTCTATCAGAGCCCCAAAATGCTCCAGCAGGGATGGAGGGAGGGTCATTTCCTACCCTGGTTGGTGGCATGAAGGGCATTTCCAGGCTAGGCCCTGAAGGATGAGGAGGGTTTAGGGGAAAAGGAAGAGGACTATCCAAGCTGTGGGTCCAGGAGGAATTAAGCCCATGCTCTCTCCTTAAACACAGAGAGGAGTGAGGAGGAGCCACATAAGACAGGGCCAAACCCTTCCAACAGCTGATATTTGAGGCCCTCATTGAAAACATGAATGGGCAAGGCTCTGGGCCTCTGCTTCAGCTTCATGCATTATACAGCAAGGGTGAATGATGAGAGGTTTGGAATTTCTTTTTAACCACTTGCTTCCCGGTTTCTTCCCAGAGCGTTAGAAATAGTGACCTACCCAGCCACCAGCTTAATCCTAGTCACTCGTCGGTTCTCTTTTTGATGGGTGCAACTGAACATGTTTCCATCAACTCAAGTCAGCCTCTCCCAGGATGAATAGAGATGTGCATTTGGTTTATATACAAACACACACACACACACACACACACACACACACACACACACACACACA
>NW_026585644.1:19886136-19951074 GCF_907164565.1 Psammomys obesus
ACACACACACACACACACACACACACACACACACACACACACACACACTACACGGCATGGAGAGCTGGGTGCCAGGCTGCAGGCTTCAGCTAAAACCTGGAGATAAGGAATCAGTCCATTGCGTCCTTGGCCTACCTGAAGCCTGCACCCTGAAGTGTTCTGGGTGAAGGGCTGCACCCGGCCCCAGAAGGGGCTCTAGACCAGAGCTAGAAAATTTGAAAATCTAATCCTCAGAAACAAGAGGCAAAGGGCTAACAAGATGGCTCTGTGGGTAAAGGCGTTTGCCATCAAGGATAATCACCTGAATTCAATCCCTTCTGAGCCACACTGTGGCAGGAAAGAGAGGACAACCACACTGTCTGCTGGCCTCTGCCTGTGTTCTGTGACACACACCTCCTCCACATAAACACACAGACACAAAGACAATAATAATGAACAAACACACTTTTTTTTTTTCCAAGACAGGGTTTCTCTGTGTAGCCCTTGGCTGTCCTGAAACTCACCCTGTAGACCAGGCTAGCCTCGAATTCAGAGGTCCACCTGTCTCTGCCTCCCCGGTGCTGGGATTAAAGGTGTGTGCCACCATCACCTGGCAATAAACACATTTTTTTTAAAAATGAGGAGCAGAGAGGTCATAACCATATAGGATTTAGATTGCTAGAGAAAGGAAGATGTCAATGGACCCTGCTCAAAACAGGGGGTGAGATGAATATCAAACTCCTCATTTGTGTTCCTGAGTGAGCTTAGGTTCACACAAACTTGGTTCAAATGTTCACAGCAGCTTTGTCATGATAAAAGCTGTAAGCATACAAATGTCCTCTCAAGGGTGGGTGCAAAACAACCTTCATCAGGTTCACCGTCTAGAACACCACTCACTGGGGAAGAAACCAAGTGCCATGTGCTAGTCCAGACCAGCATCTGTAGGAGAATATCCACAACTGTAATTTATAAACCACAAAAAAACATGATGCTAGTTTTGGTGGGGTTAGGAAGACCCAAGTTGAGGCATCGCAGCTTCGCTCTCCATACTGCTCTCTGCTTCGCAGATAGGACTTGTGGCTGTGCACACTGGCAGCCTCCTCTTTAAGAGGGCTAATACACGAGGCTCCGCCCTCATAGGCAGGGCACTTCCTAACGGCCCACGCTCAGTTCCTTCCTACAGGGTGTAAGGTCCCAGTTTGTGAGTTCCGAAGGGACCACGGCACACAGCAGAGAACTCAGCTGACTGCGAAGCTCAGCTGTTCGCAGTTGCAAACTGTTTCTCTTTATGGTACATTCTCGGAACAAATAAAGGATTACATTAGTCACTTTATGGAGTGTGTCCTTCCTGTGACCAAATGCCTGGCCAGAAGCAACTTAAGGGAGAAAGGGTTTCTTTTGCCTCATGGTTTGAAGGCGGGATGGTGTGGCAGCAGGGAAAGGAGGCAGCCAGTCACGCCGCATCCACAGTTAGGAGTCAGAGGTGAAGGTTGGTGCCCAGCTCTCTTCCTCCTCTGTATTCAGTCCAGGCCCCAGTTCACAGAGTGGTGCAGCCCACATTCAGATGTGTCTCTCCTCTTTAGTCAGACTTCTCTAGAAACATCCTCAAAGACCTGCTCAGAGGAGCACCTCCTGCCTGATTCCAAAGCCAGCTGAGCCAACAGTGGTCATCAACCCCAGGGAAAACAGGTGTGCGGCTGCCGGATGGGGAAAGGCTGTGGCACAAATGGGAGGGGTATCTTTGTCATCGGGATGGTGGGTCCATAAGCCTACAAAGGTAAGAAAACTCACAGAATCTCTCTCTCTCACACACACAGCCAGAAATTTGAATAAAATGGGGGTGTTGTATCAATGTCGATATAGTCATTGTGTTTTGACGAGAGTCACTGGTGTTGGAGGAACAGGCACAGGCACTCAGCACTTGGAATATTTCGGTGTTATTTATTGCGTCCGTGTGTGAAGCTGCAATTATCTCAAGATCAAAGTTCTACTTAAAAATAATAATGATTTAATGTTAATGTAAATAGCAGACCAGAAAGCTTTATGTATATGAGGAGCAATGGTATTTTAAGGCTCCAAAATGTAGGGGCTGGGGACATACCTCATTGGTGGAGAGTTTGCCCAGCAAGCATGAAATTCTGGGTTCAAATTCCAGCCCCAGGAAAAAAAAAAAAAGACTTTAAAATTTATACCTTACAGCTACAAAGATAAACAATTACCCACCCCATGACCCAGTAATTCCACTCCTCAGGTATTCCCTAGAGAAGGAAGTGGTCATCAGAGCACGAATGCAGGAAGGCCAGTGACAGCTTGACACATAACAGCCTCAGCAGGCAACAGTCCAGATGTCCATCACCGGTGCATTAATAGGCTGTGTTCTCTTCCTGCAACTCAATCCTCAACACGGCAATTTAAAAACAGAAATGTGTGCCTTACACACCCTCTATGAAGCTGCCTGATGCAGTGAAAAGCCAAAGGGCGTAAGAACGGAGTCACCCCTGGGGAAAACACAGTGGTAGTTTGGGTATATAGTCACAAGAACTGAAAACTAAGCCTTAGCTATCTATATATCCACATTCATAGTAGCCTTGTCCACATTAGCTAGAACTTGGGTAGAAGTAACTGAAGTGGTAGAGGGACATGGAAAATCCATGTCTGTTACTCAGCCTTAACTCATGCTCCATACAACTAGATAAATCTTTAGGGCTTGCTTTGTGGTAAACAGGATAAACCAGACATAAAAAGACAAACATTTTATCAGTTTTAATTATCAACTTGACTCAACGTAGAGTGGGCAACACTGTTTCTTGAGTTTGGGTTCTGGGCTCTAATAAAGGAGAAAGCAAACTGAGCATGTTTCATTCACTGAGAGCGTGCATACATGCATTCATTCATTGCTAGTGTGCTCTCTCTCTCTCTCTCTCTTTCTCTCTTCCACTGTTTTCTGTTCTTCACAGTGGGTGTGATGCAAGTAGCTGCTCCAAGTTCTTGTCGTTTTGATTTCCTACATTGATGGACTGTGACCTGCAATTGTGAGCCAAACCGACCCTTTCCCTGTGAAGTTAGTTTTCACAGCAACAGAAAAGAACCTGACACTTCACCCGCTTCCGTGAGATACCTTCACAACCAAATTTATGCTGAGTTCCTGGTGGTGGCCGGATGCCGAGGAGCTCTGGGGATTTCCCATGAAGACAGGAGCTGCTGTCTTACAGCTGAGGGGGAATTTTAAAGCTATCTGGAAATGAATGGTCGTGGTGATTGTACAGCATCAATGACGCATTTATACACTGACTATACACAAAATTGCTAGGGTGGGTCATTATATATATATTGGATTTTTGAGACAGTTTCTCTGTGTAGCCTTGGCTGTCCTGGAACTCACTATGTAGACCAGGCTGGCCTCAAGCTCAGAGACCTTCCAGCTTCTGTTTTCCTAATGCTGAGATTAAAGACATGATCCACAATGCCTGGATTTTTTTATGTGTGTTTTAATAAACCATAAACACTGAGAAAAAGAAGGCAAACTTCCAGACACAAAGACCACATAAAATAGTACCCTTTCTCAGTCTCCATTTTAAATTATACTAGGCCCACACTTACACCATTTGCATAAGAACTTTCTGAACAGCACTGGAACCAGCCGCAAGTGTCCTTGATGGGATGATATGAAATTAAAGTTTCTCCACAGCTATCCACAGAGCGAAGAGACAGCCCACAGGGCAGGTGGGACTCTTTTCCAGCTGTACTGCAGACAGGGAGTTAATGCCCAGAATTCACAAAGCACCAAGGAATTTAAATACCAAGGAAATAAACCTGCCAATCAACAAATGCTACTGAATTGAACAGTTTTCAAGAGACGAAACCAAAATGAGCAATGTATATATATTTTTTATGTTCAACATTCCTAGTCATCAGGGAAATGAAAACTAAAACTGTTTTGAGAGATCACCTCACTACAGTCAGATTGGCTATGATCAGAAACCTTACAATAAATGTTAGGGAGAGAGGAACCCTTACTTGCTTCCAGTGAAGTACAAATTAATGCTATTGTGGAAATCTGCTTGGAGATTCCTCAGGACATTAAAAGTAAAACTACTAGACAGCTTAAAGCTAATCCTTGTAATCCTTTTTCTGTTTGCTTGTTTTGTTTTGTTTGTATTTTTCTGTGTCCTGGCTGTCCTGGCCTCATTTTGTAGACCAGGCTGGCCTTGAACTCACAGAGATCTGCCTGCCTCTGCCTCCCAAATGCTGGATGACAGGCGTGTACCACTGTGCCTGGCTTTGTAATCCTTTCAAATAGTGCTATTTACACTCCAATTTTATTGCTGCTTTATTCACTACAGGAAGGAAACAGAGCTAACCTAGATGTCCATCAACTGATAAAAATGCAAATCTGGTACATTTATACAAGGGAATGTTATTCAGCACTAAAAGCATGAACTTCACAAGAAAATGTATCAACTTAGAATGTATAATATTAAGCAAGGTGGCCCAAACCCAGAAGGAAGAAAAACTGTTTTCTTTTCTATACAGATCCTAGTCTACAATATATGCGTGTATATTTTTAAGGAATGCGTGTAATTTTTAAGGAAAAAAAATTCAATAGACTAAAAATGTCTTCTTGGTTTGGATTTGTTTAAGACAGGGTCTCTTCTAGCCCACTCTGGCCTTAAACTTCTCATCCTCCTGAAGAGACACCATGACTAAAGCAAATCTTATGAAACAGAGCATTTAAGTGAGGCTAGCTTACAGTCTCAGTTTACAGTCTCTGTTGTCATGGCAGGGAGTTTGTCTGCATGCAGGCAGACACTGGAGCAGTAGCTGAGAACTATCTCCTGATCTATAGGCAGAGAGAGAGAAAGAGGACAAGAACCTAGGCCTGGTGTGAGCTTTTGAGACATTAAAGCCTACCCCCAATGAAACACTTTCCACTCCAACAAGGCCATGCCTCCTAATCCTTGTAAATCCTTTCAAATAGTGCTGCTCCCTGGTGACTAAGCATTCAAATCTATGAGCCTATGGGGACCATTCTTATTCAAACCACCACAGGTGGAGTTAGGATTCAGTGTCTGCAGAGATCAATTCCTGCTTTGCAAATGGCTGCCCTTCCATGCCCTTATTTGGCCATGAGACAGATTAAGGCTATAGTTTGTCCTCCAGTAAGGGCCCTAATCC
Source organism: Psammomys obesus (assembly GCF_907164565.1). NCBI lineage: Eukaryota > Metazoa > Chordata > Mammalia > Rodentia > Muridae > Psammomys > Psammomys obesus. The sequence goes on from NW_026585644.1 coordinate 19,891,291, forward strand.
AATCTCTTCAGAGCCCCACCCTATATTCTTGATTAACTGGAAATGCTTCCTTCGGGGAGAGCCTTATTGAGAAGTTCGTGCTGGAGGAAAAGATCTGGGTGATGCACCAAAGCTCAAGGGAATTCTGGCCAGCAAAGGGCCATATATGAGCCATATATGCAGATGAAGGATGGATATGTGAAGTTTCAAGAGGGGTCAAACCTGCAAAAGTGCCAGGAGGAAGGGGGACACAGCTTCCTCCCAGGTGCTTTGTGGCCCGCAGAGCCAGGCATTAAGAAACAAGAACAGGGTGGACGTTGCCACTGTTTTATATGCAAGGGTGGTTAGAACAGAAAGGAGACCCAGGGAAGGTGAAAGATGAAAGGGGGGGGCAGGGGACACAATAAGATGGGAATAGAAAGAATGATGCTTGTCACTCCTGACCTCTCTAGTGTGTCCACTGTGGATCCCATGCTGTCCATGGTTCTGCCTGCATCCTGAGCTGGAGGCTGGGTACCTGTCTTGAGTGGAGAGATGCTTAGAACCCTACAAGAGCTCATGCGCTGAGCACAGAGAGGGACAAAGTTGAGTTGGCATTATCAACAGGGAGAGACAGGAAGCAAGGAGGCTCAGTCTTCCCCTCGATGGTGTTTCCCAAGCTCCTCTCACCTCCAGGCAGTGGGTGTTATGACCAGTGCAGTCACCCTTGCCCCACCCTCCACCATGGGCCTGAGCCCCCCTCCCCTCCCACTGCCAATGCTCTACCTTGGCTTTCTTAAATGCTGAGGATTTCACATTTCATTTTGCCAATCATGCATCCAGTTCTGGGGAACAGCAGTGTAGCTCACACACCATGCCCCTCCCTTATGGGGATTATGTTCTAGAAGGAAGAGGGGGGAATGGTGGGTGGAGAAAAGACCAAGAGACAAACATTTGCTGGTATCGCACTGGGACTGGGGAGAGGGCACAGGTTGTCCTTTAAGCCGGTAAGGCAAAACTCAATTCCTTTTACAATTTCATTACTAGGAAAATCTATTGGCCCCAGGGGCATTCTGCTCACCAAATTGAACGAAAAACAAAGGGCATCACTATCTTCCCTGGCTCTCTGTGGAACTGGCCACCAATAAATCAGCAGAAAGGGGCCATCGCAACAGGGTGGAAGACAGCCACCCCCACCTGGCTTCCCAGAACCAGGTCTGGTGGAGGTGGGAGTGGGAGTAAGATGGACATGACCAATGGCCACCTGAGGCCACCCCTCCCACCATCACCTTCTATTACCCTGGCACTCCCCTGGGGAACAGGCATCAGCTCTCCCGTGACTCATAACCTAGAAACCTTCTGGACTCATCCGAGGTTTCTCGGCAGGTTGGTAACGTGGGAAGGGCCAGTATTCACCCCAGGCTTGTCTGGCTCCTACTTTCAGGCCCTGTTACAAGCATCCCCCCTCAGTACACTCATGATAAATGTATAAACCCCAAGTAATCATACTTCCTCTCCCCTTGGGCTCTGACAGGGTTGGCAGCATCACCAGGAACCGCCCACCTCTGGGTCTGTCTGTAGGCTTCCCCACCAAGCCCTTGGCATCCACTAAAACAGTAACCTTCTCTGGAGTCCTCCAGACCCTGATGGGGTAAGGACACCTTCAGGGCACCCTGTCCTCCTTGCCCATGCTTAGGCTCTGAAAAGAGTTGGGGTCTGTTTCTTCACCCCCTGGGCCTTCTGGCCAGAACAGCATTCAGCTCTGATGCTGAGTGTTGCTTCAGATAAACTATTGCAGAGACAGTGATGGAGGGCCGAGGTTCCTGGCTGGCTTCTCAGACGCCGGGATTATCCTAACTCAAACCTTCTGCTGTTCACCTCATCTCCCCTCTCCTCCATTCGACAGGTCTTCCACTTTATTGGTCACATTGAGAGAGGCTGGCTGTGCTGGGATATGGTGCAGAGCTCGCTTAGCATGAGGGGCTCTGAGTTCCAACCCTGACACTATAAGAGGGAGGGAGAAATAGGAAGAAGACAGGGAGGAGGAGACCTACAGAGCTTGCCCAGCCCTGCTTCTCATACTTGACAAACCCCTCTTGATGAGCAAAACCAGAAGCGCTGGAGTCTGTGAGAAGACCTAGGTTGGGCCAGTTGTCAGCACCCATAGCACCGCGGCTCCTCAGTCTGCATGGCTGCCGTGCTCGGCTCTCCCCTCCCCACCATCTTCCTGGAGGTCACATGACTATTAGCATGGGATGGTTGTTGTGATCGAATATCATCCTTTTATCGTTCTGGGGCAGGTATGACTTCTCACCAGTGGGAAGGCTGCACCAGCTGCAAGCCAGCAAGAGAGGTCTACCTCCTGTCCCAGGATCCTCTTCAGGTCCCACCTTCAGGCAACCATGCTACATCAAGGATCTGTGTCTCTATGCTGCTCTGTATGGCCTCTTTCCTCCGGAAGGCTGGACCCTCCCACATAAAGGAGCTACAGCCCTGTCCAGCAAAACCCCAGCCCCCCTCCAGCTCTGTTTGTGAAGGGCACCTCTTTGTCTGCTCCTGGCTTAGAAACAGATGTGGTTCCTTTCTGCATCTGGCTCCTAACCAGGTATCTGTCCTGTGGGTCTTTCAAAGAGCTTTGTCCCTGTGGAGCCTCCCCGCTGCCCCTAGAGAAAGGGGCAGATTGCGAGGCAGCCGCCTCCCAGCAGGGTCTGTCTGACCTGTCACAGACCGGATGGCAGCAGTAACCAAGGGTGGCTGAGCTGATCAGCTGCCCAGATGTCTCCTTGGCACCGTTCTCTGCTCATGTTCATTCCCTCTCCCTCTCTCTCTACCCCAAGCATGGCTGATAACACCTGAGTCACCCTCCCCCCCTCCCCGAGAATCAGGGACTTGCCATGCCCCCCCCCCATCCCAAGGGCTGCAGGTTTTCACAGGACAAGACTGGAGTTCAGTCAAGGATTACTCAGCAACCTGCTCAAGGAGGGATGATTATTTCCATGATAAGCGAGTCAATTCCCAAATCCTGATCTGTCTATGTTCCAGGTCTCTAGCCACCTGCTCAGCCTTGGAAACAAACTCCAGGTTCCAGGCAGGAAGGAAATGAACACTCTAATTGGGAAAACAGCAGATGGACCCTCTTAGCAGGTAGCAAGCGTCACGGGGAGGTCCTAAGGGATACAAGAGCCCCCTGCTAGGGGACTTGAGGTGTACTGGGTGCCCCGTAACACCAGGGAATGGCAGAGAAAGCCCCCCCCCCGCCTCGACCAAGCTGTTCCCAGTGACTGGCAGAACCAGAGGCTAGAGTCCTAGGCCCAGATGCAAGGCTGGGCAGGCCTGCTGGGGGATTTGTCACTTGTGACAGGCATCAGTCTGTAAAGCTGGGTCATGAGCCCTCAAACCAGGAGACTGAGCAAAGGAGTCAGTCGTGGGTCCTCATGAGCCCAGGTTTGGTTTTTACTGCAGAGATAGCAATGGGAAGTTTAGTAAGACAGGAGAGGCTGGAGACCTCCCCCATTCAACCTCACCCCACTCTAAACCCCACTGCCACCAGCAGAAGATACTGGAAGGCTAGTAGCACCTGCTGCTTCTCTGAAACTTGCTCGTGTGGTAACTCCCTTCTCTGGGTACACCTATGGTCATTCATTGACAAGCTTGGAGAAACCCTGAGTCCCATACTGGATTCTGTGCGCTAGAAGCTACCTGGAAGGTAGAAGCCCCTTGGGAACAGAAGGAGTCCTAGAGATAACTGCCTTCGAACCTCAGCCGATGCTAGAACTTGGAGGGGAGAGATGAGTCTATATCTCCTGGCTCCAGTGAGTCTAGAACCCAGAATTAGAGAGTGATAGAGTGGGGGCCCCATCTGATGCCCATAATCCAAGTTCTGGTCCTAAATGGCAAAACCAATGAGCTGCCCTGCAGCTGGACTTGGACCTCTTACTGTTGGCTCACCAGTCGCTGGGGGAGGGGCATCCAGAACACATCCCCTAGGGGTGCCCCTGCCACTCCAGGCGTCTTTTAGAATAAAGATAGTCCCCTTTCTCAGAGCAACTCTGAACCCCACTCTTCACGTACAGCATTCCTGCTTCCTGCTGTGTCTGAAGAACGCTAAAAAGATGCTGATAATGTACCAAGAGAGACAAGCAGCCAACGTCTGGAAGAGTTGGGGGGGGGGGCATTGCTGAGTCTCTGCAGTGTGTGCCTTGGATACTGAGGAAAGGCTAGATGGAGGAATGAACAGACATGGGTCAGAAGGACTGATGGACAATGGAATGGGAAAAGAGGAGGCACAAAGGGAGAAATGGACCAGAAGGAGGAACAGCGGTGGCCAGGGTCAGCTTGTAGAGAAAGTTGGAGGCTTGGGGTAAGGGGTGCCCAGCCCCAGCCCCAGAGCTGGTACAAAGATGCCTATCATTGTTGTGTACACATCCCATCACCTATGTGGAGGCCAGAGGACAACTTGCACGGTCCGTTTTCTCCTTCTACCTCTGTGCGGGTCCCAGGGATTGAACTCAGGTCACTAAGCTCGTAAGACGGTGCCTTTACCCACTGAGTCATCTTGCTGGCCCTGACAACAATTCTTTGAACTAAAGTGACAGATATGGAAAGCAGCTTTTATTTTTTTTATTTTTATTTTTCCTGGAGCTCCCTCTGTCTGTGAAATCCCCTCCCCTCCTCTGAAGAAAAGGGCATCCTGGCTGCTCTCAGAAAAGAGGTTGAGAAGAAACTCCATTAGCCTGCTCTGGGGTTTAGTCAAGATGGTAGACAGGACATCAGCACCTGCTATGGATAAGAAAAAGGGAAAGACTATGTCCTGGTGACACTATTGAAGATGGAGTGGTGTTCCGAGGGAGATGGCCGAGCAGGCTTTTGTATTTGAACACATGGTCCTCACTGGGTGGTGGGCGCTGTTGGGGAATGTTACGGAACTTTTAGGAGGTGCAGCTTTGACAGAGGAAGTGCATCCCTGGAGGCTGGCTTCGGGAGTTCATAGCCTCACTCATGTCCTTCACTCTCTGCTTCCTGCTTGCAGCTGCACATGAGATCTCTCGGCTTCCTGCTCTGGCTGCCTGCTGTCATTGTGGGATCTCCCTCCAGAACCAAAAATTAAAATAAACTTGGTCATGGTGTGCAACACAGCAAAGAAAAGTAACCTAGACAGATAATAAGAAAAATCATTTGTTCTGCTTTAAGAATGGAACCCCTGGAAGCTAGGTGGCACACGCCTATAATCTCAGCACTCTGGGAGGCAGATGCAGGCAGATCTCTGTGAGTTCGAGGCCAGTCTGGTCTACAAAGTGAGTCCGGGACAACCAAGGCTACACAGAAACCCTGTCTTAAAAAACAAAACACAGCAAACAACAATGAAAACCCAAAATAACAACAAAAAGGAGTAGAACCAAAAATGTAGCTCTGTTGGTAAAATGCTTGCCCAGCATGAATGAAGCTTAGGTTGGAGTCCCAGCACCACATATACCAAATACAGTGGCACACACCCATGATCCTAGCCCTGATCTCAGACGCATCAGCAGGAGAATCAGAAACCCAAGGGTATAGTCAGTTCAAAGCCAACCTGGGCTATATGGGACCCTGTATATAAGAAATAAACCATTGACATTGGCCTGGGGTCACAGTGATGGGGCTTTGTAGCATTGGGTAGATTGAGCTCAGCCAGGAGCAAGACAAGACCAGACAGGAAAAGTAGGGATTTAGAGCTGGATAGTGGTTAAGAGTGCTTTGAATTCTTGCAGAAGAAAGGGGTTTGGTTCCTAGCGTCTTTGCTGGGTAGTTCACAACCACCCGTAACTCCAGCACCAGGATATCCAGCGCCCTCTTCTGGCCTCCATGTGCAACTGTGTGCATGCACACAGAAAGAGGGAAGAGATTGAGGGAGAAGGAGAGAGAGAGAGAATTACTATGGGAAACATCAGGGTTGAGGGGTGGTTACAGTGACTTAACAGGACTCTTGTGAAGGTAGACAGGTGAGATCAGATGTCCTCTGGGGGACAAGGAGGAGGACCTAATCAGGTAAGGTCCATTAATCAGATATGGAGGCTCCAATGTGACTAAAGTGGTGTGACTCCACAGGACTATTTTGTTATTGTTGTTTGGTTTTGAGACAAGATCTTACTCCAGAGCAGAGGCTGATCTAGTGCTCACTATGTAGCCCAGGTGACTTTGAACTCATGGTAATCCTCCTGCCATGGCCTCCCAACCTCTGGGTAGGAGCCACCATGCCTGGCTTCCACGGGATTCTTGCTAAAGTTTCTGGACCATTTGGATATAAACAGGGAGTCTGAAACAAAGGAGTTGGAAAGAGGGGGGGGGAGGCTTGCAGGGTGAAGGATGTGGTAAGCCTGATAATCCCACATGTCTTATCTCCTGTTGTTTTCCTTCTAAAAGCCTGTTCATTTGTCCTTCCAGTAGAAGCCTTTTCCTAAATTAGGCAATATAACCCCATCTCCTGTTCTTCACTCAGCCTCTTCCTTGGCATGTAAACATACCTTGGCTTCCCTCCTATTCCTCTGTCTGTCCTCAGTTGGATTTGCAGGCTCCCAAACTGAACCCAAGCAGGAAGAGTTAAAATTCTTCCTCCCTTGTAAGGTTGCTATGAGAGCTGTCTGCAAGAAAGCCCTAGAGACACTCCCTTGGGGCAAGCAGGCATTTGGCCTAAGGGCTTATTAAATGCTCTGAGGCAGCCAGCCGCCTGGCCCTGTGCGGGAAAGAAATCAGAGGAGCCGCCATCAGCTTCAATTTGGAGAATGGGGACAGGCGGGCCATAAATATTCACCAGGAGGAAACCACAGCCTGAGACACTGGCAGCCAGGCTGGGGACACTGCCCCTGACGTCCCTGCTCTGCTTCCACTGGTGCAGAGGTTTAGGACAACAAGGCAAAGAGGTCTTCACAGGATGCTGAAGAGGACTTGGGTTCACCTCATCCCCTGCCCCCAACACACACACACTGACAAATGCACCCAACAGCTCTAATCCACACCCTTCCAGGAAGCCATGACCATAGTCAAAGGCTCGGTTAGGAGGTGTCTGTGAGCCCCCTTGTAGCCTGCAGGCCCACAGACAGGTTCACAACATGACCTGGGATCATGGCAAGGGAGACCTGGGGGGCAAGACTGTCCAAATGTCCCCTAGTCAGCCTCTTCCATGCTCCACTAAAGCTATCTCCTGCTTCCTAGAGTTGGCTTTTCCCCCTCTACCCCTCATTTCTTAATTGTTCAGTTTTTTAAGCACTTATGGCGGGGACTGAGCCAAGGAAACCCAAGGCAAGATGACACATTTAATCTCTGTACTCTGGAAGAAGAGGCAGGCAAATCTCTGAGAGGTCAAAACCAGCCTGGTCTATATAGTAAGTCCCAGACCAGCCAGGGCTACATAATGAGACATTGTGTCAAAGGAGGAAGAGGAGAAGTTGATGATGATGACAATGAAACAGTAATGCAATTGCTATAGTGCCATACTATAAAAAAAAGAGAACAGCTAAATCAGATGGCCAGGGAAGGAGACAGAAGAGATAGTTCATGGGTTATATCTCCAGAATGACAAATCTTATAACGAAAATAGTAATATATATATATATATATATATATATATATATATATATATATATATATATATGCCTTTTAGACATGTAAAAATGGCTTAGTTAGGAAGCCCACTATACCCAAGGCTGCACCTGATAGCCAGAACCCAGTGACATCATTCATTCAAGATAACCAGACACAGTCTTAGAACCCCAACGCCCACTGGACAGCACATAAGTAGAGACCAAGAGCAACGCTCTGCTCTGTACGTCTGGGGAGATACCACCTTGATCTGCCCTTTGACTGGAGCCTCTCCCCCAGGATCCTGACCAGAGTCTACCCTGAGAGACTGGACCTGACCTTCAGCTGCGATAGGTCACATAGATGAGCAGCCTCGGGGAGACGGGCTTAGGACCTTAGTTAGAAATTTAGAGTGTGAACCTTGGGTGATGACCCCCAGCATAATAAAGCTTTAGTTACACCAAGGATGCACACTTACCTCCTTGACCGCAATGGATCTCTTTTTAGGGGCGTTGGGGAGATTGCATAGCCCAGGGTGACCTAATCTTGCTACATACCTTGTTCTTGATCCTTCTACTTCCATCTCCCAAATGCTGGGATTACAGTCATGTGCCACCATGCAGATCATGACAGATCTTGACAGTTGTCACACATGGGCATGAGACGGCTCTTGTCAGGGTGACATCAGCTCCAGCAAGCTCCTGAGACCTGCCAGTTCAGGTGTCATTCTGGACAAGGCCTCACGTGTGGAGTCCCGAAACCCAGCTCCAATGATGCGATGACTGAGTATCTCAGGGTCAGGAAATAAAGTGAGCGCATAGAAGTGCTCCCACGACAGTATCTTCAGGGCAGGAGTGTGAGAGTGAACAGGACGTTGGCTTCCTAGCCACATGTTGGCCTTGGCCCCAACCTGGCCACCTCCTGAATATGCCACCTGCAGGCCTCAGCAACTGTCTGCTGGCGTAGTGTGAAAGAGTCAAGGCAACTGTATGACAGATGCAGACCAATGGGCCTGAGTTCGCACGGAGGGGCCAGCAGTTGTATGATCCCGGGTCCCCCCTTTCTAAGGGGCAAGGCCCTACAAAGATGCCCTTAGCATTTGCAGGGGGGCGACAGTGCTGGCTAGGGGCCAGGTAATTGGCCTCGCCTGAGTTTGAAGAGTATCAGGACAATGGGGGTGGGAGGCAGGGAGCAGCATTGTACACAGCGGGGTTCAGAGGGGCCACCCTCCACAAAAGCCAATGCTCGGCTTGGCAGCCAGCTCCGTCTCTGGATTTCACTCCCCCGCTCAGCTCTGGAAAGCTCAGTTAATTCAGAAGAGTCATTTTAATCAATTAGATGAAGTGTAAAATAACCGCTCAGCTCTGCTCAGGAAATGGGGCCTGTTGTCTCCAAGGCTTTATTGAAAAAGCACGAAGTTGGAACCGTGAGCTTCTTGAAGGTGGGTAGCGGGGAGGAGGAGGCCAGGGCCTCAGAGAGCTCCATCTGCTCCAGCCATTCTGTCACACTTGGGGCAAAAGAACCTTCCAGAACCTCCTTGAGGACCCAGCAAGTTGCCACCGGCTGTGACTGAAACCCCCCCCCAACCGTACGCAGGCAGCTCAGCCTGCCCCAAATCCTTCCCCTGCCTCCCCCTGCCTCCCCCCAGAGTGAGTTTACAGTAAAGGCTTCCCCTCCTGGAGTCCAAAGCAGCCTCCCTCTGGAAGATAGTCTGAGAGACTGCACCAAGTCTTAATGTATAGTGGGCTCACAGGATGTAAGCAACAAGCACCACTTTCCAAATCCCAGACCTCAGGCGGTCACCTCAGGTGGGGAACCAGGCTCACCTTTTGCAGAATAGCTCCTCAGGGTTTGGAGGCAGCATCTGGTCTCCCTGGAGAAGGGCAGACCCCAGTTGCTCCAGCATGCCAGTTGTTCTGCTATTCATCCACCACCACGCTAGTCTATCCAAAAGGGGACGGTGTCAGCAGTGATGCAAACATGGGACACAAGACAGTCAGAGCGATACGTTGTTTAGCATAGTTCTCTTCCTCTATGTTGAGCCAAAATGGCTGGATGGAGCCTGAGAGACATCGGGTCTTGAGTTAAATATGGCCCCCAAAATATAACCACCCTCTATCCCTTTAATTTGTTTCCCTGCTAAAAGCCATCAGGCTTGAGCAACTAGCCAAAGGCCCAGGTCTACAGAAGCCTCCATGTGGAGCTCTTGGCCCCTCTCCCTCATTAATTATGGAAATTCCCCCACACATGTTTCAGTGAGCGCACAACAGGGGATGTCTTTGCTGGAGCGCTATAGCTCTGCAAATGCTGAGATTAAGGCCGTTAAGAGTGATAGGGGCCCACCACATGTGGACAGAACATGCAGCTTGTTTTGGGAGCAGGAGCCACCAGATCCTAACATCAAGCACACGGAGGAGGCTTCCTCCCTGTTGCCATTGGCAATGGAGGAATAGCCTGTTCCTATGTGCTGACTGAAAAAGCTGAACCTAGCTAGCTTGGCTTCACATCCAGTACACAGCTGGACACAGGAGCAGCTTATGGGGTGGGGTGGGGATGTTTCTACTTGGGAGATCTCCCCTGGAGCTCTTGTTTTCTCAGACGCAGAAAGGGCTGTGTGGTTTTTTGTTATTGTTTTGTTTTGTCATTTTAACACAAACTAGAATCACCTGGAAAGAGGGAACCTCAACTGAGGAATTGCCTCCTTGTGGATTGGCCTTTGGGCAAGCCCATGGGGCACTTTTAACAGTTAACGTAGAAGGGTCCACCCAACCACTAGGCAGATAGTCTTCAGCTGTATTAAGAAAATAAGCTGGGCTGGAGAGATGATTCAGAGGTTAAGAGCACTGGCTGTTCTTCCAAAGGTCCTGAGTTCAATACCCAGCAACCACATGGTGGCTCACAACCATCTGTAATGAGATCTGATGCAGGCAGAATATGTATAAATAATAAATAAATAAATCTTAAAAAAAAAAAAAAAGAAAGAAAGCTGAGGAAGCCGTAGGGAGCAAGCCACTAGGCATCATTCCTTTGTGGTTCCTGCCTTGAATTTATGCCCTGGCTTTCTATAATACTGGATTGTAGATTAATAAAATAAAAGAAACTGGGGTTGGGGATTTAGCTCAGTGGTAGAGCTGGGTTCAGTCCTCAGCTCTGGAAAAAAAAAAAAAAGAAACCCTTTTCTCCCTTTTGTTCAGTGTCTTATCACTGCCATCTCACTGTCTCCATCCAGGCCTAGGTTTTCTGGCCACACTCACAGAAGCCCATACCCTACATTTATAAGCAGCCTTGGAGTTTCTTTTTCTTTATTATCATCATTATTATTGTTATCACAATTTATTCATTCTATATACCAATTGAAGTTCCCTCCCTCAACTCTTCCTGGTCCCACCTTCCCTCCCTCCATCCCCCTTTCCCCTTCCCCTAGTCCACTGAAAAGGGGAATTCTCCTCCTTTGCTATAGCCTCCCATAGCCTCAGCAGGACTGCATGGATCCTCTTCCTCCTTGGCCTGGCAAGGCTGCATCACCAGGGGTGAGCGATCAAAGAGCAGGCAACTGAGTTCATTACAGAAACAGCCCCTGCTCCCCTTACTCGGGAACCCATATGGACACTGAGCTGCCAATCGGCCACATTTGAGCAGAGGATCTAGGTCCTCTCCACACATGGTCCTCCGTCGGTGCATCAGTCTCTCAGGACCCCCTGGGCTCAGATCCTTTAGTTTTGTTGGTCTCCTTGTGGAGCTCCTGTCCCTTCCATGTTCCTCTAACCCCACCCATCTCTTCCATAGCCTCCTTGTGCTCTGCCCAATGTTTGACTGGAGTTTCTTTTTCACCTATTGGTATCTCAACCATTTAACTAGGTAGGGAAGGGGAGGAGGTGGGGTGGGTTAATCAAAACTAAGTATATGTGAAAAACTCTATGGGAACCCACTATTTTGTAAGCTCATTTTGAAAACATACTTTTAAAAAAGTTTGAACACAGGTACTATGCATGGTTGGACAACACTATCCCCAGAAGACATGGGTCATTAAACAAAATAATCAGTGCCAAATCTGGGCTACCTCTCTATGAGTTATTGGTTAGGGAAGGCCCCAGAGGCCTTCAAAACAACACAACCTATTGCCATTGCTCTTGGTTGCCCACCAGAACTAGATGGTAAGACCCTACTGCTGAAGACACATCACACATTGGTTGCCGAACATGGAGACATCAAGACGGAACTGCCCTGAAAACTTCCTCCCTAGAGAAAGGGCTGGATTTCATAGGGCCCCAAGGTCTATGCAGGCCCCTGGGGGAGAAAAGACTTCATTGGTTTTACCCAGTTACAGACCCTACAGGGAACTATTGTTGCTTTGTTAAATGGATGTGTTGTCAAACTGCCTACTAAATAGTCAGGTTGAAACTCATCAACAAGCACTGTTCTCAGCTTTGGTCAGAGAAGCTTCTTTCTGCAGTGGGAAGTAGCTGTAGAGGAAAGGGTTTATTCTACTCACAGTTCCCTGCCACTGCTCATCACCCAAGAAAGTCAGGACAGAAACTTACACATGGCAGGAACCTGGAGGCAGGAGCTGATGCAGAGGCCATGGAGGAGTGCTGCTTACTGGCTTGTTCCCCATGGCTTGCTCAGCCTGCTTTCTTATAGAACTCAGGATCATCAGTCCAGAATGGTGGCACCGACAGTGGAGTTGGGCCCTCCCCTGCTGATCGCTAATTGAGAAAATGCCTTACAGCTGGATCTCATGGAGGCATTTCCTTAACTAAGACTCCTTTTTCTTTGATGACTCCAGTTTGTGTTGAGTTGACACACAAAACCAGCCAGTACATACAGCCTCTCCTGGGCTGTCTTCAGGGACTCCAGCCCTGCCACACAATGCCAAGCTTCAGTTGTTCCACATGACACTTCCATGCCTTCAAACCCAGTACCGCCTGGGTGACTCTTACGGTGCCAAGTGCAACAGGTGGATGTAGCAGCTGTCAGTACAACCTTGGCGACCTCCAGAAAACAGCTTCTCTGTGTGATGGCTCTGAGGAAGCACCTCCCAGATTTCACCTCAGAGATGCTGGTCTCCTGTTAATCACCGACAATCTCTTAGCTCTGGTCAATCGGCATCAATTGTCCTGGCACAGCAGATGTTTTACTTGAGTGGTTCTGGGTTCTTGTTAATCACAGCTGATTCTTCAGCTCCAGCTAACTGGAACCATAAATTCTTAGCTCAAAATAACAAACAGCCCTGATAGTCTTTCAGTGACTCTCAAACTTCCCTCTGGAACCATCACAAGCCAGGCCTCCATCATCTCCATCACTCTCAAGATTCTTATCTTGCAAGCTCCCACAGAACAGCTCACTAAAGTTTGAACGTTCAGTGGCTTTTCCAGTCTAAAGTTCCAAGGTCCTTTCACAATCCTCCCGAAAACAACATGGTCGGGTCTCTCACAGAAATACTCCATGATCCTGACACCAACTTGTCTTAGCTGTGGTTACTATTGCTGTGATGAAACACCATGACCAGAAGCAACTTGGGGAGAAAAGGGTTTATTTCACTCACATTTCCATGTAACAGTTCATCACCAAAATCAGTGAAGACAGGAACTCAAGCAGGGCAGAAACCCAGAGAAAGGAGCTGGTGGAGAGGCCATGGAGGGGTACTGCATACTGACTTGCTCCTCCTGGCTTGCTCAGCCTGCTTTCTTATAGAACCCGGGTCCACCAGCCCAGGGATGGCATCACCCTCAATAAGCTGGGCCCTCCCCCACCAATCACTAATTAAGAAAAGTCTACAGCTGGATCCTATGGAGGTATTTTGTCAATTGAGGTTCCCTCTTTTCAGATAACTCTAGCTTGTGTCAAGTTGATATAAAACTAGCCGGTGCATGGTCAAAGAATAAATTTAAAAAATATTCAAAAATAAAAACAAACTATGTAACTGGGAGGTGAGGGGCGGGTCCACTGGTAGAGTGTTCGCCTAGCTTGCATGAAGCCCTTAGCTTAACTGCCAGCACTGTAAGCTGGCATGGTGATACATTCCCAGTAATCCCAGCACTCAGGATTTAAGAAACAGGGGATCATAAGTTTTAAGGCAAATGTGGGAACAGTGAATTTGAGGGAAGCCTGTGCTACATGAGACCCAAACAAACAAACAAACAAAACCCCTACCTTTTTAACTAGCATGGTTCAAACATAGGCCAATCAGACAAATACCAGCATGCCCCTTGCTGGAGAAGGACTGATTGAACCGGAGCCCTGATGTTTTCCTTCCAACCAACTGGAAGGACGCAACCCATGCCACTTGCCAGCTTCTCTGGGTTTTACAGTGGGAGCCTGAGCCATCAACATGTAATGATAGTGACAGCAGCAATGGTGGGGATATTCAAACTCGCTGAGCATGAGCCAAATGCCAGGCCCTTTCTGATTCCTGCAGATATACAGAGTCTAACCCTCAAAACACAGCCGGGAAGTGTGACTGTCACACCCTGTGTCTAGACATGGGTGCTCCACTCCGTAGGCTTGTTCTAACAGAGCTAGACACCTCCCTTTGAGATGAGTAAAATGTACCTGCTCGGTCTGCATGACGTCATGTATGTATGTTTTCAGGGCTGACAATTTAGCATTGAATAACCAATTAGTGTGTTCTTTCTGGGGAAGACGCCTTCTCCTGGTCATATCATAATCTAAAAAAGTAAAGGAAATAATTTTTTAAATAAAATAAAATGAATAAAATCAGTTATACATACCCCATTCTCCATTTAAAGCAGGAAGTTATACTCTCTCTAGAAACCTCTATCTATAGTAGACACACTGTGGGCTGGAGAGATGGTTCCGTGGTTAAGATCATTTGCTTCTCTTCCAGAGGCCAGGGCCTTGATTCCCGGCACCCACATGGCAGCTCACAGCCATCTGTAACTCTAGTTCTAGGAGACTGATTCCCCCTCCATGGGAGCTGGGAATGCACATGGTGCATAGATAGATCCACATACAGGCCAAACATCCACACACGTAAATAAATCTAAAATAGCCAGAGCATGCTGTGCAAGTGTGAGGACGTGAGTTCGAGTCTCCAGCCCCACGTAAAAGCTGGACACATAGTGTGAGCACCTGTAATTCCAGGACTCCTACAGGGAGATGTGAGGAGAATCCAAACAGAAAACAACACCAAAAGGGACTGTTTCAAGGTAGAAGGTGAGGACCAATACCTGAGGTTGCCCTCTGATACTCATACATGCCATGGCACACGTGTGCTCAAATTCCCCCGCGCCGTAAAATAAAATACATATATGTACACACAAGCACGTACTTTGATGAGTGGGAGGTGAACTTACAGATCTCAGTTTCCTGATGCTCTAGGAAGGACAAATATTTGTCAACTCCTTGGTGCCAGGTAGGGCACTGAATTCCATAGTGAATCAAGGGACGAAGCCTGTCCAGAGGCCGTGGACTCACCTCCCTGAGGGAACAGAGCTAAGAAGAGGCAAGCCTGAGATTTGAATGCCCAGCTCTCTGACTTGGAAGGCCCAAGAGTCGCAGGAACTAGAAACATCCTCCCAATCCCACCAGCCTCCAGGTCCAGGCAGGATGGGGGAGGTAAGAGAGAAGAGCAGTTGGCTCGTTGGCCAGGCCGCTGAGCCCTGGAGAGCCAGGTTTACAGCTGGTTGTAGATTGTTTGCTGCAGGCCCTTCTGGCACCATCTGCCCTGGCTTTGTGCCGACTGCTGCCTGGAATGAATGTGTTCCATCTGGTCTATTTTTTGGGGTCGTGTGTGTGTGTGTGTGTGTGTGTGTGTGTCTGTGTGTGTGTGTGTGTTGTGCATTTGGGGCGGGGGACTCAGGAAAACTGAGGCTCTAAGAGTGTGTATGTTAGTGGCCCAAGACCACTGGCAGCCAACCCTGGCTAGGCTAATCACTCCTTCTCCTGACTGGCCACCATTCACACCTGGCACGGTGCCCTCAGTGTAGATGTGGGTGGTAACCCAGCCTCCGGAGGAGATGCTCACCTCTTCACTCTCACTCAATGCTGCCCTTTGCTTCCCCCAGGGACAGGTTGACATTCACCATGGCGAGCTCTCATCCCTTCTCTGCACAGCCCAGAGCTAATTGTCCTGACTCCCCTCCAAGAGCAGTCTCTCTTTATTGCCTTCGCAGGCACAATTAGGCAGGTTCAGCTTGACTTTCACACTCTAGCCCTGAAAAAAAATCAAATCAGCCAGGAAGCAGCGCCTCTCGGAAGTTCTCTGAAAGCATCTTTGTGCGGGGGGAGGGGGGGGGAAGTGCACACATAATTACCTGCTTAAATGAGCTCAGGACTGGGCCTGCTTACAGGAGAATGGGGCCCAGCACCCCACCCCAGCCAGACCCCAGCCCTCCCTTCATTAGCAGAAGCTATTCTTGGAACAGAAAGCCAGGCTGTCTCATGGGACACGTGTGGCATGACAACACCCCTGAGACCCCTCCCTCAGGCTACTGTCTGGAACACCCAGTCATGAGCCGATGGTGGAGAGAAGCTCCAAGTCCGGTGGCCCAGAGAGGGGGATGGCCTGGGTAAAGGAACACAGCATCTTCAGGTTCCAGCTGAGCCTACCTGAAATCCAAGTCTCTCTGAAGGTGCTCTCTGCTCCGTCGAATGATGAACTCATATGCCCCATTTTCTCAGCTAGGAGAAAGTGGGAGCTTCTGGCCAGCCTAAGAGGGTAGCTTCCCTGCTATACTCCTGGATACACCCCATTTCTGCATGCTGCAGACAGTGAAGGCTGGAGTTTGGGTAGAGACCGTGAAGAAACACTTCCAAACACAATGACCAGAGTTTGAGGCTGAGAATGGTTAATAAAAAAAAAAGGGGGGGGGGGTTGGAGAGATGGTTCATCCATTAAAAAAAAGCACTGGCTGCTCTTCAGAGGACCCAGTCTCGAGTCCCAGAACCCATAGGCTACCTCACAACTCCATTTGCAGGCGATTCAGCGACCTCTTCTGGTCCCAGGCACGTGGACCAAACACAGATGTAGGCAAAGAACTCTTACATGTAAAATAAAAATAAATAAATAAATCTGTTTTTTTGTTTTGTTTTGTTTTGTTTTTTTAAAGCCAGTAAGGGGGGTGGGATGCACAGACGGTTCTAAGATTTGCTTGTGTAAGCGTGATGACCTGAGTTCAGAACTCAGTGCCCATGTAAACCATGGTCTCACATATCCTGATTACCCCCCAGCACTGTGGAGGGCTCAGACGGGAGGATCAGTGAGGCTTTCTTGGCTGCCGGCCTAGCTCTAAGTTCATTCTATTTGGAAGGAATTGGGCTGGAAGTGTTAGAGCAGAACACGTTACGCTTTGAGAACTCAGTGGCTTTTCCTGCCCAAAGTTCTAAACAGTTCCACCATCCTCCCCTCCCCTGCCCCCACCGAAACAAACTGATCAGATCTCTTATAGCAAAACTCAGCTCTGTGCCATCAATTTCTGCTCTAGTTTGAACATCACGGCCAAAAGGCAACTCAGGGAGGAAAGGGTTATTTCTTCCCACAGTTTGTAAACCACCGTGCAGGGAACCAGGAACCTGGAGGCTGAGACCCTGAGGCAACGCTGCTTACTGGCTTTCTCATGTTTTGCTCAGCTTGTGTTTTATGCAACCCAGGACCATGTTTGCTGGGTTGGCACCACAGACAGTGGGCTGGGTCCTCACATATCAATCCTTAATCTAGAAAATGCCCCACAGACATGCCCCCACACCTATCTGATGGAGGCATTTTCTCAGCTGAGGTACCCTCTTCCCAAATGACCCCAGTTTGTGTCACAATGAATGTGATGGCTGAGAAAGGTGAAAGGATGGGAGAGATGACAAGCAGCGTCAATCTGTTGATTCGCCAACTGGGTGTGTGGGATAGGTACGGTAAAGGTAGAGACTAGAAGAGCCTAGTATCTTTATTCCTGTAAATCAGAGACCCAGAGCCAACAATGGGATTCTAGCACAAGCCTGAAGGCAAGTGGAGCCTAGGGTCTATCTCAAGATAAAGGGCAGATTCTACACACACACACACACACACACACACACACACACACACACACACACACCTGTACCAGTGTAGTGATTTATGTCTTTTTCTAGTACTCAGGAACCTGGGGCAGAAAAAACTGCCAGAAAGCCATATATGTACCAAGCCAGCCTGGGCTATTTGCTTACTTGCTTAGTTATTCCATAAATAAGACCAATCTGGAGCCGAGTGGTGGCGTGTGCCTTTAATCCCAGCACCCAGGAGGCAGAGGCAGGCAGATCTCTGAATATGAGGCCAGCTTGGTCTACAGAGTAAATTCCAGGACAGTCAGAGCTACACAGAGAAACCCTGTCTCAAAAAAACCTCAAAACAACAACAACAAAAATAACCAATCTGGAAAAAAAAAATTAAGAAGGGAAAAATGGGTTACAGCTCCTGCACAAGTATAGAAGAGATAGATCCGAGTGTCCTAGTAGACCCTGCCCCATCAGGAACTCATTCATTCAATCAGTGTGGGTTCTCAGGAAGTCGGTCTACTGCTGACCCCGAAGATGATGGCCTCATGCCCAGAAGACAGCCACGGGAGAGGAAAAGACCCCGGAATGAACCCTGAACTTTCATCCAAGCCACCTGTACAGTAGGGATTCCTCCCGACAGGCTCTTCCTCCTTCTGGTTGCAAACCTCTTGGTCCTTCCTGCCCTCTTGCCTCTGGGATCCCAGAACCTGTGCTGTCCCATGGGGAGGGAAACAGTTCTAGCAGTTGTGAAGGGTCCTTTATGTTACGGATTGACCTGTAATTTACCTTCCCAAGCAAGGCTTCTTGTGCCTTCCCTCAAAGGCACTGCAGTACAAACAGGACTGCCAGTTTTCTGTTCGACCCAGGGGCAAGTTGGATGTGCTGTGAATGGGTCATATGACTCAGGCAAGGCCTCTGTCCTTCACTTGGGAGCTGTTTGTCCTGAGAGCCAAAGCACTGAGCAGCCTGCTGTGATGTCCTGGAGCAGCTGAGGTTGCCAGGCCCATCTGCACAAGACCCTGGCTTCTGCAGGGATGTGGCTGTGAGGAGAGGCTCAGATACTGGGAAGGGAGTGAGTGGGTAGTATGGATGGGCCATGCAAAGTGGGGGGGAGGGGCAGGGAGCATACGTGGGCTGCACGGAGGCACACAAATCTCTGGGCCCTGTCCTCAGGGCTCATGGGGACACGTAGGCCAACTCTACCTACCTGCACTGCTGTGGTGTGGGCACAGGGGCAGGTCTGGGATACCTCAGGAAGCTATGGCTGCAGTGGAGGGACAGGCAAAGAGACAGCAAAACAGAGGCCGAAGAAGGCCCACAAGAGGTCCCTGGAGGTCCTACAGCCTGAGTTAGTGGTGAGGTTTGGGGAAATCCTAAGAGGGGCCAGATATGTTTGGCGCTTCTTTCAGAGTGGAACTTGACCCTTAGCTAACCAGCTACATCTTAAACGCTAGGTGCTGCTGCCCCCTGGTGGCCATAACCAGAAGGACTATCCCAGGCCGCACAGCTACGCCCAGAGCCTCCCGGTGCAGACTCCTGATCCTGGAGCCTGGCTGCTTTCTGTCTCCCGTGCCCATTGACTGGTAAGGATGCTGAGGCCCACAAGAGCAGCTGACTTGCAGTGGGCAACTTAGCACCCAGAAGCCAGGGCTAGGATCCTGGTGCTCAAGACTCAGAATCCCTGTCAAGATTCCGAGTTAAATGAGATAAGCCACAAATAATGTTTTCGAATAGGTTCCAGGTACTCTCTTAAGTTTTCCTCACTAAATGTGGCCTCCCTGCCTATAAACCAAGAGCTGGACACGCACAGCTGCAAAGACAGGTTGGGAGCTGGAAGGACCAGGCCATACTCCAGGCAGCCCAGAGCTTGGCACACGGGCCACCTAGTAGAGGCACACTCCTGCCCAGAGATTCGCAGGTCAGCTTTCTGTGCCTTCTCCCAAGCAGAGGACATCAGTTGTCAAGCACAGAGGCCCAGAAGGCTCCACCTTAGAAGCATTATAAGCATCTGGGCAGTGGTCGTGCAACCATCTAATACCAGCACTAAGGAGGCAGAGGTAGGCAGATCTCTGAGTTCAAGGCCATCCTGGTCTACGTAAAACCCTTCTCCCACCAACACCAAAACAATGCTTTAGGTGTGGGGCTAGGGATGTCCGAGTTGTTAGCTTTTCTGTAGCTGTGATAGAACACTGGCCACCAGCAACTTGAGAAAGGGTTTGGCTCCCAGACTGTTACCGAGGGAAGCCAGGTCAGGCAGGAACCTCAAGGCAAGAAGTGAAGTAGTAACCACAGAGAAATGGAGAGATGATGCTCAATTCTGGACTCTGCAAGCCATGCCTGGGGCAAGTCCTCGAGGGAGCTCTGGCTAGTCCCATTGTAGATGAGGCTGCTTCAGAGGTGCTCTGTGCCTAGCAAGGATGGGGTCCACTCTCAGCAGGGGCTGTCCAGCTCCCAGCTCAACTCAGTCCATGGCAGGAACCATGGGTGCCCTGGGCTGCCCCTGCCTGCTGCCTTTTGAGCAGGGAATGAGCCAGGGAAGCAGCATTCCAGGGGCTAGTGAGATGGCTCAGTTTAGTAAAGCACTTGCCTTGCAAGCGTGAGGTCCCAAGTTCGATCCCAGCACCCACATAAAAACCAGATGGCAGAGGCCTGTCATCACAGAGCTGGGGACATCCCTAGGGCTTGCTGGCCAGCCAGTATAGTCACAGGTAAGTTCCAGGTCTGATGAGAGAGCCTGTTTCATATGGTAGGTGTGGGAGTCAGTAGAGAGGAGGGGGCAGGGACCACTGGGGGCTTGTGGGATGGCAGCCTAGCTCCAGGCTCAATGAGTTCTCTCTTAAGGGACTTTGGGTGATACAAAGTCCTCTGGCACTGTATGCATGCACATATACAAGCTTGCAGACCCCTCTCCTGATACACGCACTATACAGAAACACACAGAGAAACATACAGAAACTATACCTGGACAGCTAGAGCATATGAAATGACTTTTTAAATTATCTTTAATGGATTTGTTATGCTGTAACCATAAATCATTTTACCCTTCTAAAAGTAGAGGAGTGGTTAAGGAGGGCACCAGAGATTGGACTCTGGCCTCTACACACTTGTGTGCACACATACATGTATACACATAAATAATCTTTAAAATTTTGTTTCAGAAAAGCTGGGTATGAATTTAGCATTCAGTTGCGAGACTGAGGCAGGAGGATGATAAATTCAAGGTCAGGGTTGGATCCCACTAGTGAGACTTTCTTAAAAGTATTTAAGACTAAGTCAAAGCTGCCTTCACGGTCCAAGTGTGAGCATGCCTGTCCCCCAGAACTGATCAACCTCTCCTTCCATAGCAAGAAGGAACCCAGGGTCTTGAACATGCTAGGCAACCACTCTTACAGGGCTGAGGAACTGCCTTTGCCAGTCAGACAGTGAGAACTCTGTTTCTTCAAAAGCTAAAAAGTTTTACGCTCAGGAAACTGTATTTGGGGGCTGGAGAGTTGTCTGGGTGGTTAAGTGCAATGGCTGCTCTTGCAGAGGATGCAGGTTCTGGAACTCCCCTTCCAGAGGCTCTCATGTCCTCTCTGGTCTCCTCAGTCCTGACCCACAATGTTACATAGATACAAGCAGACACAACCATCACCAATTAAGAGGGCAGCCTGATCTACAAAAAATAATTCAGGCCAGCATAGTGGGACCCTGCTTCAGAGAAGCAAAAACATGTCCTTTCCTGTAAATTCCACATTGGCTTTCGGCCATTTCAGTTCGCACCTTTATAGACTGGAGCTTAATCTTAAGAAAGTGAGCCCTGGAGCTGGAGAGATGGTTCAGTGGTTAAGAGCACTTGCTGTTCTTCCAAAGAGGATGAGCTCAGTTTCCAGCAACCACATGATGACTCACAACTATGACATTTGGTGCCCTCTTCTGCCACGCAGGCAGAACAGTGTATACAATAAATTTGCCCTATCCTGTGTCATCTCATTTCTCCCTCACCTTCAAGATTATTTCTAGTGATCATGTGATGTATTACCTTTAATACCTTTAAAACTTTCACCTATGGAAACTTTATTTCTGCTGGAATTGGAGAGACCTAAATTTATCCAGTTACTTTACCAATAACCCAGGCCTGGGGTTATTGGTGGGGACCACTTGTCCTTGTAAATCAAGTTCCCACAGAAGCCTATTGGCATAGCTGTTGGTGTGGACAACATTTGAACTTTGACCTGTCAGAGGCTTCACTGCATTTCTTCCCTCCCAACTCTAGCCACAACCTGTGGCTCCCAAGAAAGTTCAGTTAGCAAACAAAGCCATAGCCGTGTGCCTGGGAAAAAAGGCACTTGGCCAAATGTGAGATCTTGAAGAAGCAGCTCTTGAGAAGGGGTAGGGATTCCTTCCCTTTACCTATATGGAAGGGTGCAGGGGGTACAAGCTGCACAGCTGTGGGCAGCCCTGCACTCCAGATCACACATCTGGCTTTACTCAAGCTCCATCTTTTTGCTCATTTGAGGTAGGGTCTGTTGTGTAGCCCACATTGGTCTTGACTCCCAGTGCTGGGGTTGTAGGATGAGTGTTCCTCCTCTTGAGCTACAGGTTTTGAGGGTAAGAGCCTGGCACACTTCTTTGGGGAGGTAGCAGGTGTATAAACTGAGTGAAAGACTATGGTCAATGGTCAAGGTAAAGACAACACAGTAATTGCTGTTGCTGAATTTATTACAGGAAGTTGACTGCCAAGTGTTGTATGATACTTTCAACTGTTACTAGATGGTGACAAAGGTGAAGTCAAGGGTTGAGGGAACATGCAGGCTGGGTTCAAAGAGCCTCAGATGCCTTGCCTGGGAAGCAGCCAAGCCAACAGGTTGCTAGGCAGATGACATTCCTCACCCACAGGCTCTGGGCACCAAGTTCCCGGACAACTGTGCACACTCAGGGTGGGCTGAGCAGACTGATGATGTGCAGAGAGGCACAGCCTTGTCCCATCCACCTCTCCTCTCTGCTGTCCTGGGCTACTCACTGCTGCGACACAGTAGCCTGTGCAGAAGTGTGTACTTCTTTAAGGGATACTTGCAAACACTACCGATTCCCAATTATTTCAAGATACTTTATTTTCAAAATGGGTCACAACATAAGCTTTTGGCCCATTCTGCCAATGTACAAGCTACAAATGCTTGCTCAGCAGCTGAGGGGCACTCGTTAGTATCATGTCTGAAAAGTGAATAAAAATCCATATAAAACAAATATTCAAAGTTTCCATAGGAACACAGGTAAGTGTGACCCCCATCTTCTAGCCTTCCTTCTGCATTGGTGCCAACCCTACTCTTACAAAGACATTCCAGAACTAGCAGTAATTAAGTTAAATGGTCCCCCCAAATCCCTTAACTTGAGCTAAACTTGCAGGTAAGAGCTACAAGAATGGCATCTACACGTTGATACTAGTGGAAGCACAGGCTGCTGGGTGACGGTCCAAGCCGCTCTCCTGGGCACAAGACATGGGCAGAGTGCCAGCATCCTGCTCCTCCACTTCCGGCGGGAAGCCATGGCTCTGGATCTGCTTCATGAGTTGCCTGAATACAAAGAAGAGGCATATTCAGAACCCAAGTCCCTCCAAATTGGGCAGCCTCCCAAGAGAGCTACTGACTGCACAGCTTTGTCACTATACGACCAGGAAGCAATCCAATGTACCATTTCATTAATAAGGAAACCATAGGTCACATGCCGACTTGAATATTCTAGTTAGATTAATATTCTAGTTGCAAAGGAATCCAATTGCTTTTAGTTCTAAGACCTTTCCTAGGAAAAACCTAAAGATTAGCAGTATTATAGAACTGTCTTCCATTTGTCTGTATTTAACTCAAAGTAAAACAACTTATTACCAATTAGACAAGAACCAAGCACAAATTCACAGTACAGTGTGTTTGTTTTGTTTTGTTTTTTGGGGGGGAAGACAGCTAGCTTTAAGCAAGCTATAATCAAAGCCGACCCTCAACCTCAACTGAGCCTTTTCCCTCAACCCATAGTTTCCTCCAGTGTGTATGGATGTGGGTGTGTGTGTGCTTATGCATGCCAGGGATTGAACCCAAGGCTTCTAGCTCATTGTAAGCAAATATCCCACTACTATACAAGCAGGCACAATCTCACTCACCACATTGGCCGTGACATTACATAGTAGATGGTCGGCCTCTGGAACCCATTGAAAGTAGAAGCAGCAGCAACGGTGTATGCACCCATGTTCTCAAAGAGCATCCAATCACCCACATGCATCTCAGGCAGGTGACAGCGTTCAACAATCCGATCAAGGCCATCGCAAGTTGGCCCCCAGATGCTGGACGAGTAATACTTCTCATCTGGCTTGGGTCTCTGTATGAAGACATTGCTCCTTAATATCCCTGAGAACGTCCACCATTCTCACTGCTACAGAAAGCATGGTCAGAACTTACCTTCTGCAGCAGGGCCTTCACATGTGCATGATCATAAAGAATGCAGTTAAATGAGCCATATACTCCATCGTTCACATAATACATGAAGGTTTGCTCATTTGACTCATCTTCATCTAGAAAAACAGATGGCCCTTGATTACCACCCAACATATCAACGTTCAGTTATCATCCATGTCTCATCCTCAATCACCACGTACCATCAGAGCCAGTCTGCTCCTTCCATACGGTTTTTTTGGCAATAATATTGACTGCAAGAGTGAAAGCTGACGCGACATAGTATCTGCCTGGCTCAGCTATGATTCTCACTCCAGAATCAGATGGAAAGTACTTGTCCAAAGCTGGGTTGATTACACTGGTGATCTAAGAGAGAGAAGGGAGCAGCCATTCGGTATGCAGTTTACATAGAGGAGAGAGGTCACACTGCTGTGTGTAAGGAACAGGACGTGACAGGACCCAGAAGCTGGCACCAGCAGGTCTATCATGAGGCTACAGAAGCAACGAAAACATCTATCTCCCTGGAAACCAGTGTGTCCACCGTTTCCTACTTCCTCTCAGGACCTGTCTATCTTTAAGACATTATGAACATTGTTTTATTAAATAGTACAAAATAAATTATTACAAAAGCAGGGCCAAGTGTGAAAATAATTCTGTTTAGCAAATACATGCCAACACGGTAAAATTCCTTCCACTATGCCTACTTCACTTAATGGTACAAATAGTAACACAAGCATCAAACAGTAGCTCCACTTCCTAAGAGACTGAACATTAAAAATATATGGGAGCCAGGGATGGTGGTACAAACTGAGGCAGGAGAATTGTTAGATTCAGGGCCAGCCTGGGTTATAGTCTCAAAAATAAAAATACAAAATAAAATAAAAAAAACAAAAAGCAAGTCAGTGGAAACATAACACCAGGTCACTCATTGTATTTGTCTGGCCCTTTTTGGTACCAGTAAAATCATTTAGATTTTATACTATATCAAAATGGAAATTTGCTATATATAAAATCGCTTCTGTAGGTTATCAATGCTGTAAATTACCTCTTCAAATTTAAGCTTCGTATCTTCAGATCCAGGAAAGCCACCACCAATATCGAGCAGATACATGCTGAAACCAAGTTCTGCCTAGAATCAAGAAAATTCAGAAGTCAAATTGCCTGATTCACAAGTTTAAGTGCACACAGCAAACGGGCTTAATATCTGTTATACAGAGGCTTCATTCTAGACTCAGTAGTTACTGCAGACAGGCCCTGCCTCCCAGTAATGAGTCACATGTACTCACTCCCATGTCAAAGACACAGCGGGCATCCGACACGGCCTGCACGAAGGTCTCAGGATCAGTACATCCACTGCCCACGTGGAAGCTGAAATCAAAAGAAATAGGATGCTGCTTTCTGACAGGTCTCAAACTGAGAAAAGGCCATGAAAAACTGGCAGTTTAATGTCATAGCCTGTAACAATGTCACTGAGATCTCACCTGACACCAATGACATCAATATTTAGCTCCTTCGCCCGTTCCAAGAGAAGCCTGCTGGTTTTGAGTGTGGCACCAAACTTAACACTGAGGCGACAAACTGCTTTGGAATCGTCAGTAGCAATCCGCAAAACCAACCTGGGGGACAGAAGTACTTCATGTAAGGGTTCCAGATATGCTCACCCAGACTCAGCAGGGTCCTCAGTGTGGGTGCTGCTGCTCTGTGGGTTTGAGCTAACCCAAGAGTTAGCCTATTTCTACTATGGACAGAAATACAGGAACCAGGA
Source organism: Psammomys obesus (assembly GCF_907164565.1). Classification (NCBI taxonomy): domain Eukaryota; kingdom Metazoa; phylum Chordata; class Mammalia; order Rodentia; family Muridae; genus Psammomys; species Psammomys obesus. The sequence goes on from NW_026585644.1 coordinate 19,916,974, forward strand.
TTTGAGTCTGCCTGACAATGCTGCCCAACCTTTACACCTCAATCAGGACTCACTTTGCCTTTGGGTGTGCTCTGGCGACTTTCATCAACTCAATTTCACTGTCAAAAGTCATCATCTGGACTCCATTACTGGCAGCATACTTGATTTGAGACACTTGTTTACAAGGATTTGCATAGATAATCCTCTCTGGAGGCACCCCGAGCCCCTGCACCAACTGTATTTCAGTCTGAAAGAAAAGATTGGTGATGGGCTGAGTACAGACTGAATGAGTCTGACAAACAAAAGCACATGAAGTTATCATCTGCACTCTAGCTCTTTAACACTTACTGCCCAAGACACAACACACAACTGATGCCTGCCCTGGGGGGGTGAACAGGCTTACCTTGCTTGCACAGTCAAATCCTGTCCCAACGGCGGCTAGAGTGCTCACTATGGCTCTGCTGTCATTACACTTGACTGCATAAAAGGGAGTGACACGAGGAAGAGCTTTTAGCCATCTTAGATGCTTCTTTAGAATGTCTCCAAGGTCCGCAACATAAAAAGCATCTTTATCATCCTGGAACAAAAGTGAGTTCAGAAACATCATTAACAGTCTTGCAGGCCGCCACACTGAAAACCCTTTTCCCCCTTCCTTCACTGTTAGTCACTGACAGGGCATGACCATTATCCGTGGACAATCCACAGCCAAATTCTAAATTCTCGCAAGACATGAAGACATGCTCACTCGTGGTGGTAGGAACTCTCAGCAGAGCTGGGACAGTGGGCTTCCCATACTTACAGAGGAAGAAACTTCATTAATTTTTTGGTCCAGGATGTCCTTGGCAGTAAAGCCTTCATCGAGGATATGGCAGTCAAACTCTTCCTTAGTAAAGCTGTTCATGGTTCTTGATGCGCCTCTGAAACAGAACAAGCTGCAAAGTGAGGGTAAGTTCACCCAAAGCCTTAGCAATGATTCTCAAAACAAACCCACAAGTATAAGTTGAATACTACTTACACAGAAAACCTAGAGATGGAATGGAAGTATTGCCAGGTCCTCACAAGGAATGTTATCCAGGAACTCTGAACACTGTCTCCCTGGAGCGGTGGAAACGTTCTAATGAACAGAAACACAAGATGTTGCTATCTCCCTGGAAATTTTACCATTAAAGGTTAGACAGTGCAACAGCATACCAGAGTAAGCAGGCAGAAGCTTCCAGTACAGGATCATCAGTGGGGTAGGAATCCCAGTGTCTGCATGAGAGGCCCTCAAACCCAAATAAATCATAGTCCACACTGTTCAAAACCAAACGCCACAGCTCTAGGCACATGGGACACCCGCCCCTCTCCAAAACAGAACGTGGGTCTCCGAAGTTTATCTGCAAACAGTCCACTGACTGGCACTGTTAGTATATTGTATGTTCCTATCTGCTTTATTTCTAAGCCATTCCTGCTCTTCAGAAACTTCAAATGGCATTCCAGTAATTTACATGCATCCCTGAAAACATTTTTTTTCCTGGTCCCACTTAGACTAAAAGTTATGCTGAACTATTTTTAGTGATTACAGTGTATCATCAGGTATCTAGAGCACTTAAACTTAATGAACAAATCCATCAAAAATTTCCATTAGGAAACTTTCATACCATACTTGCATAAAAAAATAACCTTAAATCAACACAGTATATTGTTAGTTACTGTTATCAGACGTCAATACTCTGGAGCCTGTATTGCCTACCAAATGAGCACTTCTGAGAATCCAACTGTTCCCCAGTGCCTTCAAATATCTGTTTAGTTATGGACAATAACCATATGGAAGAAATTTTAACTTTACAACTAACAAAAATAACCAAGATCACTACACAGAACAATAAAAGCTTCTGTCTTGGCCTCATGAAACAGGACAGCAGAGGGTGGCCAGGTAAAGGTTTCTTTTTTTTTGCACTGTGCGACCCACTTCAGTGCCAGCAGCCTACAGGCACAGAGGCCGGGCAATGGTTAGGAGCCAGTTTGTTCTAGCATGGGACACTATGAGAGGCCCAGGGTGATGAGCCCGCCATAAATCCAAATCCATGCATGGTAAAAGACGATTTACACCTCAATTTAATGAGACTTTATGGTCACTGTCAACTCCATTGGTTGCTTAAAGCACTCCTAAGTGAAGCCTAGCGACCAAGGCCAGCCAACTCATGTGCACACCATTTACAACTAATGAACAGCCTCTGGCAGCAACTTTGTAATTTTAGCTCTTGTTAAGTATTTTCCAGGCAACCTTCAGGCTTAAACCCGGGAAGCTTTCCTTGAGATACCACTATTTTGCCTTTCTGTGTCCTTTAAAAGCTTTGCCTAAATAATAAAATCTGAAAAAAATGTTACTAACACCTTTTGGTCTGGATGTAGCTAAACAGTGTTAAACAATTAGCACAAAAGAGTAACCCTGGAAGAGATACAAGCCAATTAAAACAAAAAAAAGTAATTCCTCCGGTCAAATATGCCCGATCTTAGATCTGAATAAAACAAGCCACTGCATTCTTTGTCCTCTTCCAGACATTCCTGACAGGCTCTGCTCCCCACACTTTTTTACCAGTTCTCGAGGATTCTGAGTCGGGTTTTTTAAAGGTGCACGCCGGACAGCCGGGAGCCAGGCTCCCCACTCCAGGCGTTCTAATCTCCAAGTCACAGCCAGCGGGTTATTCATCAGCAGTGACTCCCGGACTAAATGAAGTCTAGCAACTTCTACGTCGGGTCACCGGCTCTGCTCTGCACACGTAGCGAAACTAAAGAAGGCAGCAGGAAACTGCAGGGCGGCTGCTGGCGGCCGCGCTCCCCTGCACCTGCCGCGGCTGGCTCGGCCCCCATCATCGCACCGGGCGGTGCAGCGCCGAGCCCGGCCGCCGCGGTGCGGGCTCCCGCGGGCTGGCAGCCAGGGACCAGGAGCGACCGCCTTCCGGGCGGCCGCTCGCAAGGTCACCGGCCCCGGGCCACGTGTCCCCTGCCGGCGGCCGCAGGCTGGGCCTCCCGACACGTGGCCGCATACCGCTCCCGCGTCCCGCTCACCTCACAGCGCTCGGGCGCCGCTGGCCGGCCCCATGGAGACGCCGCCGCCGCCGAACCCCGAGGAGCGCCCGGCCGCCCGCCGCCGCCCCGTCAGCCGCCTCGTCGAGCCCGCTGCAGACGCCGGCCCGAGGTGGCGCCGAGCTGCTGGCTGAGGGCGGCCGGCGGCGGCGGCTGCAGGGACTGACAAAGCCCGACGGCGCGACGCGCGGCTACTTATACACCGAGCCCGTCGTCATGGAGACGCACCAGCTCAAACCAGCCGCGATCGGTTCCGGCCGGGAGGTGCGGGGGAGGGGCGGGGGCTCGGCGGCGGCCAACCCGGGTCCCGGCGCCGGGGGCGGGAGGCGCGGGCCGGGCGCGTCAGTAGGGCGGAGCGCCGCGCGTGCCCGCCCACCCGCCTTTCCGCCCGCGCGCCCCGCCCGGCCTTGCGCCCGACCCGCCCTGCGGCAGTCCCGCGCACGCGCACCACGCCACGGGTCCTGCCTGCCAGCACGCCGCAGGGCCCTATGTGGGCAGCGGACGGGAGTCGGTCGGCGCATGCGCAGGCGCGCCTTGTCGCTTCCTTTCCCCATCACTAGCTCGCTGGATCTCTGTAAGTTTGAGGCCAGCGTAGTCTATTCCATAGTTTCAGACCAACCAAGGCTACGTTGTGAGACCCTATCTCTAAAAAAAAAAGAAAGAAAGAACGAAGCCGTACGCGGCGGCCTCACACATTTAATCCTAACACTCTGGGAGGCAGAGACAGGCGGATCTCTGAGTTCAAGGCCAGCCTAGTCTACAAAGTGAGTCAAGGACAGCCAAGGCTACACAGAGAAACCCTGTCTTGAAAAACCAAAAGAAAAAAAAGAAAGAAAGAAAGACCTCCAAAACCGGACTGAAGGTTTGAGTCATAAGATTCAACTACTAACCTACATTCAAGAAGACAGACCAGTGCAGTGGTGACTAAACCTAGTCATTGTCAAGCAAGTAGCATTTTCTTCAGAACCGCAAAGTTGGGTCCCAAGAGCTAATGTCATCCTTGGGGAAGAAAGGAGTTCTTAAGAAGGGCTCCGTCAACCTTCTCCTGCTCTGCTTGGTACCCTGTGACTGCTCCAGGATTATATAAATATAAGGTAGAGCAGAGTGCCTACGAGAAGAGCGGAAGGCCGATCACGTCTTTGTATGGACATTCCGCTTGATGCCTTTGGGCTTCTTGTTTCTTCAGAAGCCGTGCTTCAGGGAGAAGCGGATCATTCATTCTTTCGTTCGTCCGTGCACTCCTTGAACAAATTCTCATGACTAAGCCCCAGGCCTGGGAGGGGGTACCAAGGTTTTCCTTCCAGGACTTTGTAGTTTTAAAAGAGCTCGGGTAAATGAGAACTACAGAGCAACTCGGGAGCAGAGGGAGATCCTGTATTTCTTCTAGGACTTCCGAAGAAAATGCCGCTTGCTTCACTAAAACTGGGTTTAGTCACCGCTGGTCTGTCTTCTTGGGGGTAGGTTAGTAGTTGAGTGTAATGACTCAAGCTCAACCGCCTTCAGAGCAGCTTTGGGAGCCTTTCGTTCTTTCTTTTTTAAAGATAGGGTCTCACTATGTAGCATCTTTATCTCTGTGATGGGAGATGCTCAATATGCTTTAGATTTGGAAACCTTAAGTGGGAAGGAGAGAGCAGGTCTTGGTTCGGGAAACCAGGAGACCATTCCAACTTATATGAACTACTCTCCACATATCACAGCTGCCCGGGTCTGTGGCACCAACCAACCCAGAATTCCATCTCCTGCCCAAACCTCAGGGTGGGGACAGAAGGTAGGGAAGGAGGGGCCCACTTCCTGGCCCTGCTGGCTGGTGGTGGACAGGTTCCAGGAAGGAGAGGTCCCCAAAGCCGGTCTGAAGACAGCTGAGCTTGAGTCATAAGATTCAGCTACTAACCTGAATTCAAGACAGATCAGTGGTGACTAAACAATTAGTCTTAGTCAAACAATTGGCATCACTGTCATCAATTCATTTTCACCAGGCTCCTCCCTTTCCCTTCCCATTTTCCTTAAGAGAAAATCAACAAGGGCCAGGCTACCGCTCAACACAAGAGTGTTTGCTCTCTCTTTTTTGTTTTCTGGGGGCAATTGGAGCCCCTGAGTTCCATTACCATTGCCCCCAAAAATAAAGTGATGAGACCTTATAAAATGGGTAATGCCTGATGCCTGGATGTTACCCTCATGTGTAGTGAGATGTTTGTATTTGAATAAAACCAATAGCACATTGTAGGTGCTGCTAATAGGGGTGTTCTCAAAGTTACTGCCCTACATTCTGGGGCTGCCTCTCGACTTTCTTAGGGGCCCTCAGCACTTGCCCACGTGAAACCCTGAATCTCACTTCCCTCCTTGTCTATAAATGGGGATGATTGGGCCAAAGCTCCAACCCATACACACAGAAGTTGTAAGAACTCTCTCTATATTTTTTAAGACAGCATCTCATGTAGCTCAGGTCCCTATGTATCGAAGCATGACCTTGAACATCTGCTGCCACCACCTCCCAGGTGTATATGGTAGTCATAAATTTAAAGCAGAGCCCTTATTGAGAGAGAATTAAATAATATAAAAAGAAGTACCACTGTATATGAATCCATTTACTTGGTATTGCAAAATCAAGATAAAGCTTTCATTCATTTATTGGCTCACTTTTGTTTGTTTTAGGTAAGGTCTTGCTCTGAAGCCCTGGCTGGCCTAGACTTGGGTGTGTAGGAGGGGTACCTAGAATTCACAGAGATCAGCATGCCTCTGCTGAGATTGAAGGTGTGCAGGCCACACCTGCCTTCAAACTAGGAACTTCCTGTAGGAGCTATTTTTTATCTCTATCTTATTTTGGTTTCTTAATCCCTCGCCTTCCCTTTCACCACCCTTTATCTCTTCTAATACCTTCCAACACCCCAACCCTAGATAGGAGAGAAAAATATTATTGGGGAGGAAGGGTGGAAGTCTCTTTACTACTTCCAGCTGATTTGGGGTTTTGGGGGCAATACCAACCTCAGTCGTCAGGGTATCCAGCAGCAGCCCTTCTTTCTTCTCCAACAGCCTCTTGGAAGCTTTCCTTCCTCCCTCTGGGCTCTGCTATTTATACCCTCCCAGAGTCTTCAGCATTCCACTAACTGCAGCTGGCAAAGACCACACCCCCTCTCTGAGACCCTAGAGGCTGTTACCAGCTGGCAAAGACCACGCCCCTCTCTGAGCTGCACATGGCAATTATCAGCTATGGACAAACTCCTCATCCCACACTTGCGATTAAAACAAACCTGTTTACATAACATGACTGTGTTTTTAAAGAAACCAAAACTTCCACTACAACTTTCTTTAAAAGCAATAAAAAACAACAAAAAAGAATCTATATCCACAGTCATATCCTGACTTCTAGAAAAAAGAGCAGACTGAAGTGAGATTCCTAATATTAGGCCACATAAAGAAATTAGCACTTGTCCTCCTAAAGGTGAACAACTCAAGTTACCTGGGCAATGAGGACCAGTCACCAGACTGGGTATTTGATCAAAAGGAGTGTTCCGTTGCTGTTACTCACTGATGCTAGACTTCCCTGTAATTGTGTTGAGTGTCTCCAAAAATCTAACCCTCCCTCCAAGGCAGAAAGCGTGCCTCTTCTGCTGATAATCCAAATGATGCGCCCAAGGGAGGGAAGGCAGTTTCCAGCCTGCTGTGAGCAATGGTGGCATCATCAGAAAGGATGGCACTCCTCCAGATCTCTTCAGACACCCATGTGTGGAACTCGCAAGGTATTTTTATTATAAAGAATGAAGTTGCATCATGGCCTCACCTCACCCTGCCCTGGTAGAGCTTATTGGGAGGAGACCAGACAGCAAGCCTGGTAGTGAAAACTGGGGCAGGACTTTCCAGAGGCCAGCAGGGCTCAGAGGCAGAACAATGGCCCCTGCCTGAGGTTCATTTTTAGTGGCATGTTGGTACCTGGTAATGCCTTGCTTCCCACACCCTTGCCAGTTTATGGTCTGAAGACTGAATGCTAGTACATATGAGCCAAGTGGGCATTAAGACATACCACCTTAGCTAAGCACCATGGTACACGCTTTTAATTCCAGCACTCAAGGATGCAGAGGCAGGCAGACTGCTGCATTTGAGGCCAGCCTGGTCTACAAAGTGAGTCCAGGACAGCCAAGGCTACACAGAGAAAGCCTATCTGGGGAGGGGGGGGAAACACACCACCTTTCATGTAGAGTTGCATGACAGCAGGTCTGAGAGCTGACTGTAGTACTTGTTTATGTAACACCTCTCTGAGTTCACAGAGTCTCTGGGACCCACTCTTTGGAGTCTACTCCGTTATTCTCTTAGTCTCGTCTCCCAAACACCATCCTGAAGACCTTGCCCCTGCAACCCAGCACAGTCATAGGAGATGGGTACCTCTGACTTCCTGCTTCATTCATCCTTCCTGTCCCTGCCATACCCCCATTTCCTCTTTAAGGTCAGAGCTGTAATTTACTTGTGACTCTATAAGTCTAATTTTTAACCCTCAACCTGACCCACAGAAGTCACCTCATGTTGTCATGGTACAACTGGGGCTAGCTGAGGACATAGCTCAGTTGGTAGAATGCTTAGCTAACATGCACACACATACACACATCTCATCACATGAGATCAGGATGGTGGTATGTCAGTAATTCCAGCATTCAGGAGGTGAGGGCAAGAGAATCAGAAATTTGCTCTCAGTTCCAGCTTCTCTCTGTGTGTCCTAGGTGCCCTCTTTCTCTCCCTGTCTGCTCCTTTCTCTCTGCCTTCATGGCTCACTCACTGTTTCTACCCCCTTCTCCGGGCCCTCACTCTTCCCTTCCCCCAACAAACCTCCTTTATACCAGAAAAAGAGAGAGAGAGAGAGAGAGAATCATAAATTCAAGGCAATCCTTGAACTTATGGCTACATAAAAAAAAAAACCTTGTCATCTCAAAATCAAAGCAATAAAAATACAAACAACTCTTCAACCCATACACACAAATATGGCCATCACGATGGCTCAGTGGGTAAAGGAGTTTGCCACCAAGCTCAGCGACCTGAATTTAATCCTCGAAGTGATGGAAGGAGAGGGCCTTGATATGGGCACTGTGGCAATCACCTCTAACACACACAAACACCGTGTTAATAAATGTCGATAACTGTAAAATCCTGGCCTCTATGGTTTCTGTCTGAGCTATTGGCTGCTAAGAACTCCCTCCTCATTCTGTGTTCTCTGGAGAGAAGGATACAAGAATCAGAGTATTCATCTTTGGGTGGTGTGCTCATTCTGCACATCTGTGGGGCTCCTGTATGTGAGAGACATGCTGCTAAGGCCAGGTTCCTGGGGGTCTGCCAAGGACCAATAGAAGGCTCCTCTTCTGATACTTAAAGAAAACAGCATCGTTAGTCTTTTTTTCTCCCAAGTGCCTGGTGATGCCCACAAGGCACAACATCTTTGCTAAGTTTTGCTCCAGTTCCATCTTTTTTTTTCTGGAACCACATACCCTTGTGGGCCCCACCTCTGGGAAGCTCTGACATTGGCAAGCTTTCTTCTTCCTTGTGTCAGGGCACATTTCCTGGATGGCCCTTGCACAATGGAGTCATCAAGAAGGTAAGCCCTCTTCCCGGAGATGGTATGCATGCCAATTTCCTGGCAAGTCATGGCCAAGAACACCTTGAAGTGCTGCTAGGAAGAAACACATGAGCAAACATAACGGAGCAGAAGGACGGGCATGACTGGAAAAAAAGACTCTGAATACTATCTCCACTTCTCTGTACTTTTATGCCAGAATCCTGTCAGGCTGCAAGGAGAAAGAGAGGAGTCAGGGAAGTCCATTCTTTTTTTCAAATTTAATTTTATCTATTATTGTTGTTGCTGGGAGTGTACGTGCATGCGCTAGAGGATGCATATGGAGGTCAGAGGACAGTCTGAAGTAGTGAGGTCACTCCCAGGGATCCCAGGGATCAGACTCCAGTGTTGATGGCACGCACCTCTACCCACCAAGCCATTTCACCAACTCCAGAAGCCCCCATTCTTGAGTTGTTCTTGTTTAGAGGGGAGGCCCAGCTTCCGGCTTTTGTTTTGTTGTGTCGGTCCCCAGGACAGTGGTTATAGGGACCCAAAGGCACAGACATCAGAAATAACAAAGGGAAGATGAGCTGGGCTTCAAGGGGTTTAACAAAGCTGGGATGAGTTGAAAGAGCCCAGGGCAAGCACAGAGACCTGACCATGCCCAGCTCTCCTTAGGGAGAGGGTTGAGGGATGTGGCTGTGTGACCAGCAGCTCCTACTCCAGCCTCCTGTCTCAGCCTTCACCTGTAGTTCCTATCAGGCCTAGTGAGCGTAAAAGGCAAGAGAGCCACCAAATGAAGGTACAACATCTGTCCTTTTAGAGTTTTGTGCCTGGATTACCCAGGCCCCAAGCAGACAGTTTGATGGAGGGGTAAACAGGAAAAATCCATGATTTCAGACAGACAGAGGCTAGCCCCTGGCTGGTGATAGAAGGGAGTGAGGTCCCCACAGGGCTTCAGGCCTCCAAAATGACCAGTAGGAATTGGGCTCCTAGACAGCGCTGTCACCAGGAGGGGCTAAAATCACCCAAGGGAGAGGAGAAGAAAGTCCAGGAACAGAACAGGCCTGTCCTGGTGGAGGACGAGGTGAGTCTGAGAGCTGGCAGGCTGAGGACAGCCTCCACCCTTTCTCAAAGACACATGCACACCTTTCTAGCCATTTCTCTACACTTCCTAGTAAGTTTCAGTGAGCCTCTAGGGACTTTTCATGTTGGCTTGAGCAATGTAAACAGCCAAACAAACCCTGGCTATCCCTTGTTTCCTTCTCAGACACCATTGAAAACTCACTGCTTAGGAGCTGGAGAGATGGCTCAGCAGGTAAGAGTTGCTCCTGCAGAGGACCCAGGTTCAGTTCTGAGCACCTACATGGAGGTTCCCACCTGCCTGTCACTTCAGTTCTAGGGGATCTAATGTCCTCTGGCCTCATTGAGCATCCCCTCATATTTCACATAAACTCATGCACACACATACATGTAGGTAACAAGCTGTCCCAACTTGTCCCCCGGGACTCCTTTCCAGCACACCCCTCCATTCTTCGCAGACAGCTGAAAGCAGGTGGTCTACCTCATTGTAGCTGTTCTTCTTGGCAGGGACCTAGGTGAGAAGCAGACAAGCAATACCCTCATGAAGGAAGGGACGGCATGACTGGGGATGGAGCAGAATCATCTACCACTCCTCAGCAGGATGGCTAGTCTAAGGCCTGATGTATCACGGTCCGAAGAGAGGGCTTCCCCAACAGTCCAGGGAGGCAGCTAGAGCACAGCTGTTTACGATGTCGCAAAGCTAGACGCATACCCTAATATCCAAGGTCTCCTCTTCCCTGCGCCTCTCTGAGGGACACACCTCAATATCCAACAGGGTTGGTGCTGCCTGACAAGCTTGCAGCAGGGAGCTCCAGGAAGAGCCCAGGCCACAGCTGAGAATGGAGAAGGCAAGACCAGGAAAGGTACACCCGAAGGACTCAGGACCAGAAGAGGCAGAACCGGAAAGACCAGTAGCATAAGGGGGAGTGGGTCCTACTGAGTGGCTTTGGGGTCCATCAGGAAGTAAAGGCTTCCCTCCAATTTGTGTAGGCTCTCTTGAATCTCAGAGACTGTGCCGAAGGCCATGCCAGGCCTCAGCCCACCAGGTGATGTAGTTTTCATCTTGTGCAAGGACACAGATGGATGAAACCGTTGGTCTCCTCATTTGGAGTCAGGCACCACAGGTGTCCTGCTCACAGCAGAGCTGGGGTCCCAGACAGTTCTAACCATGTAACACATGACTGGGACACCTCAAGTAAATAACCCCAAGCCATCAAATCACTTATAGGGGACACACAATCTTATCGGCCAAGGCTCCAGATACCCCGACTCTCAGAATCTAACAATATGCATATGGCTGTTTGCCCCTAGTGAGCTCTGGAGTAATTTGTTACACAGCCATGCAACTGAAGGAAGCAGCTACAGAACAGTTTTGGTTTGCTTTGAGGTAAAGTCTCTTCATGTAGGCCTGGAACTCAGAGATTTGCCTGCCTCTGCCTCTTGAGAGCTGGGCTTAAAGACATATGCCTATGTTTCCTAGGAAGTTAACTTCCCCCAAGCTCAATTTAATTATCTCTAAGAGGGGAAAATAACCGAGGCAACCCCAGGATAGTCATGAGAACATGAGATAGTCTACACAGGGCAGATAAATAAATATCCATTTATTTATAGTGTTTTAAATGTGGTGCTAGAGATCAAACCTAAGGCCTTTCATCTGCTAAGCATACAATCTACTAAGCATGGCAGCAGATATGGTACTGAAGAAGTAATTGAGAGCACATCCTGATCCTCAAAAGGAGAGAGAGACCGGGCCTGAAACCTCAAAGCCCACCCCCAGTGATATACTTCCTCCAACAAGGCCACACCTCCTAATTCTTCTAATTCTTTCAAACAGTTCCACTCTCCAGTGACTAAATATATGAGCTTATGGGACCATGCTTATACAAACCATCACAGATGGCTTAGTAGTTAAGCAGTTAAGAGTGCTGGTTGCCCTCACCAAGTGCCCAGGCTTGGTCCTCAGCACCCATATCACTCATAACTATCTGTAACTCCAGTTCCAGAGGATCTGACATTCTGGCCCCCATGGATACCAGGCATATTCATATACACATACCAGGCAAGGTACACACACAAACCATGCAGGCAAAACATTCACCCCCATAAAAGGAGAGAAATAAATCGAAATAAAATAGAATTCTAAAAAATAACAAACTGTTTCTTTGTATTCACAATCCTGGAATATCATTATTCTTTTCCAATGTCATGACAGCTGGAGCCATGCGTCCAGGGACTGGACTCAAAGGTGGAGTGGACAACACTTAGAGACTGTCAGGGCTAAAACTAGAAAAGCCCTGCATGAGCCAGAATGAGCTGGTCAGCTGCTGGAAGACTGCTGCCCATAAGAAACCCATTCTCAGGTGGACACGCAGGGCAAAGCCTGTGAGCCAGGGCATGGCTGTGGAACTGGGAGTCCTCAGCGTTAATTTAGGTGCAGAATCCTTTCTGAAGGCAAAAGTCATGCAAATGTGAAGTTCCATGCACACCTTTGAAACTCCCTCATAACCACAGCCATTGTGTAGAACAAAGGAGCGTTCTCAAGAAGGGTTATTTTATCAGCGCCATTGTTTAGAGTTGACGGGCATGATGCTAATGACAAGCGGGGCAGCTGGGAGTCCAGCTTATGATCTACAGACAATGCCCTTCCTTATTGCAGGCAGCACCCACTGTCCCGCCCTTCCTGAACCTCGGCTCCTGGCCCAGGGCTGGTGCCCAGGAAGCACCAAGGTGAATTTGGCATGGCTTTCGGTGGGGCGTAGGGAAGTTCTTGCACATATCTGAGTCTGGGGCCTCACTGTTTCCTTGCAGGGTTGTTGGTGGAGCTTGGCTGAACTAGAGAGTGCTCAGGCTTTGCCCAGGTAGAAACTCAATTCTTGTCTGTTCCCTCACTTCCTTGGACCTGCTTCTGTATCTACAGGGCACCACGGCCCTTACTTGGTATACCTTGCTGTTAGGTCTCTGAGAATTGACATAGGTCTCATGTTAAAGGCACAGAGCCCCAAGGTGGGATTCTTGGGGGAAATCTGTCTTTGGCTTCCTTAGGACTTCATGTTCTTTGCCATACCCATCTTGCCTGGTCTCTGCTGCTTTGATGCATTGGAGTCTTAATATGTGGCTGGGTGTGCTGCCATCATTATTCCAAGGGGGGACAGGATAACATTATTCTTGGATGACAATATTCTCTCATCCCTGCACCCACCAAGCTCTTGGGGAAACACACAGAGATACCACATCCTCATACTTCACATCCTATTTTAAACAGAAGGATGAGAGGTAGACACAGGTTCCAGATGACATTTAAGCAGATCCTGATCCTAAGTTGACAGTGTACTAACTGGGCTACCAGCCTCAGGCTACCCCCCTCTTCCATATCCTGACCCCTACCCCCTTGTTTGCACCCCATCTCCCATATGTCTCTTTCCAGAACACACCTGCCTGAACCCAGGCCTGCACACCAGCCTCAGTGGTTCTGGAAGACCAGCTACAAATGTTACCTGTGGCAAGTATGAGTCCATGGCTTTGGCCTCAACAAAACCCAGGAAATACTCAGAGATGCTTCCAGCCAGGCACAGAGCAGGAGGAAAGGAGGGGGAGAGCATGAGCAGTTCAGGTCCTTAAAAATGTATTTTCATGGAGCTGGAGAGTCGGCTGGGCAGCTAAAAGTATGTCTTACTCTTGCAAAGGACCTGAGTTTGGTTCCAGCTGCACTCAAATCAGGTGGCTTACCACACCTGGAACTCCTGCTCCAGTGGATCCAACACCCTCTTCTGGCCTCTGTGGGCACCTACACTCATGTGCACACATAATTTAGAAAATGAACGAAGCCAGGCATGACAGCATACGACTTTAATCCCAGCGCTCTGGAGGCAGAGCTAGGAGGACCTATGTAGCAAGGGCTACATACTGGGGACCCTATCTCAGAAATCAAAACTACACCAAAAATAAACGAATTAACAACTTTGTAAAATGTTTGCTCAGGTTGTTGGGCTTTGATGGTGGCTTTCTCAGGTGTGCCCAGGAGAGGATGTTTGATGAATATGATCTGGAGAAGGCATCAAAGGGCCAAAGGATGCCATGTCCTTCCATATGGTCACCCTGCTTTTCAAGATGTTTGTATGGGAAGCACTTTTGAACTGAGTCCTCTTGCCTGCTCAAGCCCACCTTAGGTCTCTGTTTTAAGGGATTCCATCTAGGTTTGTTTCATTGTTTTTAAGTTTTGGAGATAGGTTATCAGCCCAGACTCTAACTCTTATCTCCTGCCTCTACTTCCCAAGTTCAGGGATTACAGGTGTGCACCACCGTCTCTGGCTTCAAAGACATGGAGTTTTATACACAAAATGGTCTGTATGAAGGTACCATTCATAATAGTTAAACATTAGTAATACTCCAAATAACCAACAAGAATAATGTGGGCAAATGACTCCACAGCCAGGGGAACAAGTGGTATATCTACTAGGGCCTGGCTAGAAACAAGGTCTTGCTGATGTGTTCTGGATGACCTGGAATTTGAGGCAACCCCCCCATCCTAGCCTCTTTTTATGTAGGATTACCAGCACATGCCACCACCGCCCTGCTTTATTTAGTCTTTAACATTTTTAAATTATTATTTTTGAGACAAGGTCTTACTATGCAGCCCTGGATAGCCTAGACTGCTATGCAGACCAGGCTAGCCTCAAACTCACAAATACCCACCTTTCACTAACTACCTCCTGAGTGCTGGTACTAAAGACCAGCCCTGGGAGAGGCTCCATTTTTATTTTATTTTCGAAGTAACTGAATGAAGAGCCTCTCCAGGCCCAGGGCAAATTTTGATACTTCATTGCTACAATGATTCCTTCCTATCTTTGCCACCTCTTCCCACACATTTACAGTGGTTACTTATTTACCTTTCTGCTTCTCTAAAGAAAAACATTCCTTCCGTTGCTGTGTGGGCTGCAGCTGTAAATGTCTTTAGAAGATTAACATGTCTTTAAATTAAATGTCTTTAGAAGATTAACATAAGCAACATAATGGCAACGGGATTGGGCTTTTTTGTTTGCTTGTTTGCTTGCTTGCTTGCCTTTTGAAATAGAGCCTCAAGTAGGCTGACTCTCAACTAACTGAGGATGACCTTAAACCTCCTGGCTTCACAGCCCTCCTCCCGGCGCTGGGGTGTTAGGCAATGCCCAGTTTGATGTGAGGCCGGGGATTGAATCCAGAGCTTTATGCATGCTAGCCAAGCGCTGTACCTCCTGAGTTAGATCCCCAGCCAATCTTTGTTTATTCTTAAAACAATTGTAGGAATTTTTTTTTTTTGCTTTTTTTGTTTTGTTTTACATTTTAGTGTGTGTGTATTCTGCACACAGGCGTACATGCACATAGGCAGATATGTCGAGCTGATCATCTACGCTTAATACCCCGGACCCACATATGACAGATGAGAACTGATTCCTCCAACTTGTCCCCTGACCTCCACAGGTATCCCATGGTATACACTCACCCTTCCTCTCTGACAAAAATAAGTAAATGTAAAGGACTTTGAAATTAATTTATAAATAAAGAATGACCATCTGTAGCCATGTCCCGCTGGTGAGTGCTGTGTTGGAGAGTCAAGCTCCGGGTGAACCATAAACAGTGCCACACTGCCACAGCTGTGCACAGAGCAAACTACCCAGCTAGACTTGCATTTTTAGCACAACTGAGGCTCACCAGGACCATGAGATCTTTCCATTCTACCCTTCAAGAACTTTTTTCTCAGGGTAGGACTCTGGTCTGGGACCGGATAGTCTTCAGGAAGTCTGTTGGCTCAGCACTTCGGGAGCCAGTGAGCACTGTTTCCTGCCTCAGCGGTGCACCTCTTCTTTGGCCTCCTTGAGAAGAAACCACCCCTGTAGCCATCATTAATGGCCAGCATCCGAGAGCCACCCGATGACATAATTTTAACTTGAAAACCACCTTTTCATGGACAAAGGAAATTCTTCCTCCTTGTAAAACCAAACCCCTTATTAAACCACATTGACTCTTGGCTGCCATTAGCTTTTCTCAAGAGCACAATGACCTGAATGAAGGGCCTGGAAAGATGCTGAGCTACGGAGCTGAGGCAAAGGCAAGGTGAATGTGACACTAAATGCTGATGTGATGTCACCGATGGACAACTCCCAGTGACATCACCAAGGACTATGCACACAGATCTGCCTGTGGCCCACTGTCCTGCTAGTAGAGGTGCCTTGAGACTTCATTGCCTTATGTGCCTAGGCTAAGAGAGTGAGAGTTAACATGACCATATCTGGCCAGAGCAGTGATGGGGTTGGGGTGGGGACAACATTCTGGAAGTCGGAGACCTGGGGTCTAGCCTGTAGCCTGAGGCTAGCTCAGTGCTTTGGGTGCTTTGCAAACATCAGTTTTGTGAGTGAGTGCCATGAAATGAGCAGAACAGTGTCTTCTCTGACAGAGCAAGGACGTGTCTTATTTTGACATCATTTGGTTCTTCCTGCTGAACTCACCACTATGCTTGGATGGGACAGGGTGCTCTTCTGAGGCTCCTGTAGGTTTAAGCATCTGCACAAACTGGCATTAACTTTATCATAGAGAAAATAACAATAAAACCCTGGAAGAACCTGTGCCCTGAAGTCACCTTACCACACTTTCTCTGTTTACTTAGCGGCCTGACATTACCTAGCAATATCCAGTTTGGGGGGGTAAAAAACTGCTTTCGTGGTGAGCTCTCACTTCCTAGTTCAGCAAGGCAAGAACTAGGTCAGAGATAAGGGGACAGCAGCTCAGGATGTTTTGTGCTTCCTGCAAACTGCGACTTCAACCTTTCTGACTCTAGACAATGACAAGCAAACATACTCTTTTAGACCCTAGTTTACAGAGCAGGTACATAACTAGTGGACCATCCTTAACCCAGACAGAATGAACCAACCAAGGTGAAAAGTAAAAAAGGAGTTCTCCGGTTCCTTCCACCCATGGGACTGGAAAGTTCTTTTGATGGCATCAGCAGAAATGAGCAGGCGCTGCAAGGGTATCTCTACCTTCAGTGATGGCCAACTGCCCCTTCAAGGTCTGCCAGTCAGCTTTCAGATCCTTTCGGGGGTGCCCCCTTCAGGGCATTGGAAAAGGGTGTCATCATCGGCTCTACCTTCTTTCTGTGATTATTTTACATTTCAATTGCTGTGCTGAAGAGATCTGTAAAACAAAAGTGCCTCTAACCAATGAGCCCCACTTGCCCGAGGACAGATGGCTTCCTGAAATGCTGGAAGTCAGGTGTTTTCACTTATGTAAACAAGCAATTTCACAGGCTGTTTGCTTGACCACACTTTACCTGGAGGTTCACAGGCAGGAAGTACATCAGGATTATGCTTGCCCCTGATTGGATAAAGGTGAGAAGTAGCCGTGTGGGTTTTGCCTTTATAAGCTTCTGACTAATCTTGGGTATGGACTGGCCATTATCCATGGTCCTGGCCAGTATTTAATAAAGCTTGCTCCATATTTGGCTCAAAAATTGTGGTCTTATTCTTGCCCATGGGATTAACAGCTCCTTCCCAATCCCCTCTTCCAGGTCCAGGTAGTCCAGTCATCTGAGAGGCTTCAGGTCTGATCAGCCAGGGCGGAGTTCTCACACACACACCCCCAAGGCCTCCTCAAAGTCCTTGGACTTTACTGGAAGCTTCATCTCCCGTGGCAGTCTTGTCAATGGGAGCCCATGGCACAAGCCTCCTAGAGAGATGTGGCAAGGTGTTCTCACCAAACAAGGAAGGGCCTGCAGCAACAGATCTTTTAAAAGCTAGCAAGCCACCATGCTTGGCTCTCACATAGCTTTTCAGTGAAGCCTTTCTCCCCAAAGAAACTATTATGACCATTACATAGCTTGGAATTTCTGATATGTAGAATTTGATTTGACCCCTGACGCTGACTATCTTCCCAGACAGTTATCTAAAGAAGGATAGAAAAACAGAAAATTAAAGACCATGGAAAGGACATAGAACCCCTCACCTTGGAGTCCGGTTAAAGCCTCTTACTGGGAGGGTCAAAAATCCAGCATGATTAACAAAACTTGCTGAAAAGATTATCTGCATAGTCAGCATAATTTCTTTTATATACAGATATTTCAAATAAGAATGTTTATTTAGCAGTGTACTTGAGGTCCAAACATAGGTCGCCTCATTCTTTTCCCAGATGTAAACCTGAAGAGTTCCAGGAAAATATCACAAACAAAATTATAAACCTTTTTGAGATTATTTCTCCTCCTTTTTCTTCAAACAAGACCTTAACTTTTCCTGCAATTTTTTTTTTCTTTATCAGCTACCATCCTGTCCAACACACCTAAGGTACTACCCTAGGATCTCATTTAAACCCCTTAGCAACCATTTGAGAGGGAATGACAGAAGCCACCAAAATCATGTATTTTGCTATGGTAAGTACAGTTAAGAGGGCTCTCTTGAACCGCCCACACCTGTGCCTGGCTGTGCTTCATCCCCCCCCACCCCCGCCCCCAGCACCTCTCTTTTAAGCTATAGGCTTGAACTCAGGGATCTTAGACTGGTCTTAAACCCCGTGTTGCTGAAGATGCCCTGAACATCTTGAAAGCTCGTTTTAGCAGTGAAGCCAAGAATCTGGCTTTACTCACAGATTGGACTCCAAAGGGAATCCCCAGCCTGCTGCAGGCAGCAGTGTAGAACCGTCTCTAGCTCCTGCCTCAGAGCCCAGCCCACCCAATGGAGCCAAAAACTCCCGAAGAGGCTCCTAGGAGGGGTGGCAGCCCAGGGGCAATCTTTAAGAGGACAGAGTCCTCTATTTTTCATAACTGTCCCCAAAAGCCCAACAGTGGGGAGTAAATAAGGTACAGGACCTTCATAGGCTGGAATCTCTTAAGATCGTCAGAGAACACTTCCTGACCAGCCGTGGGATGTCCTTGAACATTTCACCCTTCACCTCCCAAGTACTGGGATTGCAGATGTGTGCCCCGTGCCTGGTCTATATGATGCCTGGGACTGAACTCAGGCGAGCACTCCATGCGCTGATCACAAATAGTAAGTGTGAGTTTCAGGGGGGTTTGGGGGCCGGCCCTCCACTCGCTGTGAGTGCCATGTGGATGGGGAGGTGGCAGCACCAGGACTGAGCACTGCGGATTGTGCAGGGTGGTACTGTGCCCGAGTCCCATGCTTCACAGCACAGCCCACAGGCTGCGCACACTCACGAACCCACCCACGAGTTGTTATCATTACTGAGCACACTCTAATAATCCTGAAGCTTGTAGAAGGACCCACAGGTAGTGAAAAAGCTTAATTTCCTCCAGGGATAGCATTCCCTGCCCTAGACGTGGCCTTCCCTGGGCTACCTAGGCTACTGTGTGTGTAATGTACTATTTTAAGTAGACGAGGCATGCCTAGAAGGCACGGATCCCTGGGAAGAGGTGGAAATGGGCCTCAGGGCCAAGCTTGGGTGGAGTTATCTAGGATTAGGCCCAGATACATCTGTGGATTCTCCTGCCTCTACCTTCTGAGGGCTGGAACTGTAGGTGTGTAACACAACAGCTTATTTTTATGTAGTGTTGGGGATTGACTTCAGAGTGACTATTTTAGGCCAACTACCTGCTGAGGTTAAGAAGTTGTTATTGAGGGAGTGGGGGGGGCACCGACGCCCATCCTCCTCCCCACCAGGCTGGAGACACCTGCCTGACTACAGGCAGTGGGGCCTGAAGGCTTGCCAGGAAGCAGAGGTGTGTCTGAACACCAGTGACCCAGACCTAGGGCAACCCCAGAATGGTTGAAAAGAGGTGGGCAGAGAGGATAAAGGTGAGCCTGGACATCAGAGGCTGGACGGTGGAGCCTTTCAGAACGTTCCATGCTGAATTAAAATATATATATATTTATTTTCTCTGTATTTTGAGACAGTGTCTTGCTGTGCAGCTCTGGCTGACTAGAACTCACCGAGCAGACCAGAGATCTGCCTATCTCAACTAAGTGTGTTGTTATGCAACAAAACTTTTCCTGAGGAGACAAAGCCTGGTTTACTCAATGCTGGGGATTGAACCCAGGGCCTTGTGTATGCTAGGCAAGCATTCTACCAGCTGAATTACACCCCAGACAGACCCCCTCATTCTCACTCTTTACACAATTTTTTAAAAAATCATTTATATTTGTGGGTTGGAGTGTATATGTGTGTGTGCTAAAAAGAGAGCTTAGCAGAAAAGTCCACCAGTACCGCCTGGGTTCATCCCCAAAGTGCCTGCCCATCACCCAGCGAGGCGGTTCCGGTCAGTCAGGTAGGATCTGCACTTTTGGGAACTTTGGGCCTGGAGGCCTAGAGCATGCCAAATCCCGCCCTGTTTTAGTTCACGGAGAGTAGGGACCTGTTGAAGATCTGAATGTTTTCAGCCTCTGAGACTTACTACTGACTAAGCTCACCCTTTCTTGTTCTTTCTGAGCTCTGGCTGGCTGGTTCAACTCAGCTGTTCTGGCTCGAACTCCTCTCCAAGCAGATTTATTCAATTCAGCTTTTCTTTCAGCCTCTGAATTGCTCTGCTTGGCCTCAAACTAACTCCAGCAATCCCCTGGCTTCTTGTTCTCTAGCTCGTTCTGTCTTCACCTGTGTCTAGCTTGTTCTTTATTCAACCTCTCTCTGTAAAACTGCCTCCTCTTTCTTATTCTCTGGCTCCCTTAAGTAGCTTTCCTTTTCTCTCTCGTGAGAGTTGGACATATCCTATTCTGTCAAGTCTTTCTCTGATTCATCACTGTTTCTACCACTCAATTAGACATCACTTTCAAACATGGGTGCTTCCTTCTACAAACTAACTTTACCTTCATTGTTTTGGATTAAAGGCATGCACCACCATGCCTGGACCTAAGCTTTTCTTTACCTGCAATTTGCTGTACAACAAGCTAGTCTTGAACTCAGAGGTCTTCTTGCCTCTGTCTCCTGGGATTAAAGGTGTGTGCCACCACCGCCCAGCATGTCTGCATTCCAGCCAAATTCCAGACTTAGAAGGTCTTTGGGTGTGATCTCTTGCCAGAGTGGCCATGTTCTGATTTAACATTCTTCTACAGGGACGGAACCACCAGACATGCCACCAAGACCTGCTAGGAGAGGGCACTCAGAATTTGTGCACCAGCAGCTCAGCCCAGTTCGCAGCAATGACAAAGCTCCCTCTTGTTCTTGAAAATGTCACCACAGGATCCATAGCCTTCTTGCAACCCAATTTCAAGCTGAACGCCAGCTGACTGGGTGGCAAGAGCTGTTCTGAATCCTGTGTGACAGCTCACAGGGCCAGAGGATGGGGGGTCACCTTTGAGCCACAGCAGGCTTGCAGGGATCTGGGATTTGCTATGTGACCTTGGTCAAGCTACTTCACCTTCATAGTTTCTGTTTTCCTCCTCTGTGGCTTGGAGCTAATAGAGACTTGCCATTAGAATAAATGCCGAGAGCTTGGGGAATGTCTCAGTCAGTAAAAGTGTTTGTTACACAAGCATGAGGCCTGAATTTCGTCCGAAGCACCCATGCAAAAAGCTGCTGGGTGTGGCAATGTGCTCTAATAATTCTAAGGCTGAGAAGTAGAGACAGGTGGATAGATCCCTGGGGCCAACTGGTCAACCAGCTTCATTTAATCTATAAACCCCGGGTCCCAGGGAGACCTGGTGTCAAAAAGCAAGGTACAGCTGGGTGTGGTGGCCTGTGCCTGTAATCCCAACACTCTGGGAGGCCAACACAGGCAGATCTCTGCGAGTTCTAGGCCAGCCTGGAGTTCAGGACAGCCAAAGCTACAGCTTGTCTCTGAAAAGAAAGAAAGAAAGAAAGAAAGAAAGAAAGAAAGAAAGAAAGAAAGGAAGAAAGGAAGAAAGGTAGACAGCCCTGAAGAATGAGACCTGAGTTTGGCTTCTGGCTTTCACATTCATGTGTACACACACCCACATCCACACAGAGAGACAGAGAGACAGAGAAAGAGAGAGTTGAGATGGAGAAAGAATGAAAATGGATTTATTTCAAGGGGCTGAGAATGAGGCTAATGTGGTAGAGTGTTTGCCTGGCATTTCTCTACTTGTAATTCTAGCATTTCATAGGTAAAGGACTGAAATTCAAGATAAACCTTCCTTGGCTACATATTGAATTCAGGACTAGCCTGGGCTACATGTGGTGTGTGTGTGTGTGTGTGTGTGTGTGTGTGTGTGTGTGTTGATTCATTAACAAAGTATTTTGGAGCTGGGTGTGGTGGTGCATTCCTTTAATCACAGCACTCAGGAGGCAGAGGCAGGCAGATCTCTGTGAGTTTGAGGCCAGCCTGGTCTACACAGTGAGTTTAGGACACTTAGAAGTTGTTACACATAGAAACACTGTCTTGGAAAAACAACAACAACAACACAACAAAGCATTTTGAAGACAAGTTAAACCCAAAAACCACACTCACTGTTCAAAATATGAGCTGCTCAAGTATGAAGAAAAGGGAGTTTGCAGCAGGAGCATTCAGACCTGGGAAGTGGGTTTTTAGGCTCTGCTTGGCTCGCCTGAAGACAGTCCAATACCCAGGGTGAAGCCTATGAGTCAGCCTAAATAATTCTCCATAATGCCTGGAAGCTAAATATAACATGTATTTAGCACAGGGCCTGCAATTGATTGAGGGCTCCCCATCCATCATGCCCTGGGATGGGGAGACCAGCAGGGCGGCCCCAGTGGGGCCTGAGCCGGGCACTTTGTGGTCTTGTTCAGACTTAGCTTCTAACTGCTTTGGGGCCTTCGGCAAATTATTTAACTTCTCTAAGTCTAGCTCCCCTTATCTGTGAAATGGGGATAATAATACTTACCTACCTCACGGGGCTTGTTGCAAGAATTAATTAAAGTTTATGAAGTGCTTTGAGATTCCCGGATAAAAGGCCCTGCAGAAGTACAAAGTATTATTATCATACTCCTGTCGGCTATAAAAGATAATTTTGCAGGAAAAGGCAAAAATTTTAATTTCTATACAAGCAGAAACAAAGGCAGATATAGTCAGAAAGTTTTTTTTTTAAGTCTAGAAGATAATTTATGTAATTTTTAAAAATTATAACATGTCTTCTCCCTACCAATAATCAATGCAATATGGATAATTACAGTTTTTAGGCATCAGCCAGCAAATGACACCAAGTGTCTCCAGGGGCCAGGTGAGGTATACGCTGGAATCCCACAGTGATGTGTAGCGAATGTATGGTCACCCCTTCAGCAAGAGGAGATGCTGCCCCAGAACTCTGGAGTCCTTGCATTCCAAGGAATGCTGCAGGACTCTGCAATCCCCCCGGAAGGGCATCATGAAGCAGATTTGAGACTTACCTGAGGTTGAGGCCTGGGTGGTACTGTCTGAGGAGGAAATGAGCTTCACCCTGTGGTCTAGTTTGTGTCCAAACAGCCAGCATTCCAAGAAAGCCACCCTCCCCACATCCTAGACTCCTTTCTTCATAAGAAAAAAAAAGGAAGATAGCTTCCACCTGCCTGTGAAGCAAATTACCTTCTTTCCAAAGCAATTAATAGACAATAAATAGATAGAACTTTAGAGATGAGAAGCCTATATATAGAAAGTTTGGGATCGCCAATCTCTTTCATCTCACCTGGAAGCTTCCATGCAGGTTTAATTAAGTCTCAGGCTTGGGGGGGAGGGGTGTGTTCTGCCTGGCACCCCCCTCACCTTGGGGGTGCCAGGCAGAACACACCCATGTCATTAAGATAGTTCTCTAATGAAGGGACTGAGATACCAAGGGGGATGACCATGGCCTTGCCATGGAGAAGGCCTGGCTCAGGGTGGTAAACACTTCAAGCTCTTAGAGCAGTGCATGTAAAAACTCTGATCCTGGTAGGGTGTGTGTGTATGCTCATGCTCAAGTTCATCTGTGTGTGTGTGTGTGTGTGTGTGTGTGTGTGTGTGTGTGATTTGCATTGGTTCTTCATATGAAAAGAAATGGGAGTGTGGGTGAGCAGATTAGCCATATAGTTTCATAACACCTGACAAATGAAAAAAGCACGTGGAGACTTGAAAATGGCCTGAAATGAATGGGCAGCAACAAAGGCGTGGGTTTGTCCTGCTCTTTCCAGGACCCATGTGTCTGGGGAGAGCTCCCCTGTGTACTTTGTGTCTGTGTATAATCTGTATGTGTGTCTCTGTGATCCATGTACATGTGTGATCTCTGTCTCTGTGTATAATACCCATGTGTATGCATTGTGATCGATATGTCTCTGTGTCTGCGTATAAATGTGTATGATCTATGTGTGTGTGTGTGTGTGTGTGTGTGTGTGATTTGTTTATGTCTCTCTGTGTCTAACAGGGGGTCTGGGAGCACAGAGAGGCAAGCCTGAAAGTAGGGCCCTCAAACATATGACTCCTGAAATGGGTGATTGAGTCACAGCCCGGCAGCTTCCTCTGGCCTCAAACACAGAATGAGAAACAATTTCTAGTCATTTTTCCACTTGTTTTTCAGCTTGGTCGCTGGCTCACTGTGATCTTGGTGGTATTTCAATTTGGAAATTTTCTTATCTGGGGGTCATGAAGATGAGTCAGGGCATAACCAGCTCCTGGATGCAGAGGCTTCCCTGGGAAAACTAACATTTCCCACTGGTCAGCACCTTACCCTGGCTTGTCTGTTTATTTCCTTGATCCCCAGGAAGACCTGTGAAGGCTCGTGTCAGGAACTTACCTGGACTTTCCCCTTTCAGGAAATGCATTCCCACTGTTCCTTCATGGGAAGGGAGGAAGGTAGAACCTATAGCAGGAATGAAAGTCCTCTGTAAAGCTGTCCCTGAGGAACTCACGGTTTAGCCAGCATTCTCAGAGTGCTGCAGAAAGGTGAGCCTCAGTTACTCTGTGGCTTTCCTGGGCTGCTGACCTAGAGCTGGGAGAGAGGAGTGTCCTGTAGAACAGGCTACAAGGCCAAGGATCCCCCACATAACAGGGCATCCAGTGGGGTGCAGTGTTCACACCGGGGGCCAACATAATGCACAAGAAGAAAGAAATCCAGGCAGCTCTTCTTTTTGGGAGGTGTGGGTCTCGATGGCCAAATCTTAGTATCATTAGGAGCTCCGGAGATGGCTAGACTACATGGCAGAGAAAAATAGAGACTTGAAGAGACCAAGCCTTTCTACAATTGCACGAAAGAAGAAATGCACCAGCTCCTAGAGATAGAAGGATGAGGCTCCTTCCTGTGTTACCCCACCCCCATCCCCCACGCGCCCCTGGCTTGGATTTTGAGCCTGGAATTCTCATCTGCAGAAACAGGGCTGAGGAGGAAAATGGGAGATCGTGAGTCTAGGAATTCTGGCTGGGCAGCCATTTGGGAAACGTGACCACACAGGAAGTGATCACTCAGCTGGAGGAAGAGACAACAGAGGCTCCACAGGGCAGACGAACTCTTGTACCTCTGGGTCCCCTTAGAGAGGAAGTGGCAGGGGACCTTTGCTGGAGGCGTGCAGCACCTTCCTCGGACAGGTCCACCTGAGCAGAGAGGGGACTGTTGGGAAGGAGTTTCACCTTCTGGTCGCTATCCTTTGACTGGGATTCAGTCCTATGCTGCTATGCTCCAACTGTGTCCCATTAGGGAATAAATGCTGCCATTTATAGAGCATCACTGTGTGCTGGGCCACACTCCTGTCCAGGTCACAAAGGATCTCTCTGCAAGAGTACTGTGGAGCAGGCACTTAGATCCAGGGGCTCAGGGTGATCCAATCAGATGGCTTGCCTAAACATACAGAGTAGGGTAGCTGGCTGCTTGCTCCCTTCCTTCTCCCTGGTCTCTAGCCCAGCCTCCACAGACCCTCTGGGAAGAGCCATGCTTCCACACCAAAAAGGCAGAGCCTGGAGATTAAGTGGCTCTATGTCTTGGGGCTGAAAAAGGGACAATCATGCTGTCTATTTGACCTCAAGATGCTTGTCTGGGGCAGATACTGTTGTACTCAGGGATAGTTTCATCATTTCTAGAACTATTTTCAGAATCCTTGGAGTCTGAATGAGACTCTGGCTCACTGGATGAGACTCTGCTCCTTGAATCAGAGAGAAGCTGCATAGACATGCCTCAAAATGTCACTGTCTCAGAGGGCCTATAGACACAAGTCTCTCTGTACACAGTGGCAGGGGACCTGGAGGGGCCATTTGACCCCATTTGACTGTCTGAACCACAATGCTTTTTAGTTGTTGCAGGGAAAGGGGTACAGTGCTTGATTTCAGAATCAAGGGAAATGCTGCCCGCAGGAAGGGAAAGAGACATTGTAAATGAGTGTGATGGTTCGAAAGTGGAATGTCCCTGACATGGTCATGTATTTGAATACTTGGTCTCAGGCTGGTTGAGCTGTTTTGGGGAAGGTTGTGGAACATTTTTGAGGTGGAGTCTCAATGAAGGAAGTGTGTCATGAGGAGAGGGCTTTGAGATTTTATAGTCTAGCCTCATTCCTGTTTGCAATCTGCTTTCTGAGTATAAACACCAGGGAATTCACACCTCTGCTGCCATGATGGACTTTATCCTACTGAACCATGAGCAAAAAGAAATAAAACAAAAAAACCCAAAAACTTTCCTCCCTTAGGTTGCTACTATCTAGTATTTGGTCAACACAACAGGAAAAGCGTTGTTTTAATAAAGTTGTCTATTTTTAAGATTCACATGAAACATGTATGTTCACACACAGAACACATTAAGTATATGAATGTAAGGGCTGGCAAGATGGCTCAGCGGATAAAAGCGCTTGCTGTGCCAAGCCTGATGACCTGAATTTTATTCTTGAGAGTCACATAGTAGAGAGAAGTGATTCCCAAAATTTGTCCTCTGACCCCCACAGGTATACCATGGCATCATACACCCAATAAATAAATAATGTGTAAAAAATCAATATAATCCCAGATGGCCTGTTCCTCCATCTTTGACAAGGAAACAGTGGGAGGGAAAAGCAAACATCAGTGTTAGGCTGTTCACAGGAGAGGGGGCGGGCATGTGTGTAGGGTGGGGTGGGGGCCGGGGTGGGAGTGTGGAGGATTCCAGACCTCTCTGAACATGTTTGCCTTTACCGAGGTGATTTTGGAACCATTCCCATACATTTTTACATACTTTAAGAAAAGAGTAATGAGCTGGGCAGTAAAGGCACACACCTTTAATTCCAGCACTCTTGAGGCAGAGGTAAGTGGATCTCTGAGAGATCCAGGGCAACCTGGTCTACAGTGGAAGTTCCAGGAGAGCCAAGGCTAAACAGAAAAACCCTGTCTCAAAAAGCCAAAAGAGATAGATAGATAGATAGATAGATAGATAGATAGATAGACAGACAGACAGACAGACAGACAGACAGACAGACAGGCAGATGATAAATAAGTAAAGGGTCTGGAGAGATGGCTCAGTGGTTAAGAGCACTTGCTGCTCTTCCACAGGACCTGAGTTTAATTCCCAGCACACACAAGGCAACTCACAATCATGTGAAATTCCATTCCAGGGAATCTGTGTGAGGGTGTGAGGTTTCCTCGAACCACCAAGCCAGTCAGGATCCTTGAAGAGAGGCCTACCCCCACCCCCGCAAGCAAAAACCTCTGACTTCCTCCATAGGTTCCAGTTCCTAGTCTTCAGGCTGTTTGCAATCTGGTTTGGAAGAACACAGCCTTCTGTGAGATGGACTGCTGTGTGGAGCCCCCAGCAGGGTGTGGCTAACTATCCCCGAAGTGTGGCACTTAACCATCCTGGGATTGGAGTGGTGTATACACAGATGGGTGTTCTGTGAGCCCAGATCCCCCAGTTTCGTCTGCTGTCATGACTGGCAAGATCCACTGGTAGGGCACAACAGCTCCGGGGCTGACCAGAGGCTGCTTTTCAGGAGGGACTGTGCCTTTTCTGACTCCACCTTCTGCACATCAGGCTTGTCACAGTAGATGATTTTACCACATTGTGAACCTACCTTGAAAGATGGAGACAGACACTGATTGCACTGATTGGGCAATTCCGCCCTGGACAATGGTGGAGCTGAGGATGGTTCTGGCTTGACTGGCCCCAAGGCCCAAAGCATTCCCCTGAACCGTGGTACATATCATAGACAGAACATCCTTCTAGCTCTTTCTAAGGCTTCGTGAGTTCCACGAAAGCAAAAAGACGTTGCAGCAGGGTGGACGCCTGGGCCCTGGGGACTGCCCAGGTGCAGGCATTAAAGTGAGATGTGGGGACACAGGGCCACTCCCCACCATGTGGGGCTCAGCTTCACTCTACAGTGAGGCTAGGATAGGTATACCCCACATTGCCTGGCAGGGACCTTGAGGCTCCATTGAGCTCTCACAAATGACAGGCCAGATTCAAAGTCCAGGCAACCCTGCAGGTCGGCCCCTAAGGACTCCAAGTTTAACCTCCATTAAAAGATAAGTAGGCAGAGGAGCGCTTTGAATTTATGAGCACCAAAGTGTATTCAGAGCCAAGGAGTGAGTCCAGTGCTTCCCAAGAGACAGTGAGCAACTTCTGAGGGTACTTTTGGCTGTCATCACATTGGACAGGTGGCATCAGTGGGTGGAGCCCAGATTTCCTGAAACGGGGTCAATGCCCGTACAGCCCCACAACACAGAATGACCAGGCCTAACCTCTACACAGTGCTGGGGCCAAGCAGCCTGCTGCCTGCTGCCTGGGCCTCACAGGAAGCTGCTCCCCTAAACCTGCTTTTCCTTTGCCTAGGTGCTACCTCGGACAGCTTCCCCCACACACCTCACCTCTAAGAGGAAGTCATGGTCACCTGTTCCATTCCTAAACATTTCCAGGACTCTGTCATTGACAGCCCAGCCAGAGCAGGGGACTATCTTTCATCTCCTCAGGCGGGTTCAATGTCATGTCCGGGAGCCAGTGCTGGGAATAGCATGGGATGCCAATTATTCAAATAGGCTTCTCTGAGAATCCGCTTTCCTCTGAACTTCAAACATCTTGACCAATGCTAATTTAGTAGCAGAACACCTTGGGGAGATTATATCTGCTCCTAAACCAATTAGTGTTAAACTCTGAGCAAGTTTACCAAACATTCTTTGATCAAAGAAAAAAAAAAATTTTTCCAAACGGTATGATGTTCTACCGTGTGTCTGGCTTTGACATTCGTTTATGGACCAGGAAGAGGCCTCACATCCTGTTTGGGAGAGGGCCTTGGCATTGGCTTTAGCAACTGCATTTCCAACACTGTCAGAATGGTTGCACTTGGCCCCAGTTTCTATGACTTGGTACAGAGATAAGAAGGGCCTGCCTCTACCTCCCTGAGTGCCAGGATTATAGGTGTGTGCCACCATGCCCTGCTCTTCCTGTGAATTTCTGTCACCTCTTGGTTACAGCTGATATTTGAATTCTGGAATAAGAACAGTTATAATCACTGGGCAATAGTGGCACACGCCTTTAATCCTAGCACTCAGGTGGCAGATGCAGGCAGATCTCTGAGTTCAAGGACAGCCTGGTCTACAGAGCGAGTCCAGGACAGTCAGGGCTACACACAGAGAAATCCTGTCTGGAAAACAACAGAACAAAACCAGCCAACCGACCAAAAAAGAACAGTTATGAACTAGGCAGTATAGTGCAGAGGGGCCAAAGTCTTCATGGCGCTGACTGTAAAGCCTAAGGATTTCCACTCAGATCCCTGTACCAGGCAGAAGCTAGTATTGCTTCTTTGACATCTTAAGAGTCAAGCGAGTAAGGAGGCATGCCTTCATTTGTTGGGTTGGGAAAGAGCTCCCTCCCCCTACCCCTCCATTCCCTGCCACATGGAAGGAGCCCACACCTTCCATGTAGTATCCATGTAGTATTTATCTACTTCTGTGGTTCTGCTTTGTGAACAGATTTCCATTTCTTCAGGCCTGAGTGATTTGACAAAAATGTATCATGAACACTTGGTGGCTATGGAGTCCTTCCCCTTTCTCCATCCAATCAACGCCACTCGATACAGTTCTAGCCATTGTACTGCAGGCCAAACACATTTGCAGTGCACATTTCAAAGAGGAAGACACATTTGGGGGTCCCCTTTCCAGAGGAAAAGGCCTTATTGACGGAGTGGTTGAGTTCTGTGGGAGGAGGATGGGCAAGGGGGTGAGGGTGGCAGTGGGGGTATATAGATGAGCAGAAGTGGGGGTCGGAGTGGGTGGGCTGCAGGGAGGGCGTGTGTCTCCAAGCAGGTTCTTGTATGGAAATAGGTAATAAATGACGTCAACTCATATAAGGAAAACTGTAAAGACAAGAGAACCCAAATATTCTTCCTCATCTCACTTGCTATGTGGAATTCTAACACTTCCCAGTGGGGCTGCTCCTGGCCCTGTATACCCTGCAATTATTTTGTGTGTGTTGGGGGGGTTCAAGACAGGACTGTCTTTGTAGATCAGGTTGGCCTCAAACACACAGAGATCCGCTTACCTCTGCTTCCCAAAGCTCTGGGATCACAGGCGTGCACCTCCAGGCCCAGCTCCCCTGCAATTCTCTAGCCAACACTTGTTAGTGTCTTATCTATTGTACACCCCAATTCTCGCGCAGTCTTCCCAGCGACAGTGTCATGTTCCAGAAGGTGAGGAGCTCAGTCACCGTTATCATGCCATACACCAGGCTCTGACCTGCTTAGGACTGAGCAGCTCTAAATAGGGGGTCCTGAGTCCCCTTAAGTTTGAGTGACATACTAGGACAGCTCACAGAGCTCAAGGAAAGAGAACTGCTGACTTAGGACAAGAGCCACTGCCAAGGATCGGGGCGCACAGCGGAGTGGCAGGACTGCCCAGGACAGCACTTAGGAAGGGCTGTGCAGTTGCCATGCACCCTCTGGGAGTGCTGCTCTCCACCCATCTCTGTGCATACAATCCCAAGAAGATCTCAGAACCAGGATCCTTACCCATGGCCTTCATGATGTAGATTTATGGACATCGTGATAGATAGCGCCTCTATCTCCAGCCCTCCCTGCCAAGGAAGAGAGGCGGGGACTAGAGGACCAACCTTTGGATCGTGGCTTGGCCTTTCACGAGCAGCCCCACTCTACCAAAGAGAGTCATTATCAGTAGACCTTGAAGATGCTTCTATCACCCAGAGGATCCTAGGAATGAAGAACTCTACGCCTGTCAGCCCTGTCTTCCAGGAAATTACAAATGTCTCAGGAATTCTGAGTCAGGAACTGGAGCTAAAGACTGCATATTAGACCCAGAAGATTGTCCCAGAACCTTTATCACTCATTCTATGATCAGGGTTTTGGGGAGTGGCATGCCGAGGTCCTGGGGGATAGGCAGAGATACAGATTTTGTATCTAAATAAAGATCTACATGCATGTTTTGGAGAATTTTCACAGAGGACATGGAGAGATTTTATTACCATCTTACTGTTGATGAGGTGAAAATAGGGCAATTCTCCACATGGCTCTACTTCAGGCTGGAATGCTTGTATCTCCTGGTTCCCACTTGCTAAACGTCACAGGAAAAGCCTGTCTGCTGTGTCGTGATGACCAATCCTACCCTGCTCTTCTGACTCTGAGCCAGGCACATACCAGACCCGACCCACTCTTCTGCTTTATTGGTTTTATTTATAGTAACATTTTTACTAACAAAATTTGTTAAGAAACAAATTTGGGGGATAGTGGTTTTGTTTTTTAAAGGGACAAGCCATGATGTTTATAAGCTTCAAATAAATCTATTGAAAAGAGGATGGCTAAAAGCCCTTAAAGAGACATGCATACATACATACATACATGCACTCACGCACACACACACATACACACACTAAAAATTTTCTTTTCTCAAAGCTTCATTTTTGTTTGTGTTTATGTATGTCTGTGCATGCATGTGCAGGTTCCTGCAGAGGCCACAGGAGGGCATCAAATCTCCTGGACCTGGGACTCCAGCTGATTGTGAGGCACCTCGATGTGGGTGCTGGGGATGGAATTCTGATCCTCTGGAAGAGCAGCGGGCACTCACAGTCTTAAACTGTGGAGTCATGGCTCTAGCACAAACTAATATTTTAGTTAATATTTTACACGCATGAATGTTTTGCCTGCATGAAAAATGCATCATGAGCAAACCTGGTACCCACGGAGGTCAGAAGACAGTGTCAGATCCCCTGGAACTGAAACTACGCATGGCCGTAAAGCCTCCACGCGGATGCTGAATGCTGAACCCGAGTCCTCTAGAAGAACAGCACTTGCTCTTAGCTCTTAGCTTAGAGATGCAGAACCATCTCTCCAGCCCCAAATGATATGTTGGGGAGAAAAAAAAAAAAAAAAACAACCTTTCAAAGACTAATGTCATGGGAAGAGAATGGAGAAATAAATAGGAAAATAAAAACAAAACAAACAAACCAAAATCCAGGGTGAAGAACCAAATGTAACATGAACCTAGCGCTTAAAAAAAGAAGTATCCAGCTGGGTGTGGTGGCACAGACCTTTAATCCAGCACTCAGGAGGCAGAGGCACGTTGGATCTCTAAGCTCCAGGCCAGCCTGGCCTACAGAGCGAGTTCCAAGACAGCCAAGGCTTCACAAAGAAACCCTGTCTCGCAAAACAACAGAAAAGGAGTGTTCGCCCATTAATTTTTAAAAAGAAGGTTGACAGAGGTCACCGAGATATGTGTGTGTTCAAGACCTCTTGCTGCTGTGGGGGACACCTGACCTGACAAGAAGTGTCTAAAGTGACAAAGGTCTTGTGTTGGCTCACAGTTCCAAGGAATACAGTTTCTCATGGCCAGGAAGATATGGAAAAGAGGGGTCTGGTCTCTTTGCACCCTCAGTCAGGATTTCTGTTGCCCATTTTCCCTTTATTCAGTTAGGGACCCGAGCCCATGGCACGATTGTGTTGCCCATATTCAGAATTGTTTCTTCCCACCCCAGTAAACTTAACCTAGAAGCTCTGTAGATGCCCACACCTTAGTTAGCTAGGTCACTCTAGATACTGTCAAGCTGACAATTGATATCAACCACCATAACAAGTGTTTTTAAAAATATATATATTATTTCTCATAGTTTTCTGTGCATCGTTGTTTTCTTCAATTTCTGCAACAAACCTGAACTACTGTCTGTCATCAGGAGGAAAAACACACTTGCACTTAAAAATGTCAAAGGTGACTTGGGTGAGGTGCCGAATGACTTTAATCCCTACGCTTAGGAGGCAGAGGCAAAGTGGATCTCTTGTGATTTTGAGTCTAAGCTAGCCTACGCCCTGTATTCTAGGCTAGCTTGGGTTACATAGTAAGACTGCCTCAATTAAAAAAGAAAGATATGTATTTCTGGAATATCTCTATTATATATTATCTCTATCCCTCTATGTCAGTCCTATTTTTCTTTTTGGAAGTAGACAGCACTCGGAGTTTTCACTTCCTGACCTGCTGGAGCACAGCAAGGCTTATCTCAGAGACTTTGCACACACAGGGACCAGGCCTCGCTGCCACTCTGGTGTGCATGCGGAATTATGGCAGCTCTCCAACCCAAGAGAACGCCACCCAACAGGAGGCTGTCTGTATCTCATCCTTGGAGGGGCGGCTATCTTTATTCGTTTCCTAATGTACGGCCTTGGGCAGGCTGGGCTTCTCTGGATGGAGAGACTCTCACCTGCTATCTTCACACCCCTGGTTATGTAGCTGGAAATCTACAAAGGTAAGGCTGCTTGTGCAATCACTGCAGACAGGACCAACCCTAGGAATTTTTACCTCTCAGAGCCTGGCAGTCTGAGCAAGCCAATTGCAAAACAATAGTTATTCACCTGAGCCCTTCAAGTAACAATTACCGAGTTGCGCTCACTTTCCAGGCCAGCTCAGGGAGCTGTTACATCACCCCCCACACACACCTCAACACACACACACACACACACACACACACACACACACACACTGACTATGAAGCACCCCCCCACTTGCTCGTGACTCAAAGGGATCTGGATGAATACTAACCTTGGAAAAATGCCCTGGCGTCTCTTCTCTCGTGAGGCAAAGGGAGCTTTGAGCAGTACCTGCCCTCAGGCTTGTCATATCCGGTGCAGAGATGATGGAAATGCATTCATCACTCAGCCATGAGCTCTGCTCCACAGGGGGCACCAAGAAGCTGGGACTTCACAATGTCAAGGTGGGATGATGCAATGGGAACACCTCTTCTAGGGTGCTTCTGTGCCCACAAAACATAGATCTGCCCTCTAAAGGTCCCTCTCTTTCATGGCCCCTCAGTCCTTGTCTCCCCTTAGTCCTCCTCTTCAGAGGGCCAACTCCACCATTCCCCTGTTATTCAGGGAACATCACTTCAGTTGCCTGTCCTTTCCCATCTTCTGGAATCCAGGTCCGGTCTCACTTCAGGGACCCTTGCTCCTCAGTGAGTTGGGCTAGCTACTATACAAGAAACTTGTAGGGCACCGGTCCCACCTGTCCCTGTGGCTATATCTGCACCATCTACATTTAACACAGAAGATCAAGAAGTCCTGAGTCTCTGTCTGTCCATGGGCTCAGCACAGGAGCTGGCCTGTCATTTTCTTTTTCTTTCTTTCTTTCTTTCTTTCTTTCTTTCTTTCTTTCTTTCTTT